>NW_026515522.1:0-320874 GCF_014898815.1 Panonychus citri | reverse complement strand
TCCAAATGAGGAGGAAAAGATTCAGTGAGTGTAAATGACAGGTAATGTTTAGCTAATTTCCGGTAACACACACAAATCTCTTGAGGGTGTTTCAAGTTTCCAGCATACCCTTGAAACCCACTCTGTACTGAATGCATTTTCTTTAGTGGAAGAAAATCTTCCAACATGATTTCGAACATGATGTGAAACTGAATCTTACTTTCTTCTGATGAAAGGTTTTCCATGACACATTTTCATATACATCATTTAAAAGCAACCTGTATATCAATTAAGTGTCTAAATGAATAATTTTACTTGAATGAAGTTGATTGAAAATTAAAGCAAAAGTTAAACTTTTTCAATTTGGTCTCTTAATTTTTTTTTCTTCCTCGTCTTTTTGATATTAGAATGAAAATTAATCAAGACAAGTTAATTCCCAGTGTATTTACGTGATAAATTAACCCATAAAGATTGCTCATGATCAACTAATGAGAAAACAGCACAGATGATTAACTGATCTAATTAGATTCAAATGTTGTCGATTAAACTAACACACAAGTAAAGTAAATCGATAATAATAATACAATGATTAGAATTGTTTACGCTAATTTAGATACTTTATTGACCTGATCGTGAAGATAATTATTCTCTATTTTCTATCTTCCTCTATTTCTCTCACTATCTTTGCCTTGATTATCTCAAGTTAATGATGATTAGATAATTAAACTAGCAGATTATTTAATTTCACTGATGAACAATCATTTGATAATTAAACATTTGTATTCATATTAAAACCAAATGGGAAGCAAGATAAGATTAAGATATGATAATATTAGATGAAGAAGATAATTTAATTGATATAATGTACATTAAGTACTGGTAGTTGCGTTGTGAATATAATCAAATGATAGGTAATCATATTAATGAATCAGACTTTCACTTAATTGTGTTGATAATTTGAGTTAGAAGTAAAAAAAGGAGAAAGAAGTTGAAATGAATCCAGAATTGCAAACGGAACTCTCTTTCTCTCTCCCTTTCCATTATCAACCAGAACTATCATCATTATCATAACTATATTTTGATGATGATAAGCCCTGTCATTATGAATAGAAAAAAAGTAAGATCATAAAGGGCAGAGGGAAGAATAAAGAAGAAGACAAATATAAGGAAGATAAACAGATTCTCAGTTGGATTCCTTGTTAGTGATATAACTGACAATTACGGTTCAATGTTAATAATATTATTAGTTAAATGAATGAGAGGATAAGGAAGACAGAAAGTGAAGAAGAAATGCAATAGAGAGAAAGAGAATGATTAAAAGAGGGAAAGAGTTATCATGATACGATTATTAAGAATATATGTACTTAGATACAAGAAAAACGATGAGAAAATATTAAAAAGAAACAAAATATAAGTAAAAGTTAAAAGAGAAACTGATATTGATAACATGATAATGGTGAATATAAGAATGATAATGGCATGGAAAAAGGTATTATGTGATATATGCAATGATTAAGATATCAGTAAATACTGAGTTATTGAAACATATTGATGGTCAAATTAATATAATACTGATCAAGATGAATGATAATGATGAAGTAAAATTTGAGCAGGAAAGTTGGCAAGAATCAGATAAAAACTTATCGAATATTCATTTTTGATGCTAACGGAAGTTTTGATTGATTTTTGGAGGCAATTGGCAAAAACGAGACTTTTGTATTCAGAGTACAGACGGAAGCATAAAAAAGGGCAAACGCTGCGAAAATCTGAAAACTTGAGAACTGAAAGAACTGAAGATACCTTCAGATGACCTTGAAACGCTTTCTTCAACAATAACCTGAATGACCTTGATCTTTTATTACGGCAATTATGTATCGTTCAAACTAATATCACTCAAGTCTAAAGTCTCTGTGGCTGATAGTTGCTTGGAAAATCAAAAAAACACATAGATAAAAATACCTGAATTGCCCTGTACTCTAATCCTAAATAGAAATGACTAGAAAATATCAAATTAAACAAAAGTTTGAACAGATTAACGGAAAATGTGGATAAATTCTCAGTCAGTATCTTCCGATTGCGTTCCGAAAGACAGATCAGTAGTATGAAAACCTCCGCTTCTGGCTCACCCAGAAGCGAAAGTTGAGGAAAAGCTCTGAAATTTTTTCAATAAAAATCAAATTCGCCGCCATTTTAATTCCTTTTTAACGTTGCCTAGCAATTTTTTTACTAATGTTTATAAACGTAACCTGTTAACGTTTTCATTTTGCCTTATTTCAAGTAACATTTGTTTATTTATTGTAAAGTTATTGTTCAAGCTTTCAAGTGTTGATCAAATTTGAATATCTGCGAAAATGTATTTTTTTATCGCATCATTTAAACTGGCAATACTTTCTGGTAAGTTAGAAGAATATTTATATATTTATTATATACAATTCAATAAACTTTATTTTTATGCATTTTGGTCTCTCTCTCTCTTCTCTCTCTCCTTTCATGTGTTTTTGTCTCTATGTGTCTCTCTCTTCATTTACTACTCTTCTCGGAATTATATACGGAGGAATGGATTGCAGGACATTGCCTAGCAGAGACAACGAGAACAACAGCAAAATCACCATAGTAGTAATAAAACTGCCCGGTCTCTCAATAATACTATCTCTCATCCTCTGAATCCCATGAATGGTCTTATCTTTTCTTAATTCTCAATGGTTCCAAAGCTATTGCATGTATTTCAATATTGTTAATACAATTACAGTATGAATCTTTCTTCATCTCAATAATCTTGCTAATTAATAGAATCATAATGTGTTAATCATTAATGTATGGTGCTTGACAAAATTTCTTGTACACCAGTTTTTTGAATATAATTGAAATGAGGGATGATTTATATTTAATTTTTTTGTTTTTATTAGTAATTTAGATAAGAATGAATAAGTTTAATTGATAAAAATTTTGTCTGGAATCCAGTAATAGGATTTTTTGGAAATCGGAAAAAACAGAATTGGACAAAATTTCTTGTACACCCCCACCAAAATTTATAGAGGTGTTTTTTTGGTTTGATTGTCAGTTAAATTGATTGTTTAGGTTATTACGATCAATTTAAGACCCTTTGCATCAAAATCGGACCAGAGATAAAAAAGTTTCACCAGATTGAATTTAACATGGGAGTCTATGGACATGACGGCATTTGGCCTGTTACTCAGAGACCATGCAGGTCAGTGTCATGAAAATTCAGGTACTTATAGTCCTAATAGTTGTTTACGATAATTCAAAATTAGAATCATAATATTATCTCTATTCTTCACATCATAAGGCCAAAAACCAATAATTTCATAAAAGTGTCAATTTAATAGGAAATTTACATTGAAAATTATGATTTTCGTGAGATTTTGTCGAATTTTTTGTTTTTGGCCTGGTTTTTATTAAATTCAATCTGGTGAAACTTTTTTATCTCTGGTCCGATTTTGATGCAAAGGGTCTTAAATTGATCGTAATAACCTAAACAATCAATTTAACTGACAATCAAACCAAAAAAACACCTCAATAAATTTTGGTGGGGGTGTACAAGAAATTTTGTCCAATTCTGTTTTTCCCGATTTCCAAAAAATCCTATTACTGGATTCCAGTGAAGGGTTAGCTCAAGCTACCATGTTGGTTGGATCCCTTAAACATTTTCTTTCAAATTAATTGTTCTTTTCTTTCATTTATAATTTTCACTTTTCTTTCATTTTTGGTTAATCACAATTAACTTAATCACAATTAGTTGATTACTTTTGTTTAGACAATTGAACAAGTAATAAGATTAACTTTATATTATTTATACATTTATATTAACCTTAATTAATCAGTTAATCACAGTTTAAAATTAACAATAGTCAACCATTAACAGACAAGTGATAAATAGAGACTAAAGTCTGCCTTAAGACAACTCTTTCTATTTACCATATTTGGTCATTGTAGCTTATGCTTTACATTTAGTTGTCTAATTACCAGAAGATAAACATGTGACTCAAGTCTAACCAAGATGAAAACTTGTTCTTATCTTCAACATTACTTTCTTTGTATTAGCAACTGAAGCTTAAGCTTGATTATGTTAATCTCTCTTTCTTTTTCTTTCTTTTTTCTTCTTCTCATTATTTATAATTAATTATGTTCTCTGTCTAATTCTCTTTCTATCTCTCTTTAAAATGAGAAGATTAAGATTAACCAAAATCAGTTGAAAATTAGATTTGGTTTAACCAACTTATAATTATTGTAATTTTCTGGTTTTCAATTCGTTTTTGTCTTTAGACAATTTTATTGATTAAATTGTATAACTCATGTTTCGACAATTCATTTTAATTTCAGTTTATTCAATTTATATCATTTGTGTTTATTTGTGTTTATTGAAGTTAATCAACACGATAAAACTTAGTGAACAATTTTAATTAAGATTCAATTGGAATCAGCATTCGAATCTAAATTAACCAAAACTGTGTGGGTAGGTTTGGAATCTCCCAAGTGTTAACCTAAAGGTCTAAATTACTTATTAATATTAAGTATATTCACTGTGAATCTCACCGTTTTATAACTTAAGTTATCAAACCTTTTCTTCTCGAGAATTAGATTCATTTGTATGAGATTAGTGTCGACTATCAAAGTGAAAGGTCGTGTAATTCAGTCTCTTGTGTTTGTTTGAATCTAAATATCTTAAGATATAAACGTTGTGACCAAAGGTAACGCTTGTTGTGATAATTTGATTCACTCTAAAGAGTAAGTTTTAATTTGTGTTTCGATCTAAATCGACAATATTATCCCCACACCAGACAAAATTTTCATCAATTAAACTTATTCATTCTTATCTAAATTACTAATTAAAACAAAAAAATTAAATATAAATCATCCCTCTTTTTAATTATATTCAAAAAACTGGTGTACAAGAAATTTTGTCAAGCACCATATTAGTGTATATATACATTATATGCATCTTCATTAATGTAACCTTTGTTGTATAATATATCTATTAGGTTTTATGATTAAGGTTATTGAGGCAACGCAGTATTTGTAACAGCAGTATTGTTAATACAATAGTTATATTTTTCTTCACATCATCTCAATGATCCCACAAAATAATAGCATTATAAAGTGTATATCACTCATGTACATTATATACATCTTTGATAATAATATTGACTGTGTATAATGTATCTATGATTGTTTCATTGGTTGTATATTGATTTGTACTCAAGTGTCTCTTTGTTAATTACAATGAAAACATTTTACTTCAGTTAATCCTTGCACAAACAGCTAATGACCATTTTCGAATCATTGGTTTCAACAAGAAAGAATATTAAGAGCGGATGTTGAGCGAAAAAAGTTAACACTTCTATGTTATCTTTTGTCTCTTGACAGTTTCTGTAACTCATCAATGACATCTGGTCAGTTAATGTCTTCTGAAGAAAACTGTTGTTGAAGAAAAAAGATCATCTTTGAGAAGCTCACTTATAATTTTTTTAAGTTAGAACAAGTTCAACAGTTTTCATCAATCTCAAATTAAACTTAACCTTCTTATTGAATCATCATGAAAATACAAAAAAATAACAGGTAAAGTATCAATACTATTAGTATTATTTCGTTCACTAAATGTTTTACAAATTTATCAATCAATTACTTTTCTTTCCCCAGGTTTGACAATGGAAAAGGTACTCCTTTGTCCAGAAAGATCAGACAAATAATATCCGTGTTGAAACATAAATCGATTGGAAGCAACATTTTCAACAAATCCGAGATCATCTCCTTGAAACGTGTTCTTTTTCAGTGCTTATTCGTCATCCGGAAGGAAAGTGCACCCAATAATTCAGATGCATTCGATAGTGATCAATAAACCATGGTCTGGTGATTTTCGCGCTCTTTTTGTCCCAGACCGGGCAGTTTTATTACCACTCACCATCAACGCCAAGACTAGCAACTACAAAGAGTCAAAGCCAATCAACAACAACAAGAAAATCAGCGACAACAACGACAACAACAACAGTCGCAGCAGAGGGACAAGGCAACAAGGCGTTGAACAGCTGCAGCATCAACAAGAGGCTGAACAACAACAACAACAGCATATAGTCAACTATCTATCGATGAGCAGAGCTGCTCATCACATCAAGGTAATATTTTATGAATATTTCTAGATTTATACATGATTCAAACAAATTTTATAGACATTTTCTTTCTCTATGAGATTCAATTGTACAATTCTATTGTGGAATTATTGCCATTGTGAAGTAGACATACATAGAAAAAAGTTGAAGATGACAAAATGAAATTTTCATTCAACTTATGTACATTTTCTTTCTTTATTGAGTTTCCATTGATAAGATGACTAATTAGTAAGAATGTTCTTGCGAGTAAATCTAACTAGTGTAACTAAATTGCAGCTATATGTTGATAATATGATGAAATTTTTAAGTGGTTTAAACTCTATTTTAATAATTTATAGACATTGTCTTTCTTTACGGCGTTCCCATTGATTTACAATCAATTTAAACGCTATTTAACTTGTCAAGTTACATATTAATTTATATATTTTTTACATTAATAATTTTCCTTTTTACTGTCATAGACAATCCATCAGCCACTAAGCTTCGAAGTGGAAACCAACTGCGTGCTCCTAGAAAGGATATCAACAATTCAAATGATTGCGCAGCTAAAAAAAGAACAGCACCAATTGCTCCATTTTCTCGAAGATAGTCTCGAATAACTCGACCTTGAACAACACCAACAGCTTCAACATCATCTTCAACCCCATCGTCCTCAACACCATTACCGCCGACAACAATTGATCTGATACAACGCTGTAGAACAACAGCTGTAAGTTCAAAACTTAATTCTAGAAAATTTGTGTATCTAATTATTAATTTCATCTTGAATTCAGCACAGATCACGATCGAAACACCTAACTAAGTATAACAACATGGCGTTTTGGCCAACAACTCCCATAGGAAGATATAGAAATTATCCTGACCAAGGTCGTACATTCATTCGGACTTTGGAGAAGGACCTCTCCGAATAGAATGATATAATGATATGACAGTGGCTGATTTTGATGATCTCCCTGAAATTCATTGGCTTTCACTTTCTGCATCTGAAAGAGTAACTTATCGTGAGGTTCTAGGACTAAGTGCGGATAGTAGTATAATAAGTGATCCTCTGGCACAGTTGGCGTTCTCTGATTGGTTGATACAAGCATTGACCAAAACGCCCCCTGGTGGTATGAAAAGTAGTCTATTTCTATATGGGGTGTACCAAAATCCAGAAAGTGTGCTAACATCGTGTTCCGAACCGAGTGCCCTTTATGGCACCCCGGTTCATTATATAGTGTTTTCATACTGGGTTTTGCTAAAATTCTATTGGTTGATTGAAGGGAGCAGGTTCTACTCCCTCAATGTTTGAAAATCAATCATTTCCCGTTTAAGCTCAACCGAGTCAAAATTAAAAAATACGATTTGACTTCAAAAAGTTGAACAAAAGTTAAAAATTAATTTGTTGATTGTGAATTTTGGATTAATTTCAACAGAGTCGACTTCGAAAAAGGTCAGTTATGAATTTTGGATGAACTTGAGTCGCTTTTTCTATCTTGAATTTATTAAACTTGTTTTATTGGTAAACATAAAAATCACAACTTGGCTATTCTTTACTACCGCCCCCTACGCAGATTGTCTTGAAATTTTTTCTGAAGGTAGGCCTTATGTAGGTCTATATACATGTTGAGGGTTTTTCAGCGGAAACTTCTGTGGGCGGAGTCATTAGTATTCAAACATAAAATCCTTAAGAAGTCTATGGGCAGTTTAAACTTCTCAGAAAGTGGGAGGTACCTAGCTCATAAAATTTTTTTGACATAAAGAATGGACTTTAAAAACTCTCAACATGTATATAGATCTACATAAGGCCTACCTCCAGAAAAAATTTCAAGACAATCTGAGTAGGCGGCTGTAGTAAGAATAATCGATACAATTTATTATTTGTGATTAACAAAAAATAAGGTACAAATAATTTGCACCAATTAACAAACTCAATTCAATAACTAAATAGAAAAATTGAGTTTCCCAAGTAAATAATGATATTAATTTAGATATGCAAGGAAATTCGATCAATCAAATTACTTACCGAATCCAGAGTTTTATTTTAATTAAAGATATTGAAGGTTCTTTACCACAATGGTCACAATTCAGCTTATGGAATATTTATGAAAACACTTACGTAAAATGACTGTTTGTAAATTATTGTGTAAAACAGGTTAACAAGATATAAAAATACGATGAAGAATCGGAAGAAACTTTGTAGCTTTTTTAGTTTATCGGTTGATTTGGGACTTCTTTTTATCAATTGATAATAGCGAACAATGACAAGGAGCCTCAAGGAAATTTTTCGATTGTTTTTTGCTTCAGTTAGTTAAAAATAAGACAATAAGATGAAAAGAAATTTTGTGCACAAAAAACAATAAAAAAGTGTTAACTAGAACAATAGACAATAAAAAGATCATTGTTCAGATAATCAAATTCAAAATATTATCATAGGAAACTTTTGTTTCGTTCAACCCAAAACTCTTAATTTCAGTTTAATCTATCATTTAATGTTTGAACGCTAACAAAAAAACAAGTCCGATTCTTCATCGTATTAACCGATGCGCATTAGATTTCAACAAATCTTATCCTATATCTCCAGTCCAGTTATGAGATAGTCCAGTCAAGGTCTCAATTATTAAGACTTTAATTGTATTTCTAGATGTCTCTCTCCTCATGTTGACATAAGATTGTAATTGGTTTGACTGTGACTATTATGATGACGATGATTATTATTATTATTGAAAATACAATTAGTTACAATCAACTGATAAGATTTAATAATCAACTTGATTCTCAATTGCATCTACATTCGATTTCACTTAATCACTTAATTAATATAATATTAATCATAATAATTATATAATCTGATTCAAATCGTAACCATGTTAACCAATTTGATTTATTTATCACTAAACTTGTCAAAATAATTAATAGTAATAATAAACGATTATCTTTGAGTTGATTAACATGTATCTCTATTGATTAGTAAATGTCAACAATCAGGATTTGCTAATTACTCAAAGTAATACCAGCTTCTTAAACCTTAACTTTTCATGTTTAATTTAGTTGTTTTTGTTTGTTGATTACCAACAATTTATGATGATTTAGTTTTAATTACTGTTAACAAGTTGATTGAACCGTCAATTGAAAGTCATTTACTTGATTGTGATTTAACAGTAATTAAAATTAATCCTCTATCATTAAGATATAATAGACAAGTGATTAATTAACGATTGCTCTGATCATTGATCCATTTGTTAATCAATAAAGAAACATTTTTGCTTAATCAATCTTAATCCTGGACCAAGGAATTCAAATTATCCATAACAATTAATTGATTGCTGATGATTGTTGAAACTGAAATGTCTACTGATTAGGTTGATGACATTGATTGAAAGTGAATAATTGAACTGGATTAACAAATTGCTTCATTACGATAATGAAAATGTCAAGTTCATATTAATAACAAATTAAAATTGACAATTTAAGCTGATTAACTTGATCAATTTTGATAAGTATTTGCTTTCAAAGTGTTATTGTTGACCAAGAGTTAACTAATTGCTGATAAAATAGATTAACAACTAACATCACAATTTATTTGATTACAGTGTTCATGTAAAGTTATCAGTCTGATAAGGAGTTCATTGAAGGTTTAATTGCGTTAATTGCGAGAAAATCAAAAGAAACAATTTTGACTTTACTCGGAGATGTTGATGGTTAAAGTTAATTGTTGGTGAGATCCTAGCAATTAACTGATTGTTTGTGAATTCATTTCGTTTAGCAAATTGTGAAAATTTTCAATATTCATAATATCTTGATTTTTGAGAACATTCCAGAACGTAAAGCGGGGATAATGGTGTGCGCACCAAAGTTTTTCAAATTATGAAAAATAACTGGAATTTTAGATGGCACTTGATACGATACATTGCATGCTTGGTGTGCAGGACCTCTGACCTGACCAGTGAGATGATCACGAGCCCTATCATGACCCAACCATTTACCACAGATATGACAATTCTGAATAGCTTCAAATTCCTGTACATCAAGTGAAGACATACTTGAAGGTTTGAAGTTTTCTTGTTTATGCTCATCTATAGTTTCTGCTAGTGACTTCAAAAATTGTTGCCTAAGATTTTGACGAAAGTAAAGTTTTTACAGACAATATTTCGTTTCCAATCGACTGCGATTAAAGCGTAACTAACTGGAACTAAATCGGCAAGGATTTGTTCAGAGTCAGTTCTATTAGTTGATAATTTCTCATAGTGAAAGTTGGCTTAACGAACTGGACACCATCTAGCGATTTTTGTACCATTTCGACTTGGATACTGATTCCAGCCTTTACCAGTTTTAGTTTATCGATACCTATGCAATATAAATAAAATGTTGGTTCTAGGATCAGTTATAGTTGTAAAATTTAGTTATAAGTCAAGAATCAATGGATTAAAAAGATCAGGGCTTGCACAGAGACATTTCATAATTGAATTTTAACACAAGAAAAGATTCAATTTCATTCAGAGGTCCTGCAAAAGTTTGAACAGAAAGCATACTTACCAAATTTAAAAATATGTTGTAATTTGCACCGAAGTCTTGGTAAACGCCACTTACATCGGCTACTTCTAAATTGTCAGCACGATACACAACAAATCTTTTTCCCATTGCTGTAGATAGAAGGTGCAATCGGTTGATGTCACAAGGAAAATTAACGTTTATTACCAGTGGTGGTACACCACAAGCCTTTAAATGTAGTTTATACATTCCGTAGCGTTTGAAGGGTTTTTTCGAAGACCGTGGACATTTGTATCATGTTGTTGGTAATGTACAATTATCATCTTCAGATGATTCAGTTGACGAGAATGAAAGTTCAGTGGCAGATAAGGCAGAGGAATTATTAACTGATTCCATAGGAACCGTTTCATCATCAGAACTTAAGAGAGAAAAATATGAAAGGCAGTAATCATTTTCTATTTGAAATATTGTTCAGAGTTTGCATGTTCATGATAGATGAATGGAAATATATTAACAGTACATAATGGATTTTAATTGTAAGAAAATATTTTATTAGATTTCATCATTTTAGTTTACCATCATAATCATCATAATAATTTATTTTATTAATCATCACATTTTTTTTATTAATCATCATTATCATAACTTTTCTCTAGGTATTTATACGGATTTTTAAGTAGTTTTTTATCGTCGTATTTATCAGTTTTGGTCTTTTTATTGCCAACATCAGCAAATAAATTTTTATATTTTTTGGTTTTCTCGGCTATTTTTTTTCAGCAGCAGCAATATTTTCTTCCATCTCGGTTTTCTTTTCACCTTCTGGGGTGACTAATATTCGTTGATACATCCCAATAAGCTTCTGTTCGCTTTTATCGGCGGCAGGAAAAATTTTCTTCCTTTTTGACAGAGCCATATTTGCTTATGTATTTCGTTTTTTGGCATCTCTTCCATTTTCTACGGTCTTTTCTTAGCTCTAAATTTAGCTTTTTGATTTTTATTTAAACCTTCAGGGTAACGCTGTAAAGAAAAATTCATCCATATTGAACACTCAAACTCAAAATTCATGTATGAAGAAAACTTACCTGGCTATCCATTATAAGTATTTTTAGAATTATAAAAACGCAAGTAAATATTAATAAGTATAGAATTCCTATTGAAAAGAATAAGAACATAAGAAATGGATGAATTAAACGAATATATAAATGTAGTAATAGATACAAAATTAGCTTATCACACAAGACTAAAGGACAAACTTGAAGGTCATCACAAAAATCTGATGATTGCTTTGAAAAAGAAGATGGATTAACTTACACTATGAAAACTCAGTATAAAAATTTTTTGTTGTTATCTATTGTTATTCTAGATAGAAAATATTCATTAGATGACATAATTTCTCTATCAATTGTCAATAAATTCAACTAAGGAGGAACAGAAAAGTATATAAAATGACAAAACCTGACTTGATCATGATACTCTGATCATGATCACCTTCGACATTTATTGTATTATTTTGTATCATTTTAATTCATTCTCTATTCCCCTTTCCTAGAAACAACATTAAAAATATAAGAGTTGGTTATAACTTGATTGTGATTGCGTTAAATTCTTAAATTGTATTTAAATTATTTTTACATTGGAACTTTGAGAAAATTTCCGGCTCATAACTCACTCCAATTTTCAATATTAGGTTTACTTTTTGAAAAAGCCGATGCTGTAATATCAACAATACAAATAAACTTTGAACCTGGATAAACAGATTGAACATGAACACGAGCTTGTTTTATAACCAAAAAAATCCAAAAATGCCATCGACTCGGGGGAAGATCCAATATCTGCATATTGGTTCATGATGTAATTCCTAACTCGCTGTGTACGAATGATATGAAAAGCTGGTCTATCAACCCGCAATCTTTCCGCGTTGGTTGAGTCTGCTACAGCAACTTCTACCAAACATGCTGGTCTGACGACTTATTGCTTCAAAGTTAATGTGCTGGTACAGAGACGGGAAATAAAAATCCCTGAAGTCATTTCAATTGCAATAAAAAAGACACAGTCAAATTTAACATTTTGTTTCGGAAATCTCAGAAAATTAATAAAGAGAAGTTGAAACAATACAGGTCTATTCAGCTATTTTCGTCGATGTTTTTTGAAATTTAACAACTAGAAGTCTCAGTGACTCGAGGCTTGAGTGTTTTGAGTTTGCGATACTCAATTGTCATATTGGAAGATCAAGGTTATTCAGGTCATCGGTAAATTAACGCATTTCGAGGTCATCGAAAATGTAAATAAAATTGTATGATTAGACTTTTCTGGTGAGTAAAAATCGATTCAAATAGTGCGAATTTCAGAGTTCACTTAATACGAAAGAACTACGTGTTATGTGATTTCATTTTGAGGAAATAACTCTTTCTTTGTACTATTGAAATTCTTTGAATGGTTTTTGAACTCTTGGACAGAACCAAAAGATTTTTTCTCCATTGGGTAATATAAACATTCCTGGGTTGAGAAACAATAAAAATTTCATGGAAAAAAATGCTACAATAATGCAATCGCTTAACCAGTTTCGACTATATGTTCGCATCTCTGTACCATTCTATTAATATTTAGATCACTGGAGGGATAATGTGAGAACAAGAGTGAGAAAGATCTTTTCTTATTTTCAACTGAATGTGAAAGGATTGAACTTTTTTTGTATTGACAATAAAACTGAACAAATTATCAAGATAATGGGCTTGATAATGATGATAACAATAAGAATTGTAAATAAAAGATTCAGTTTTAAATGGTAACATGAAGAGTCTATGAGAATATTGAATAAAGTTTTGGGTAAACTTTTCATTCACTTAATTTAGTTTCCTGTAAATTTACAATGGTACTAATAATGTTAATAATAATGATGATGATAGAAGAGTATTTGAACTTTTATGCTTCGATTAACTTAATGACGATACCAATTGAAAAGAAATGATTTCCAAGTGTCTAACAAGAATAATAATTGTGATTTACTTTGATTCAATTGCGATTTAATACAAAACAGTTACATCTTTTGTTCTGGGTTACCAATTTAACTGGATTATCTTAGTTCTTAAGAGCATTTTGAGATTTTCGTGAAAAAATCAAGATTGAAAAAAAGAACTAAGCAATTAATACATATAAACTTAAGATAAAATTTAAGATAAAATAGAATTGAAAAGGCCGTTAAATAGACAGCGTATTCAATCGGTAAGAACATTTTATTTTCTATCTTTATTTTTCTGAATTTCATATATTCGCATGTGATTCTCACTCTGATCATCATCTATATCTTTTACTCCATTGCTGAATTTTGTTATTCATTCCCTGTAAATCTTATTCTCAATCCATATATCACATTTTCGTTGAAATGCTATCTCAGTGCTAGAAAATTCTGTAATCTCTTGGATTTTTGCTTTTCAGGTTTTTGATTAATTTCAATTTATTTTCTCTTCCTCTGAAACTCTGATTGGGTATCAAGTTTATTATTTTCTTCCCTTCGTTGAATTTATCTATCAATCGAAAACATTATCATTATCATGATCGTCATCATCATGTTATTTATAACAACATCCAATTCACATGAGACTCATGAATCTGCGATGATGAAGTGGAAATACAACTGAAAGTTTTACCTTCTTTCACCTGATTATATTCCTATCGAAATTCTTTCTTCAAAGGTCTTACCCTGTTTTTATGAATGAAATTCAACAAATTTTCAAAATCAAGATTACCCATTTTTATCTATCAAACTTAATTCGTAAATTCTAAAAGCTTCAAAAATTGATACATTTTACAATCACCACTATTTTCAATCGATGTGCACAATTTATTGGAAATTAAATGCCAACAGTTCAAAGTAAACAATTGAAAAATGGTGTGTTAATGTTAATATGAGGAATTGCTACCTAGCTTATCATGTGCTATTCAACTTAAATCCAAGAATGAGATGTGAAAAAACTAGAGGAACCAGAAAATCTTTACCAGTAAAATACCAATTTACAAATCCTTTGTCTTTCTCACCATTCCACTATTTGATTTGATGCGATTCTCTCTCCGATTCTTATCCTTATTACCACCGTCTACTTACCCATCATTTTACCACTTTCATGGCTCAGCTGAGTTGAAGCTGAAAACTTAACTTCATTTGTAATCATGTGAATTTGTTTTTCCGGTAAACATCAATGAAGATGATGAAGGAGGAATTTTTTTTTCAGATGAAACTCATTGATTATTGAAGTGGTTAGATGAAGATGAGATTAAACAGGAAGAAAATACTGTGTAACTTATATGAATACACTTCAAAATCATTCAAGTTGTTCACTAATTCGTGAATCAAATTCATTATTATTTCCTATTGTTAATTATTAATCAAGATGTTGATTCTATTATATTACATAGCCAATAACAGTGAATTTAATGATAATTGCAACACACAAAGATATTGGAAACAATTTCAACCAAAAAGGATATATAATACTTACCTTATTGAAAATACTTGTTAAGAAATCATTGAATTTTCATCACTTCTCTCAAGGATTGAGATCTAACAATCCACATTATCAAGAGCAATATACACAATCTAACATATAAAAACATCTCAAGATCAATTATTTTAGCTTCATTATTATGATTTACAATCATCAAAATCCTGTTACTCTCAGAAGATTTGATAACATTATCTCTCTTTCTCATAATCATCATCATCATCCTTTGATAAATGTAATAGCAAATAGAATCTGATAAAATCCCCAATCCTGAATATCCTTCACCATAACATCAACATTTCATTTATAACTTGATGCTCTAGAAGCAAAAAGTTATCATAAATAAAATGATGTTTCTAATGGTTCTTGTTGACATTATTTTTTATTATTCTCATAATCATTCCAAGTTTCCCATTCAATCAACAGATTCCCTGAGCTTGAAACTCACTGGATATTGTTGATTGTCTAAAATACAGCCAAACTTTTCCTCGGAATTTGCTGGAACAAGGAATGAAAATACTAACAAGAATTAAGATCAAGATTAAGATTTTTCATTGTTAATGATATGATATTTTTTCTTTTTCTTAATTTCATGTCACACTGATTATTTTTATCATCACCCTGATACTCCCTTTTCTCTCTCAATGTTCACGAGTATCATCATCATCATCATCATCTTGTTGTTGATAATAGTGATGATAATCATTAAACTGGATATCAGACTCTCTGGATAATGATAATGAAAAGTTAGAAATGAAATGAAATGAAATGTTCACTGGCATAAAGTCACCTTAACAGTTATTGTTATATTAAATTGGGTCCAAGTTAAACTGACCAAATGACCCATCATCAGTAGTATTGATGAGATTTCTTTACTTTTACATTGTCATCATCATCATTAAGAGAATGAGGGGAAAATGTCCAAGTGACTTGTGGTCAGTACTTATTGTTGTCATGCTAAACGAGATGGTTTTTTTTGTTCATAAACATTATTACAACTTTTCAATGTTCTCTACCTCAAGCTTACTCATTAATTTCATCATCATCATCATCATAAGTCAGTACTCACATTGGACTAGAGTTTCCCTCCTTATCCTCCGCTTGCATCTCCAATCAAATGATTACGATTATCATTTGAAATAGTAAATGAGGTTGAAATTTTATCCACCAAATTTCTTCCTCCCTTAACTGAAAAGCTCATTTAACTAACAGCAGTTCAACTGAAAAGTTTTGTTGACCAATTCACCAAATAAAAAAAAACATGAAGCATAACAAAAAAAATAATCAAGAATTGATATCATAATAAATATAATGACCACTATAAGTCTTGAGGGTGATTATCAAATGGACAACAATGATTATAATTGAAGAGAAAAAGCTAAAAAAGAAGGCAATGAATCTAACTGATTCTTGATTGTCCAAAGGACAGTGGTCAAGTTGTACACCATTAAAAGTGAAGAAAAGCTGAAATTGTCCACGTTTTTTATTTCATTCATTACCGGATATGGATTTTGTTTTTGCTCAACTTCCTACAGGAAATAATGAACAAAAACAGTTTGAATTTTCAAAGAAAAAAACAAAACTTTAGTCACCATTATGATGACCAAAAGCCAACGGTAATAATCACTATGTGAATGGATACATTTTTGCTTGAAATTGTGCTTAATTCGTTGAAATTTCATTAAAAACTTTCTCTTCATGATAGATATTAGTAAGAGATTATAGCATTACTTGACTCTTTTTGGCACTTTATCATCCTGATCATCTTTTTTATCTTTACCAACCTGTCACTTTTTTTCAAGAGTAAAAACTGATGTTGTTGTGTCAATGGTTCCAATTGAACGATCCAACAACATAATATGCATCATCAGCAGATTACACTTACCTGGTTACTCAGGCATGAATTAACTTCCATGAAGTATTGTTGATGATATGAACAAGATGAAGATGATAAACTTTAAATTTTTACTGGAGAAGCAGAAAAAATCAATATCAGAGGTAACTAATTATATTTATAACTATTCATTTATATTATGTATATGAATGAATGTATTATATAAACATTTCCATGTTAATTGTCATAAAAATATTGCGAGTCAACAACAACAAAAATAACAACAGTAAATTCAACCATATCAAGATCATAGATTTACTTCAATAAATTCATTAATTCACTGTTAGTTGTGATATGCAATCGTGTGATAAAAGTAGTCAAATAATTTGGCTCTTCACTGGTATAAAACAATTAGGTTACATTACTATTATCAACCGAATATCCAAAAAAAAACTACTGTTAAGCAAAAGGTTACAAAGGGCAAATCAAAAAGTAATAATGATCAAAATGCTTAACCATAATCAAGCAACTTGATTGACAAGGTTACCTGTCACTCATTGTATCTGGAACCACTTATCATGATAACTTGCTCATAATATATATTAATCATTTTAAACACATTGTATTTAGTTAGGGTAACAATCAACTTGAAATCAATTCTGATAGTCAAGTGAAAACAACAACAACTCAATCTGAATACAATGTTGATAACACTGTTGGTGAAATAAACTGTAACCTTTTTTTACATAATCTTCCTCGTGACTTTTATTATTCCTCTCGCTAAGCTAAATTTACCTTTTCATCATTAATAGTCAATAATCATTTCCAGAATTTGTGTAGTATGTGAATCAGTAAGAGAGAGAGAGAGAGACAGCTTCATTACGATTCAAATTCAACAGTAATACACCAGCAAAAAAACCCATAAAATCATCAAACTGTATCAACAGTAAACTTCATTTCCATCAACATGTAATCATCATTTTATTTTTTTTTTCATTTCGTTCTCAGGTTCCACTCAATTGTTTCTGCTTCTGTGTTTTAGATTTTTTTGTTCAGCATCCTCATGGCGAAATGAAAATCATCAACACCAACATCAAAACCATTAACATAATCTCACTTTGTTTCTTTAACTCAGACTGTCAATCAATTGCCGTACATGTGTAAATATACAAACACAAATTAAACAACTGAAATGAAACTCTTTTATAATATAGTCACAATTAAACTAAGAGCAAAACAATAATCAAAATCAATCAACCTTAATTTACCTCTCGTACTTTATCATAAAGTACATTGTAGGTTAACACTTAATCAACCAATTGATTATTATTCAACTTTACTTGTCAAGCTTAATGAACAAATTGATTACATTGTAATACAAAGTTAATTATTTACTAATAGAGCAAATATATTATGAAATTGAAATGATTGGCAATTTATTTCTGTTTCAATAATTTATCAAAACAAATTAAACTTTCACTCTAAATCAATCAAGTAAACTATTCATCGAAATATTTATCATATTATTGTTACTGTTTTATATTATATTTTAATATATCACGTAAACAATATTGAGAGTGAATTTTATTTATCTAGGTTAAATTTTTGTTTCCACAAAATTATCTAATGCAAAAGATATTACTGCAATATTTTCATTCTGATTAAATTGAATATTAAATAATAATAATGTAAAAACTATTAACTAATAATACAAAATAATAGACATAATGATGTGCAAAGAAAAAGTAGAGAGAGAGAAAGAAAAATCCGTTGGTGGAAATATTCTAAACCCTAAAGGTAAGTAGTGTAACTGAATTTTCTGATAACTTGTTATTTCCTTATGATATTTTGTATAATATGTATAAGAATATTATTCAATTCTTTATCTTACATTCTTTTTTTCTTTATCATCATTATCATTCACATCATCACAATCATTATCAGCATTCTTATTTTGCTATCTGCATCTTCATCATATACGTCTCTCTTTCTCCCTCTCTGTGAAAATTAAGCCTTGAAGGCATCAGAGTATTTTGGTGGATGAGGAAATTATGATTAGAGGGGAGTAAAGAAGAAAGTGGCAAAAGGAAGATTGTGTAATGTGAAAGGGTTTCCATTTCTTTTAAACTCTATCAATTCATCCATTCAACCAGATAATAATATCGTTTACAACTTTTTTTTCTAGAGATAAACATGGATTCTCATCTTTATTTTTCCTTCTTTTCACACCATCATCATAAAATCATATTCAATAGCTTATTTTTGCTCTCTCTTTCTTATCCTTCTCAACATGATTATTATCACTATTCTCTGATTTCTCTGTATTATCTTGATTCTTTAATATCTATTCTTTGTATGATCACCAGTCTCTCTCTCTCTCTCTCTCTCTCTGTATTCAGATATTTATATTTACAAGAAAAAAGAACTCTCATCATCTTTATCCTTCTTTGATTTCTTTCCTTCTTTTCTATTACAATTTTCATCCCTCATCAACTTTTCAGTTTACATAAACAAGAGGCTATTCTTATTAGCCTTTTACTTGGAAGATTTAAAATTCTATATTGAATCGATTCCATTTCCGGGAACATTTTAAAAAAAGGAAAGATTTTATTTATTTCATGTTATTGCATTTTCTCGGTATTGCTTTTAGTTGTTGTAAGTTGCAATACTTTAAGCTGAGATTTAGTAAAGTTTTTCTTAACAAAAAGTATAAAAGATTAAAATTCTAAATCAGATTCAGTGAGATCTTATTGAGATATACATGAAGCTGACTCCATTACTTTCGAGGGGAATAATTCCAATAGTATAATAATATTAATAATAGATTGAATAAGATTTTATATTTCTTAGTATTAGCGCACCTACTATAATGCATTGGTATTCGCTGCAGATTAAGGATTAAAGCTCACATTTCATTCTGTAAGATAAGGGCGGATTTTATAGTATCATTCAATAAGAATCAAAAATACAAATATATACAAAATTTATCTTTTCATCGAATTTCCAATAAAGTTCAAACATTTCTAGATAAAATTAAAAACTTTACGGAGCCCAAAGCTACGACAATAAAGGTAGGTAGCCAAAACGTTAAGATTTTTGAATTTTCAATGCTTCATATACAGCCTCGAAAATTGAGATCGACTACACTTTTAAATGGAGATACGCATAAGAGTGTTATCTTATCAATTCAGTAATGAATTTCAATTGAAAATAGATGAGATATCACTTCTATGCGTATCTCCATTTGAAAGTGTATTCGCTCTTAATTTTCGAGGCTGTATGCGTAAGGACCTACGCATCTTTGAATTGTTAACTTTCCGCTAGTTCAGGAGGTGAGAACATACAGTTGATGCAAATAGGTTTATCAGTGAATTTATTTCATTCAATCAGTCATACATTAAAAGTGATAACAACGATGCTCATTCATAATACGGCAATCGAGACATCCAGTTTCATCAAGTTACAACTTTGATCTCTAGCTTTTCCGTCGTAATGGAATACAACCCAGGTAAAGTTTTTACAATTGGTTAGTCGCTACAATTTACAATTGCTTATTGCGGTGAACATTCACATAAAAATGACAGTTTGGGTTGTAACAATTTGGTGACCGAGACCAGGATAGGATTGTCCTCATAAGATTATCATTATAATTACCTTTATTATGATTCCTATCAACCAGCATTAACCAGTTTGGAATAGTCATCAAAAAATCAAGTTCAATGAGTTCACAGATTAAGTGACATTGTTTGACAAAGTCAATGGCTTCCTCAAACAAAAATAATAAAGTCGTTAGATTATCCGTTTTCATACTGAACACATCGTTGAGCACGCCATAATCAGAAACATTGTTGCTTGGGTCACATAGTCCAATCACAACAATAGAGTCCCAATTCACAAAATTAAACATAAAAATTTTTCAAAATTGATGATACTAAGGAAAGACCAGCCACAAGAGTGTCTTACACTATTGTAGACCTAAAACTCGAAAGCAACATCAGCAAAAATAGCTCTGTATTATGGATCTGTATAAGGCATATTACTAAAGCACTTGCTAATCGATTATTGAATTTTACGCAATTTGTTTATTCATGAAGATAATCAAATTCTTTCATCAGAAAACAAGATTTTTTGGATCCAATGACTTTAGCTAGATTTTCTGGCGTTTTACAGCGAATTACATCCTTTTCCTTTGTCTTGTTGACCAAGTTGCTGGTGTATCTTTTTCAGCGCCTTTTACTTTGTTAAAAATATATATAATAGTTTGTTATTATTTGATCTATTTAGTCGAAACCTTTCAAACAGAGAGACGCAGCGTCGATGCAAAGGCATATTTTCTTGTGATGAGTAGAGCTTTCTTTCGGAAAGTTTTTTCACTACTTCTATATTTTCTGGTGTCGTTTCGGTTGAACTCTGTACCCGAGCTAACGGGATTATGTTTATTTACAGGAAATCCCATGAAATGTTTTTCCATGTACCAATCGGTCCTGAAGATCTCTCTCCTAAGAAACAACCCAAAATACCGCATCTTTAAAAGAGCATCTACTTTATTTGCGTATTTTTTGTCAATATGGGAGCACATCACGAGTGAATACGCTCTGGAATTTATAAACTTAAAAATGTTGGGAATAAATTATAATTTAGGTTTTAAAAAATGCCTTTACCGAAGCGCTTACCTTTATTAGGCGAGTCATCAAATCATAGATATTTCTATGAAGAATTTTATTTCAGTAGAAAAATTGGTTTTATTCCTTTCTTTTTGTCGTTTTCTATTCATATTTCTATACTTATTTTAGATTTGAAATAACTTCTCATTTGATAATTGTGACTAAAATTGTAATTAAAGAACCAATTGGCTTATCTTTCTAAACGTGTTAACAAGTTCCTAAGTAAACTTATCTACCTGTCAACTTTTAATGTAACTATCATCCCATTAAAATGAGATATCATAGATACGAAGGAAAAATAAATTCCGGTGAAAAATGAAACAAAGTAATTGATTAAAATCATGATAACTTGACTTTGTATCTATCCAATTAAATGTTTAACCAGAATGATTATGATGATAACTAAACTCAATCTTAAACTTGATGTCAAAATTTGTTGACAGGTAAAAACTTTGATGTTGGAAAAGTTTTGAGCATAATCAAGATATAAACAGATATTAATAATATTAAAGTAGGGAAATAATTTCACCATTCTTATCAATTACCAAATCAGAATAGTTTGAAATACTCACTGGGAGTTGTTGGATATACTTTACTGACGATCATCATGCTAATCATATTTTATCATGAGCTGAAGATGAGCTTTCCAATTATCACTAACTTGTGTATCTCTTTTTGTATATGTTTACTGATAATCATCAGCAGCTTTTCACTTCAATTTGACAGATTAATGTTTTTTTGATTATTTCATCATGATAATAAATATCAACATTTTCTGGCTGAATTATATTGAACTAATCATGACATATGAATAAATCACAATTACAATCCGAAAAATTTTACGATTCAAGAGGAAATGATGTTGCTACATATAAAGTGAACAATACATTTGTATTTGTGTTTATGTATGTATTTTTACAATACGAATCTTAATCCAAATCAGTTCCATAAATTAATCTAATAATAAGATAACTCAGAAAAGGAAAAGATTAATTCTGATTAATTTTTTATTCATTATAATGGTTCAATATCTTCTCCGTATCATATATTAATTTCAGTAATAACCATAATCATATGAAAAACTAATAAATATAATTAATGATAAGTTATCTTATCTTGAAAGAGAAAAACTAATTAACTATGAATAAATGTAAATATTAAATTGTATTAACTATTATCATACAATAGAAGATAATAATTATCATGAGTTAAGTTTAAACGGAAACTTTATTATGCTCTTGTATTAGTAATAGTTAAAGATGATGGTTGAAGGAGGAAGATATATAGATGGGGATGAAGACGAGGATGAAGATGATGATTATGATGAAGGAAGAATATGTGTTTCCATGGAAAGATGAAAAAAAAGAGATGAAATTAAAAAAGGGGTTTGATAGGATATATCATATTCACCATGATTTATGAAATCAAGTTTTCTCTTAGTTGATGTTCATTCACTTAGATTCTTGTTGAGATTTTATCTCATCTCATCTAATTTTTACTCTTTCCTGTCAATCTTATTTTCACTCTCTCATTCTCTCTGTCTTCTTTTTCTTCTTCTTCTTCTTCTGATCTCTTTCAATCTTTTCTTCTTCCTTCTCCTCCCATTTTACTTTTGGACCTTTTCGAACTTATATCTTTCTATTACTATTATTTTATTCCTCTGACAAGATACCGCCTGGAAACAATTCACTGCTTTTTTCATTTCGATTTCATCTTCTTACAATTACTTCGAGTTCTTATGTTTACTCCAATAGAAATAGCTTCATCTTCCCAGTGTTTCCGTAGATTGCATTTTTTTCTCATCTTTTCTTTAAGTAGTTAAGATAATTTATCGTTTGATTTAATGTAAATAGTTTCGAATCTTTTTTTGGAGAAAACCGTTTGGTTGATTACTGGTAGAAAATTCCATCAACATTTTACTATTCTGATTCTCTATAACCTTCTATTCGAAATTGGTCAGTTTGGAATGTTAATAAATAATCTAACTATTTCGTATCTCTTTCTTTATTTACTTCTGTATTTCTCAATAAGAGAATTCTCTTCATATCAATAGTTTCCCAGAAGATGGCGTTTTGATGTCCATGGTGGATTATGGTGATTTCATTTCTTCATTTCAGCAACTTTTACCTACCGATGGCTCACTTTTACTTTTACGGCATTGGAATTGCTTCTAGAATTGAGAATGACCTTTTACAACTTATATATATGAACACTATTAACACTAAGTAATAGAGGCAATTGCTGATCAATTGGCGAAATAAATTAACACTAAAATTTGCCAATAACTCTCAAGCTGATGATTATCTGGATTGTTAAATCAACTGAGAATGTCTTTGAGAATGGTAAATGGAAAAAAAGTTTTCAATGAAAAATGAAGAGAGAAAAATTTGAGAAATCGAAATAAGAAAATGGATTAGGTCACGAAGAAACAATAATTCAAAAAGTATATTATAAACTTATAGCATCTTTAGAGGGGAGGCTCGTGATGAGGATGATTATGATGACGATGTAAAAAATTACAGAATTGAAAGAAAAAAAGAGAAGAAGAAAAGAAAAAATATCATCAAGTTGATTGATATCACAATTTTCACCATTGAAGATTCTGCTAAATTTTGAAACATTATTTCCTTTCGGTGCGAATCTCTACCCCAGTCTTCTTTTCTCTCTCTCTCTCTATCTCTCTCTCTCTCTCTCTCTCTTCCTCTTCATCATAACCCTCATGCAACTTTCCAAATTCTAAGTGTATGTGTGTGTGAATCTATCAGCCGACAAACAGCATTACAAGGAAAATAACATGAAAAAACATGAGAAACTTTGTCAAAATCAAAACAATTGGCAAGATTTTACTCTTGAATCATTCTCTCGCTATTTATCAACCTTTTTTTTACAATTGAGCAAACTATTCAACCATAGAACTGAATTTATATATTGTATGGTACACAGAATCTTCAACCTTGTCATGAGATGGCAACCAATGGCAATCTCAATCCAGCAAAAATTATAACCCAGAGCATCGGAAGTTGCATCAGAAATCACCGACAGAACTGAAACAATGTTTCCAAGTGAAAGCAAAAAGCAATTTTGATGCGATTTTTCACCAGAACTTTTTCTCTACTTTGATTTTTCCATATTCTTCTCCTTCGCTACCAACTCTGTTTCTCCTTCTTTTGCATTCTATTATCCATGGAACCCGAATGAAATGAAATATTCGAAATAAAAATGCGGTAAAGGGCGTACTAATTTTAAGTTGTTTTCAGATAAAATGATCACCAGAAATATCACAGAAAAGATAATTAATCCTGGTACATTTTATATACTAGTACTTAGTACTTGGCGGTGAATCAATTAGATGATAATGAGAGGAGGATGATGGAGAAGAAAAAATTAATGAGTCAAGGTAATAATAGTAACATGTAATGATTGATAATTAGCATGTTAAAGGTAAAAAGGTATAAAAATAATGATACAAAATAACGAGAAAACAAAACTGTAATAGTATATGTATGCTAGAATTTTGGTATCAAGAGAAAACAAAACATGTCAGCACGTACTTTTTCAATCAGATCGATTCTTCGTACCCTTATGGTTAATGTATCATGTCTCACCACCCACTCTATTCATTGCCCACCTTTTGCTATTGATTTAGCTCTTTTTCTTTTTCTTCTTTGGTTACACTTTATTTCCACTACCATGAATATATCTAAATGTATCTTGAGAATCTATGAGATTGCCTTTTACTTTCTAATATAACATTTGATGAATGTGAAACTTTTTTGCCATCTCTTGTGAAGAAATGAATTAATTCAATAGCAAAAGAGATTGAATCACATAGAAGACAGTAAAGAAAAAAAATTACTTTTAAAGTGTATCTCAAATGGAAGATCTCGAGTGTGTATTTGTGTGTTGAAGATGAATGAGGATAAATTGGAAATGGTGAGAAGATGTTGAAAGAAAGAAAGAAAGAGAGAGAGAGAGAGAGAGAGAGAGAGAGAGAGAGAGAGAGAGAGAGAGAAACAATTCATCGAATACAACGATGGATTTAGCTGATGAGTATGGGAAATAATTAACCTGATTTCAATAGCATGAAGATTCATTGAAGTTGATTCACTGATGACCCTTGTGAAAGATTGAATCAAGCAGAAAGGGTTAAATGCTTTGGGAGGGTTAAGGGCAGAGGAGGAAAAATTAGTTTATTTTAAAAAGCATTTTATCCCAATAAAGTTCACCACCTCATCTATTACATTTTCATCATCCTCGTCATTTCATTTTGTCATCATTTTTATCTTTTACTGTTCAAGTGTATGAGGATGATGGAAATGAACTTTGTTTTTTGTTACTTTCGACTTGAAATCATATGAGGATAATTGATTCAAAATTTTAAACTGTCCATAAGGATATTTCTTGATTGAATGAAGCAAAACAAATAAAGTAAACACGATCAACATTCTAATCTGAATAACACATATAATTTCAGGGCAATTTTTTTGTATCAATTTATCTAAATTGAAACTTTTCACTTATCTTTTTTCCTCAGCGATTGAAAAGTTTACAGTTTCCCACTTATCTGTTTTCATTATACTTTTACCATTGAAAATCCTCTTCATTATCGCAATCATTATCAGCATATTCATTCATTGGAAGATGAATGAGATTCTTGGTGCAAAGATGAGGATGATCAATAGTGTCCTATTTTTCTCCACCATTACAAAGTATTTCCACCTCGATCAACTTAATGCTAATCAAGCTTTTCTTCTTCCTATTATATAAATATAATCATCCCATTAATTGATTGAAAAATTTGCCGAAAATTGCAAAAGATATTGGGACATGTAGCAACTTTTCAATGGTCATCCATCAGAATCATCAGAATCATCATCATGGTGCTTGATAAGTTTCCTCTCTCACTCTGTTTTCTCTCTGTTCAATTCATTATCTTCCACTTTCAAGCTCATTCAGTGTATATAGATATTCATTTATCAATTTCATCACCAATCACTCTTCAGGGTGATTTACTATTCACTATAAAGGCAAATTTTTCTTCCTCTTACTAAAAGGAAACGGAAACCACTAGTTTTCACATGCAAAATATTGATAATTGTTACTTTCTCAGTGGAAATTTGTTTGCAATGTAACTTCGGTCGAAAGTATAATAGCTTGTATAAGATTTCCGATGCTAGAAAATCAATCATTATGTAAAAATAGTGGAACATTTTTCCCGGAAATTCTGGTTAACCTCGCCAATGGTCAACCATTAGCCCTTCAGTTTTAGTATCATTTGTCTTTGTCAAATTAATTGACTTTATTGTCATATCCAAAGTCCATTGGTAATGATCATGTAATAACAAAATATAAATCTAAGCATCCATTCAATTACTTGAATGTTATTATTTTTATTGTTATAATCATTATCGTCATCATCAGTCTGTATTGATGATGATATTGATAATGATAATAATAACAATCATTTATTATCAATTTACACTTTTCACCAGATCCCAAAAGTTATTCAAGTTAATTGTTTGAATATAAATCCTTGAATATGATTACATTCACAAGTACAAGTATATTTAGTTTCCATTATTCATCATAATGTTACATCATGATAATGATGAAGATTCACTGGTAAAAATGTTTGCGCTATCTATTCCTATCTATCTATCCATCTAGAATTGTTACTATTAGGTAGCAACTGGACATTGATATACTACAATTGATGACAATGAATACCCATGGTCAAGAGATTTTCCCTACACATCAAGAATAAAAAAATCGAGAATTGTTTTCTCGGATATTCTCTATTTTTCCTATTCTTACAAAGTTAAAGTGAAAAAATAGAAAAAATTGAACAATGGCCATAGAATGATGACCATGATAACGATGATTGTGTCACATTTATCACATTTAATTAACAATCGTCAACAATTTTTGATGAACAAAAAGTATAACATCATCTCTTTTTTTCACTTTCGTGTTAAAATAAGAGATTACATCAATTCGAGGTCTATTAAACTTGAAAAGGTGATCATGTACAATCACAAGCAATAATCTTCTCATCGTGATAATGTCCATTACCAAAATGACCATCATACAAGTAACAGTAACTTAAAATTGATTCATTTGTTTGATGGGCAAGTTGATATTGGCAAGGTCAAAATAGACACATAGACACACCACACCAACAAAGACCTCCAGGCTGAGAAGGTCAATCGAATGGTCTATGATCTAAAATTAATGAACTGGTCAAGCGATGAAATTATTTCTCATCATCTTCTTCAGCTTTTCACCAAATTCATCTCGCTTTACCTAATATGAAGCTCGCCTGATGATGATAACCATTTTTTTCTCATTCGGGCCCATAACAAAGATGAAGAACAAAAGGAGAGAAGAAGAAGATATCAAAGTCATCATCATCTTCTTTTAAGTGTTATATCTTCTTTCTTTTCCCCTTTCTTTCTTCTTTTAGGTCATTTCTCCATCATCATCATCTTAATCATCCTTCATTTTCATCCATAACTGCATCTTTCTTGGTTAAGCTTTAGTTCATCTCGATTTGTTTTCTTCATCATCATCATCATCTTTTCTTTGTGCGATTGTTTGATTAATAGCACCATTAATCGTGATTTAGGATGTCCACTCAACAATTTCTTTCTTTCTCTCTTTTTCGAGCTTTCTTTTTTTCTCGTTCTCCTCTCTCTCCCTCTCTCATCCAGAGATTGTACCAGTCATTCAAAAGGAAAGAAACTCTTTCTGCTCATCCTATTGTACAAAAGAAACTCTCACATCTATTAATACAAATATTAGAAGACACAAGTTACTATTTCATTTTTACTTCTTTCATCTTTGATCATATTAATCACTATGCAGGGAGGATGGAGAGAGTATGAGAAACAGAGAGATAAGTATATGAATCAATTTACTTTCTTAATTCCGTTCATACTAAATACTGAATTCCATCAATCCTTAATTCTGATAATTGTAATTCTGATTCTGAGGTTTTCCTTTGATTTTTTTCTCATCCATTTTTTTGTTTTAGTATCTGTATGGTTCCTTCATGGTGAATGTCCATTTTCGGTTATATATGATATTCATTTATTTCTATTATTATTACAATCAACTTGATCATCGTTATATCAACGATTGCATCTTTATCATGTTAGTTAATAAATAATTTTTATCTTCAAAATAAATTAATCTATAATCAACTCATCATTAATAAAATTCATTCAGTATCAGTTTCTGTTATCTTTGTTATCTAAATAATATTAATATGGCTACTCGGAATTGACCATCATAAGCAAGCATTAGTATAAATAGTTGAACTAATTGTTGTTTAATAATTTTTCTTTTTTTCATTAATACCAGTATAATAATTAATGAAGATAAATATATAAACCATGAGGCTCATAATTGTCATAATTTTTCAGGTTACATGAAGAGCCTACAATGATTTGGTTTTAAATACTATTCTTTGATGAGAATCTTTGATTCTATGATAAATTTCAAAGCCTAAGGTTTTCTACTATTCTTTTGAATTTAATTGGAATCAATTCTCAGTGGATGTTTATGTGTCATTGAACATTATTATTATTTGTAGTTATTGAACTTTATGGTTTTATGAATTAATATGAAAACACGATAATCAGATTATTCTGTTGACTGTGATTAACTTTTATAAATCAATTTGATAGCATTAATCAATTTATGTCCATCCTGTTCCTTTGTGTTCATTATCTTATCTTATTCACAAATGATGAATTGTTTATTCATTTGGAATATATCTTGCAAAATAAATATATATTTCTTACATGATAATGATTTATTATCGTAATAATATAAATTGTCCGAATCTCTAAACTCATTGACTTTGGTTGTGGATCTAAAAACAAATGAGATAATTTGTTCATCTCTTGTCATTTACTTTGTTATCCTCATTTCTAATCATCATGTTTGCTTATCTCATTCACCCCACCCTCTTGAATATGATGAATAATCATCTTATTTTATGCACATTAATATTATGATTAATAACATTATGATTAGAGTTGAAAATGTTTGTCCAAATATGAAAGTCATTCATAATTCATGTTGACAGGGGGGATTGATTGATGAGGATAAACAGGTAAAGGTGGAGATAGATGCAGGCTCTTATTGAAAAAAATGTTGATCAACGAAAATGATAACTCTGTATATTAAAAAAAGAAACAAAAGATTGACAAGATTGTTAAAACTGAACTGAGCTTATAAGAATCATGATGTAAAGTGAATATTCCAATAATTTAATCTTGCATCTTTTCAATTGTATAAACGAGCAAGAAATTAATTAGGGTGTTAACTTGTTAAAAAAGAATGATAAACTTATAAGACGAATCATGTTAATCATGATCACTTTACGATGACGATGATATGAAAAATTTTCAAAAAATAATTTAACTAAATTTAGATAAACTAATTGAAAGGCAAACTTTATACAGGGTATTTCACCAACAAGTTTTTCATGAATAACTTTTTTGTTTTTGAGTGTTCAGACCCCAGACTCGAGTTATGATAGTTTAGGCCCTACCCAATTATCATATTAAAATATCAAGGTCATCCCGGTCATTTTATTAGGATACGTTTTCAAGGTCATTTGATGGTCACAATCTCATCTAATAGCAATAATGAGGCTCCGTCTGGACATTTTTAGTTGTTGAGATATAGCGTGTTTGAGGCAGAATCCTTTTTATCCAATTTTCATAAATTTGCTCGTGGCACAGAGCATAAGAGTCGTGCAATCTTTGTGATTTAGGCACATGTTGGTTTTTCAATTCGAATTCTTTTTGGCGCGTATTTTAAATAAATAAGAAAACTTTTGATCAATTAAGTGAAATAAGCTATTTTATAGCGTTTCCATTTCTGTTTGAAAAAAATTAAAGGTCTCGTGATGAGGAACTCTCTTGATTTTTTGTCTGCTCTTTGAGCTCAATTTCCCTGGTTTTGCCTCGCACCAGAGAAGGTAACGAAAATAAAAATCATCTTTTGGTAAACTTTATATCTTTCAAGGCGAATAAGTAGATAGTCTATGTACTCATCCCTTTAATTCAGATCACCTTCTAATTTTCAATTTTTTCAGATTGTTCATAAATTCTGTCAGACAGCTCATCCATTTTGCCGGCGGCTTCGGTGAGTTCATCTACCAATGAACTTATCTCATTCTCGAGATAATCTTCAGTCTGCCGCAATGAACGAATTCCAGTCATGGCTCTAACCAACCGTCCACGTTCAGCTTCATTCAGTTCAATTCTTTGAATTGCTGTGTTCAAAGTACGATCAACAAAGATAGCAAACCAATGGTATATCACATCGATGATCCAAATTTGTCCTCATTTTACATTTCCAACATGAATATATCTGAATATCATAAAAAGATGATATGTTACTTCATTGAATGAAGATTCCATCCCTGAAATAAAAATAAACAAACAAATTAATTACTTTATAAAAATTCAATAATTCAAACTCACCTCGTCTCATTAACTTCTTTAACCCATCATATGTCACCTGAATTTTTAGTAAATCATGATCATTAAAACGAACACTGGAGACATATTTGAAATCCACTTCACTCAATCCAAATTGACCACAAACTCTGTATTCTTATGATTTGAAACAGGTCGATACATACAAACGCTGAAATTTTCCTCCACCATCTCTGCAGCACTTAAGATGCTCCTTCGAAAAACAGAGTTCCTTAAATTTCTCAACCAAAATGCGGTAAATGTTGACTCTTACACCACTGTCGACCACTTCTCAACCAATCTATCCACCGCGAAAAACGCAGCCAAAGGTTGATCGGATTTTAACCTTACCAAAAATCTGTCCAAATGGTTGATGAACCAAGCAAATCTTGGTTTAACCAATAAATACATATAAACAAAGTCATCAGGAATCGATACCTTGACACGTTTGAACAAATTCATTTAAATGACACCAAATTATAATAAATTTAAAAATTAAAAGAAAAATTGATTAAAAATTAAAATTGAACAAATTAATTTTAAATGCTCAAATAAACAAACAAAAATTAACGACTTTTCCGGTTGAGATAGCAATAGATGGACCAAAAATCAATTGATGAAACCCGAAAAGCTAATCAGCCATTTTAAAGGAAAAAATCTAACCTCAAAAGTCCACCATCAAAATGGCCGACCTCATCAGAAAAATCATAATTATCGGGAACCTCAACACTAACACTCTTTATACCGATAAATTTTGCCGACGAAGCAAATAAAAAATCTCTCTCGATTCTTCCAGCACTTTGTTGCTCAATGGTTTAAGATCAATGTAATCAAAAAGAGGAAGATATTCACCCTTGATTAACAACATCATTTCACGATTTACCCTTTTTTGTCTGAAAATCTTAGTAACCTCCAAAGTTACATGCACACTTCTGGAAAATGATCGACACAATAAGTAATAATATCCTCCTCTATTTGTCCATTAGGCAAAGCAACATAGATTTAAATAGATCAGAAAATATATCTTGGCCTTCTAATAAATAGAAATACACAAAAAAGTAAAAGAAAACCTTGACAATAATCAACACACTTTGGTCACACTCTTTGTACTGGTAACTTGATGAAGTTTTTACTTATTAATAAAAGTGTCGATTATATTTAAATTGTGTATCTTCAGTGTGTTAATGAGAAGAAGTAAATTTCTACTTTTGTGATAATTCAGTTGATTAAGGAAAATCAATTTAAACCAACAATAACTTTTTTATTATAACCTCGATTAAAATTTTCATTACACCATTGAAAAGATAACATTGTCAGAATTCAAATGAGTTCAAAGTGGTTACCTTCTTTTTGGATGAAAGCTCGAAGGCGTTTCTCAAAGTTGCAAATCACGGATTCTTAGGTGAATCCTTGATTTTTTGTATCGCATCTTTACAGCTTCAACCAATTCTGGGATTGTTTTTGCGTTTATATGATGAACACGATCCTTAAGATACCCCCAGAGAAAAAAATCACATGGATTCAGGTCTGGGCTATAGGGTGGCCAGTCGATGCCCCTTGAAAATGTTTATGGAAGTTCAATGCAAAAGCCCACGAAGGCTGGATGTATGGTTTCGAACGATTCTCTGGTTCGATTAGGAGTTAGCTACATCTTGCATGAAAGTTTAACCATTTATCATGTCCTTATCCGACGCGAACGGCAAAAATTTAGTTTTTAACAGTTTGTTGTATTCGCCAGATGTTACCGTTTTATCGAAAAAGAAAGCATCGGTAGTACATTCGGCGTTTATTCCCATACATACACTTTTTTCTTTGGATGAAGAGGCTTTTCGATGACAAAATGTGGCTTCTCTGTTCCTCAGGTGCGATAATTTTGTTTATTCATAAATCTGTGTAACCAAAAATGACATTCGTCCGAGAACCAGATTTTATCAACTTCGAGCTTCAGATCATCAATTAAGCTTAGAACATTAGTTGTGAATTCAACCCGCTTTGATTTGGCCTCACTAGTCAACTATTGATGGACTTGAATTCTATACGGTTTCAGAGAAGGTTCCTTGGTCACTATCCAATGAAGGCTCGAATAAGGAATTTTCAACTGAACTGATGCTCGTCAAAGAGAAATCTGAGGATTATCTCGCCTGAATTTTTACACTTATTCTTCCGTTGTTTTAGTCGCTGGATGACCAACATTACCTTGAAGATTAGGCAAATTCGAACTACTTGATAAAAAGTTATCATAAACACGTTTAATAGTAACTTTACTTGGTTTTACAGATGGATTGAACTGAGCACAATATTGACGTTGAACTTCAGCTAAATTCTTCGTCTCATGGAAACACAGAACGAAAAAAACTTTTTCATCAGTTGAGTATGGAGTATCGGTTATTTCAATAAATTAGAATTGCTCAAAGGTGAGAGATGAACTGATGACTGTTAATATCTCATTTTGTGCTTATGTAGTGAGCAAAAAACCTGGACTAGCTTGACTGAAAAAACTAGTTTCTAACAAATTTTATCGTCTATCCGGAAAATTACCAAATTTTACCTTAAAAGGATTGTCAAGTAGATAACTTCTTCACCTAAAAAAAGTAATTTCAATGACTTTATATTGCTTGATTCATCTAGGTTTCAAATTTCAACTAATTGTGAAAACCAGAAAAAAGTAGTAACATTTAAACGTGTTCACGTCATCACGTCGTCATGTCGATCACGGTGTAAGTTTATCATGAGGCTAATATATCTACTGAAGGCGAACAATAAGCATTAATCATGTTAGTATATGTAAATGAATTTTTTTGACTTGGATTGCAAAGAAAAATATCCAGCCCGAAACATGGCCTACAAGCAATAAGGAGTCAAAAGTAGGGATATTTGGTTGCTACGCCCTGTATATATTAAGTTCAAATTAAAAATTTCGTAAAATGGCTTTGTAAGTTGCAAAAGTTTTCCGCAATTTTCTCGACAACTATTATCGATACTTATTTTTAACACAAACCATCGTATTTGGTTTTTTATTCTCTTTTGAAAAATTATTCAAAATTTATTAGCTCATGAGACAAAAATCAGTTTTAAATGCAGGTTCTCCTTTAGAGTCCGTGCACGCTAATTTAAATATCATCAAAGTAAGTAAATTTTTACACATCCAGGTTCCAAATAGTGTTTTCACTGATTTGAAGAAATGAAGACGAGTCTTTGGTAGACCAGGAAGATTATTTGAATTTACAACTAAATCATAATCTTTAATTGTTTATGCTCACTAGTCAGGTCAGGGTGTTAGAATAAGATCTTCGGTGACTTTATTATTTTCATAATTTCAATGACCGTGGACAAGAAAATCATATTATTGTAAAAGTTATTATTAGTATAATATACGATGTTTAAGAAGTGATAATTTCATGATAATAATGAACAAGGCAAAATGAATAAGGAAGTCGAATTGGTTAGTAATTGTCCCAAGAGATTTTTCTGATGATGATGATCTCAATGCTTTATATAATAAGATTTTAGTCTGAGTGTAATGATGCTAAGGAATCAAAAGGCCAATACTCAAGCTGAGATGAAGATAAACAAGAAATGATCACCTAAATGCTCCATAAATAAGGTCAGTTGAAGGTCATTAGATGCAAGTAAATTTGCTTATACTATCGGAACCAATTGATGATGATGACTTTCTATTAATGATGTAGAAGAAATAACACAAAAAAGTGTATATATATATTCAGATGATAATATTTATCTTCATTAGATTGATCATCACCAGCATCATCTTGAGAAAACATGTAAGACTAATGAGTTATTTTCTATCTGGATATCTTTTTCTCTTTTAATGATAATCTATTAGAGACAAGATTATAATATCACTATTATGATAAATGATGGGGATTATATTGTTTTTTATTGAATAATCAGAATTTGAAATAGATTGATAATATGATGTAAGATTAATAACTTGTCATCGTCGGTATGGTTGCTAATAGATGGCGTTGGTCTTACGTTAAAAACTTTTTTCAATGTGAACAATTCACTGAGTAAATAAAAGTTTAATTTGAATATTTTCAAATAATCAAAGTGGTAACTATTAATATTATAATGTTGATGCTAATTCATAGTCTCTAGCAAGGTGATGATGGAAACCAAATATCATACCAGGTCAACGTGATTATCCTTGATAATAGTTATTATCTCGTCAATGTGTGTATAAAATTCATACATTTTTCATGTTCTATGAATTACTTGAATAAAGTATTTGAAACCATAAACTGCTTTTTAAATATTATTACATCTATTTTATTGTTATAACTAATACGAGGACAATTGTTGCATGACAATTGCTATTGTTATGTGTAGTCGTGCAATTGTTTAAAAATCAATTTCTTAATTTCAAAAGCTGATTCGAAATTAGCCTAAATAGGTATTTACAAGTGAGAGATGAAAAGTTTAAACAATTAATTTATTATCGTTAATTTTTTTACATCAACTTGTCTATCATTATATTTATTCACTACAATGTGTGTGTGTTTATCTTTGCTTGTGAGTTGACAAGGAAAACATAAAAACTGAATCAAATTGAATTGAAACTCCGCTTGGTTTGACTGTCAAATCATAGGCTTTTACACAACTGATTATGATGGAGGTGGTAGTGATGGTGGTGGTAGATGCTCATTGTTATACAATTATCATGATAATAATGATAAACAATGCAAACCAAACCGAGCTTGTTAAGAAAAAAAACAATGAGCTAATAATCATGATGATAATGAGTCGAGTGATGATAATTTGTATGCATTTGTGCTTGAGGTAACATGAAATTGAATGTATTAGACAAAAAATAACGAGAAATAAAAAGGCCTATTTTGAAATTGCTTTTTTGCATTTGAATTGTAAAATTTAGTCTATTTAATCACCGCTCTCATAATTAAAATCATGGTCATGTACCTTGACACATCCTCCATAATCATCTTCATCCCTCATCATTATCACTACATCATCTTACACCAAGGGAGAGGGAGAGGTAAAGTCTCATTGAGAAAATTTTCATGAAAAGTTTGACAATCAATTGACTATTTGATTGCTGTTTATTGAATACATTATGTGATTAAATTACCATTGCGTGATTTAGATCAACTTCATTTGTACATAATTAACAAGTTTCAAATCATTTATTTTTAATTGTTAACAATTTAACCTTAGCACACACACAAATTGATTAGCTTTTAATCACTTCCCTTTTTTTCAGTCCAATCATTATAATGATACAGTTACAATTGAACGTAACAATTAAGCTTAATACTTATCATAACTTTTTTTCTTCTTATTTTTTACTACCTTGTTGATTATTATAATTAAAGTTAATTCTGTCTCTCAATTTAGCTAAATGATAAATATTCAGTGTGATCAGCATTGTGATTAACTTTGATTTGCTTGAGATAATTTAAACTGTAATTTATCACCAACAAATTTTATTATCATAATCAAGGTAACAACCTTAGGGAAACCCAAAAAAAAGTAATACAACAATTAACAATAATATGATAATAATAATAAGCTAATTGTTTGCAATTTAATTAGTTGTTTAAACTTAAATATATTACTTAAATTGCTACTCAATGGTTGGTAATTATTAATATTTCAAGTTTAACCAAAAATCTTTCTCTCACCATTGATAATATTAATATGTCTGAATCTAATTATCTATGTTTATTATTAAATCCATTGGAAAAGTAAATTAATTGAAATTCATAAAGAAGAATAGAAAAAAAGTTCAATTAATACAATTAATTAAAATTATCTAACAATAATCATCTGATGATAATATTTAGTTTTTCTCTAACTAATTAAAAATATACATTCAACTAAATAATTAAAAGGATTAGATTACAATGTTTAATGATATTTACAAGAATATTATATTTTTCATGTAATCAAATTGGATTGAAAGATGAAAGGGAAAAAAAGTTCATTCATCCAACTGAGTTTTCATCTTCATGATGATTACAAAATGCACTTTCCATCCTTATCCAGTCATAAAATTGATCACCATTTCGGGAAATGATTTAACTTGAGAAAAAGTTATGATTAAATTAATTAACCAATTATAATCAATCTGAATTTAATATTAATGGTGAGAAGATGAAAATTTAATCAGCGAGAGAGATAGAGAGAGAGAGAGAGAGAGAGAGAGAGAGAGAGAGAAGAGAGAGAGAGAGAAAGAGAGAGAGAGAGAGAGAGAGAGTTAATAAGTTTACTCGAGAAATTGAAAGTTATTATTACTATTGGAGTAAAAATTGTGATTACTTTTAATTATCTGAAAGTAATTCAACTGTTAATGATTGAAACATTAAATGGTTAACTGTTTTTGGATGAAAATTTAACTTGATTGTGATTAAAAGTGATTGACTTCAATTGATAATGAAAGTGAAACATTTCAAATGCAAACTTAATCATAATCAAATTTTAATTGCTGCCGTTTACGTTTTTTACTTCAGATAAACTTGCATAATTAATGGAAAGGCAATAAAGTTAATTGCAAATGATTAATATTAATTGGTGATCAGATAATGAGATTGACAAGTGACTTTATGTTTACAAAATTTGTATTGGTTCACATTGGGAAAAAAAGTCTTACAAATAATTCAAAGTGTTTCATTTTGGGTGAATCAAAGGTAAACATTATCGTTGGTGGAAAATGAAATTTTCCTCCCTGGTGCTGATTATTATTAGAATATGAAAGTCTCATCATCCTCATTATTATCCTCTAGACTCTTACTTTCCAAATCATCATCCGCATCATTTTTAAACATTAGCTTAATTAGGCAATGTAAATCTCTAAGGAGGTTGATTAGTAAGTTTTTCAGAGCTCAAGCCTAATTATGTTTACTGAAACTCAACAAGCTTGTCCATCTTCAGCATTATCATCATCACACCAACAAGAACAAGCAAGATAATGAAGAGAGAGAGAGAGAGAGAGAGAGAGAGCATTATCATGAATTACTGAATTCACTTCCATGTCCTTTCATGATTATCTTCCTCATCCAACTCTTAAGCTTAAATCAAATTAACTTGAATAAAAATTGGCTAAATAATTATTTATCACACCTCAATGATGATCCTCTCATCTCTTTCTCTGTCTATTTCTCTTTCTATCACACAAATTTCTTCCTCTTTTTTATCATCCTCATCATCCTAATAGACACTAATAATACATAAATCAATTCAATGTTGCTATTTCCTCATCTTCATCCCAATGACAATGTACATCTCAAGTGACCCTTGCTAATTTGTTTTTTTATTTATATTATATTATCTCATTATTATTATGTTACTTGATATATAATTCAATATACACTCAGTGCGATAGATACAATGTTTTTATTTTCATCATTAACATCATCATCATTATGGGTGAATTTGAAGAGATACAGAGAGAAGGAGAGAGGAAAAAAAGTTCAGCTTGAATTCAGAATCATTATCGTCATTATCTGAATGTGTGATCACAACTTGAGTTCTAATGATTTTCTAGAATTGGTTATCCAATTAAATTGAAAACAATTATCATGAATATATCAGTCTCTGTGTTAATGTGAACACCCAAGGAGGAAAAGAGCCAGAGAGGAAAAGGAAAAGTTCATTAATTTATCCAATTCACCCAATTGAGTGAAATTTAGATACAAACAGATAGACAACATGCACCATCATTTAGATTGGTCTATTTGGAGCCATTCAGATCATCATGAAGCAGACAGAAAAACAAGAAGAGAAAAAAATCAACTCGAAATAAATACTTTGTGAGTTATTAAAAAAAATACAATGAACAAGAAACTACATCATTAATATGAACTGAAACGATGATTCTGACTGTATTACATGGAGACTCAAATGTTTCTATGAAAATTTCATGCAATAGATTTGGATTGAATGAAATGAATTATTGATTTTGTTATGGTGAAAAAAAGGTACAAGTGAGAATGAGAGAAGACCAGAAAATGATGATGATGATGATGATGATGATAGGAAAGAAAAAGAAATGGGATGATCTATGGAAGAGAGGGTGGGGTGAGTGGAATAAAAAAAACGAATAAAATTCTCATCGTTTGCACTTAGAATGCTTAATGAAATTGGGAAGAGAAGGAATCGAAAAATTTGGAATGCAAATCATTTATACGATATCATTCATTCAATTTCATCATTGATTCATGACACACCGAGAGAGAAGTAGGAAGAGAGAGAGAGAGGGTCACATGAAGTGATGAAAGTTGAAAAAAGCCGGTAGATTGATTATGTGATCTCCAATTGATACAAGAGGAGGTGGTGGAGTAGGAAGAGGAGGAGAGATGATTACTTTGCTGACCAACTTGAAGTGGGAGTGATTTTTGGAGTTACCAATGAAAACTAATTTCCATGACAATATAATCAAATCTGATCGATTGGATTAATAAGATAAAATAATAAGATGAATTTTCAAAATTAATCCATTATCACTTCTTATGTAATATTCATGCATGGTGATGGTCAATTTTCATGGATCAATCAATATTTGTCCAAAGATCAGCTTCAAAGTGAAGTTATAACAATGAATAGAAAATGTTAATTGAAACTTGTATCGATACTTTAAAATGTCCAATTCATTTGGTAAATTGTTTCTATTAATTGTTGTGATAACCTTTTCATGGGAATTGAATTCCTTTGAGTTTTACTTGATTAGATGAGAGTCTATTTGAGCTTATTATTGGACAGAATAAGTGAAAATGAAAATTCTCTGGACATTTGAATGAACGATAATTGACAAAACCACCAGAGTATTTTCATCTAATTTTTATTTCTCCTTTTTATCATTCATTTGTATCTCTTTTTTTCTATGTGTCTCCAGTTACTTTTATTCTGAATACATTTGAATATCTATCAACTCACTAGAACTTTTTCTTTTTCTCTTTCTCTCTCTATTTTGTTCAGTAACAGATCAGAATTTAATCGATTGTCAATGGGTTGAGAAAAACAAATTTTCTGCTGGACTTGTCTGGATAATGGTTATTTGAGTATCTTCTTTATCTTCCTAATCTTTATCCTCTTTCTAACACATTTTATTCCTTTTCCATCTAAACTAAATTTTCTAATAGAACTTTTTTTTTCTTCTCCAATTTTCTTTCTGTGCATAATCATTCTTCTTCTTCTTTACTATCATCATAGGCATCTTGTTTCTCTCTCTCTCTCTCTCTCTCTCTCTCTCTCTCTCTCTCTCTCTCTCTCTCTCTCTCTCTCTCCCTTTTATCTCTATTTTCTTTTACTCTCTTGTCTTGAACAAGAAGAATTTAGATGATAATAGAAAAAAAAGCTTCTCACTATTGATAAAATATCTTCCAAGATCATCACTCAACATTCAACGATAAACAGAATCAATAGAATTTTAAATTATCGAACTATTAATGTTATCAGAAAATTATCGATCTTATTCATTTTCGATGCATTTCAATTTTCTTAACTAAACTTTTTTTCAGAACTTTTCTTCCTCGATAGTTTTGTACAAACTCAAGTGGCAAGAAGATAGATCTCTTTATCCATGGTGTTTGCAATGATAATTTAAAATCTATTCTAATATGGATTTCAAATTGATCAGAATGAACTTTTCTCTCTCTCTCTTTCATGTTATTGTGATTTGATTGATATGGGATAGGAATTAAATAATCTACAATCAGAAAATAAGTAAATAACAAGGACTAGGAATCAAAGAGTTGAATGAAATAAATTAAATGAAAAGAAATCATTCATTCTGTTTCTCTGATAAAATAACGAATACAGTTAAACGGACAGTTTAACCTATTAATAGAAATTGAAACTAATCAACTGTCATACTGACGAAGAAGCAGTTCCGAAGTCAATATACACTCTCAAAAATTTTGATGGAAACATTGAACTTTACTTTTATACAGCCAAACGAAATGAGTTTGAAGGTAATTTTTTTATCATTCGTGCAGCAAAGGTGATAACGACAGTTAGATAATCAAGACATTCAAATTTACGTTCAAACACGTTTACGTACATTCAAATTGATAAGATTTTCTTATCGCTTTCGATGCGCAAATGATATAAAATTACCCTCATACTCATTTCATTTGGCTGTATTTTGTTAATGTGTAAGGGAAGGTAAGCTGCTCTCACCCCTAAGTTCACATCATCATCAACAACCAACAAAATCAAAGGTTGATTAAATGTCACCTTAATCAAAAGGGTATAAAATACAAGCTTGTTTAAGACAAGACAGTCAGTTATGTGAACCAGTTGATTTTCATTGTTGTTAAACTAAATCTCTTCAATTAATATAATATATTTATACTTTAAGCTACTTTGTTCTTATTGTGTATTGCTCTACATTAAATTTAATCTTCATTAATTAATCGTTAATTGCTCATTTGTGTTGTGATTTGAGATTGGCCCCACTTTAAAGATTTCGGTAATTGAGTGTTCCTACCAATTCACACTCTTACAAATGGAAAAACCTACAAGTCAAAGGGCGAATAGAAAAGGAGATATACAAATAGAGAGTTTAAGATCACCTCGAACTTTGGTAAGCTCTGAAGAATAAGGAAATGTTTTCCATTAGAAAAGATAAAGAAGAACGTATGAATGAGATAGAAAGTGTGATTCGAAATATTATTGCTGAATGGAAGAGGAAAAAGCTAAATGGGTCGAGATGAGTCCGAGCGTAACAAAAGATGAAGACAAGAAGATGAAAGTTCATTGAGGTAAGAAAACAGATTATCCATGTATATTATTTCAACTAATCTATTATAACAATAATAATATCTACTGATAACTTATAGAATTGGTTTCGTTTGAGAGCTGATGAGGATAAAGAAACTGGAAGATAATGTTAATAGATGAAAATGTATCGTAAGTAATTAAAAGTAAATTGTATTCTCTTGTGGGTGGAAGATAAAAGATAAGGTATGGGTAGAGGAAGATTGAGTGAAATGTTAGCTAGATAAATTCTGCAAGTGATTCATTTTCCTATTGAGCCATTAATTGCCTTACGAAAATTGAGACATCTTTTCAATGATTCAGGAAAAACAGGTGATTCAATAAACACTTAAATGTATATCTGGTCAAATTCTGAGTTGAAAGCATTTTGATTACGACAATGTTAATTTCGTTCATCAAGTTTATCACCATATTAGCTTGGAGAAAATGAAATATTATCAAATTATCAAGATAAAGTTTTTTTTTCTTATGTAAAAAAAATGAAATGAGTTGTGATGTGTAATTTTTTTCCTCATAAAATATTTTGGCTCTTTGGTTGATTCATATGTTTTACTGTTCATCTCGTTATTAAAGGTGATCTCTGAATACGTTATGAGTTTATATCCATTGATTTAATCAGCTTTCAACCTCCACCCTGGGTTAGGATACCAGATAATGTTGGTAAACCGGTCAATGATGAATTACTATTCATCAATCTCGATAAGTACCATGGATAAAATAAAAGTTTGGGTGAAAATTGAAACCATTGAAAACTGGACTGATTTCAATCTGATCATCAATCAGTGACTTTTCAAGATGAAAAGAAAGAAAGAGAGAAGAAGAGAGAGAGAGAGGACGAGAAAGTTCCAATTCACATGATTGTGAAATAACTATCAGAATTTTTGGTAACTCACCGAGAAGAAAAAGTTTTTTATTTTTCTCTTTCAATATTCTATTGATGATATTGCAAATTTTTCTTGTTTTTTTTTCACTTTTATTGTATATAAAAGTTCAGTAAAATATTATTGTTCCAATCATGCTTATCATTCCCATCATGATGATGAAGGATAAGTTAAACTTTTTCATTATTATTTTCCATTCATCTGAGCTTCAGTTTCAATTTTTTCTTTCCTTACCATGATGATGATGATGTTTCATTGTTTATCTAACCTTCAAAATAAAACCAATAGCCAATGGCTATTTTCATTTCTGAGAAAACAATAATGATTATGATGCTAACAAACTATCAGTTAAATCAGGGGAAATTTTCATCCTCAACTAATCAGATAACTTTTTGAAAACTCAAGACTTGCAAGACAAAAATGATGAGGAGTAGAAGAAAACTTTTTCCCTGATCCTAATAATATTTGTATTAATATTATCGGAATTGGAATTAACTTTATGATCATCAACAAATCAAACAAAAGAAAAGCGGATCGGAAAATCTAAATATAAGAAATGTGAATCGCTTCAATAACGAACTTGATAAAAGAATAATTTGATTCTATTGGTAAAAGTAAATTGTGATTGAATCAACTTTTCTCAAAACTCATTCGATAACTATCACGATCATCCTAATAATCTAATGATAAGCAGTGTGAGATTTAACAATTACTAACGATTGATAAATAGTAAATACAATTATCCACAAGTATTATATATATTTCCCTAGAAATATAATGATGATAAATTGCAATCAGTGTAATCATTTTCAATGAATCTCACTGTCCGAGATTAGATTGAATCTATGATGATAAGGAGAGAGAAATTCTGTCAAATGAAATAATTCTGATGAAACTGATAAAGCTAATGATGATATTGATGTTCTTGATGTTCTTGATGATGCTCATGATAATAATAATGAGGAAACATGATGATAACAGGGAGAAAAAAACTACAATCTAATGATACGATATTTGCTTTAATAGCTCTTATGAGAGTCGTAACTTTTTTGTTGTTGTTTCGAGAGAGAAAGAGTGAGAGAGAGAGAAGGAAAAAAATATAGCATTTCCATCATTTCGATCTCATTTGATTGGATGATATTGAATTCAGTTGTTGAGTAACCTAACGATTATATTATTCTTAAAGTATCGATGCTCAAGTAAAAGTGTATCGAAAGTAAATTATCTCAATTGTTGAATGTTCACTAGTTTGACCAATTCAGTTACTTGGAGATTGAAATGAGTCAATTTATTTTTTTCTTAATTTTTTCTCATTTTCTCATTTTCTCATTGATTTTGATTGAAGGGCTCACATGTATTTGCTCAGCATACCCAGTAAAAAAAAGTTCCTAGAAAGAATTGAATCACTTTTTCATTAGGAAACAATCATGAAGAACGATAAAAAAAATTTCGTCACAAGCGAAATTTACTCAAAGTTTAATGTCAGTCTCTCTCCCATATTGTAGTTTCAATCGATTCTGACAATACTCAGAACAGCATCATTTCATTATATTAGTTTATCAGATGAGGAAAAAACCACTTTAGCTTGTTTATGCTTTTTTCTGAAGAAAAGTTCTGATAGTCTTTTCATCACCTCCATGAGTTTATATCATGAAAAGAGATCACATTGTTTAGTGTTTTCTCCTTTGTTTACTTTTGAGGGAATCAAGGGAGAATCGAGCATCCTTAAGAACTTTATTCTGTAATAAGTTAGAAATTTTGATATTATTTACTTTTCGATGCTCATCATTTACAGAATAGCATCAGAAACGTTAACATTATGTATTCAATTCATGGAATCAAGAGAGTAAGAATGAAATTCTGTTTGTAAAAAGTTTTCTCTGCTCAGCTAAAGTTGAATTTTACTCATGAGATGAATTCTGTGAGAATTGAGCCATTTTCTTGACTAGAATTGTCTGATTAACGAAAAAGATGCAAACAAGATGTAGATGACAATTTAAAGTGGACATTTCAAAAGAAGAAGAAAAAGAAAGTGAGAGAGAAAGAGAGAATTCCATCTTTTTTTCTCTTCATCATTTTCTCATCATCGTTTTTTTTATTGTCACCGAAAGTGTGAATATGTGTGTTAATCTAATCTCAAATTCTGCTGGGGGTTTTGATGATGTAATAGAAAAACTTGAAATAGGAAATTCTATCACTTTTCTCATCTTATTTTCTTTCATCTTTATGTGTCATCGTCAGAATATTATTACAGGTATTCTGATGAGATTTGTTGTTGACACTCTCAGGTAATCTACAAACATGCAACTTTATCAACATCAATTCTCATCTCATCACATCCTCATAACCATCACCATCATAGCAACAATGCTGGTAACTTTTTTGTTCCTTCTCCCACTCAATCACTTTTCCCTTGCCCTTCAATACCTTTGTAATACTTTTCGCTCAGTGATGGTCTTCCCTTTACCTCATTAATGATACTGGACATTATCTGTTCGTATGTGTGGTGACTGACCAACTTAGCATTTTTTTTTTCTATCATCATTCCCTCGAGTGAATTCAGGTTGTCTTTTTTTTGGCGAATTTTTCTTATTCTCCTCGTTTGATAATTCACTAAATTTCTATCAAGTTTTTTTCTCTCTCTCTTCTCATTTTTGATTATTCTTTTTGGTCTCTTTTTTTACTCTGTTCAATGTTCTGTTTTTGATGCACCTCCATCACCTTTTGTTTGCACTTTGATTGATGGAAGTTCATCTTGATTGGATGTTAATCTATCGAATGGACAACAATCAAAATTGGACTTGGTTTCTCATCAGAATTTGGCTCATCACCATGAAGAAAATAATGTTGAGCTATTGTCAACAAAAATAATAGTTAAAGATAAACACTGGTCAAAGAAAATGAAGAAAGAAAGAGAGAGAGAGAAAAAAGTTCATTGATGATTCAAATTCCCAAAGGACATGATTTTCATCATCAACATTGAAAGGAAAATCACCCAATCAGTAATCATGATTTAATCGTAAAAGGTCAAATAATCAACCATCAAGAATAAAAACAATCAAATTTCATATGAATTCATCAACATTATACATTCATGATCATTCTGTAAATTGCATACAACAAGAAAGTGATATATTTGAATGAATAAAATTCAGCTCCTTTGAAAGGTGAACACCTTCAATACAGTGGAAATAAAAAACACTCACAAATTATTCAATTGTTATGCAAATATTATTACTACAATCATATCATGTTAATGATCATCATAATCAGAATCACCTAATAAAACCTTTTCTCACAGATCAGTTTTTCTTTTTTCCGTATTTTGAGATTGAACAATTTTCCATTACGAGTTTAGAGAAAAACTGAAAGAATCAGAAAACAAAATAAACTTTCCTCCTCTGCTCATCTTTTTACCTTGATTTCATTCATCGATATCGAGTTAGAATCATCCAGAAAGACCTTGATTCTTGAGTAGTATTATATCAATAATATTATCTGAATATTATCAAGCCATAAATACTTGTACATGGAAATGAAAATATAAAACACTTGAGGTTGAATTTGGAATCCAATGCAAATGGATTGTAATCTGTTCATCAAACATTTTAACATGAATTGCTAAACTTTTAGCATCCACTGGAAATTGCGATGACTTTGCATATGCTTATATTATGATCAATACATCAGCAATCAGAATGAAGATTTCATTGTAGTGACATTGAATTTCTCATGATTTTCATGGTGAATATTTCAAGTAAATCTTCACTAAATATCAGATATATTATACTAAATACCATGAGATTCATCTGACTAACTTATTATTATTATTCTGCTTGAATTTGGAAGATTCTGGTGGAAGAAAAAGTTCATTAGATGAAAATTTCTACACTCAGATCAGCTACTTTATCAACTAAAATGAACAGGGTGAATCTAAATTACAGATTCAATGAAAATGTCAAATATCATTATGGTTATATGAATTTTATCTCTTCAACTATACCATGTATTTTGCATATTATCAGATATTTTTTTGGAACCTCAATCATGTTCATAATGAAGTAAAACTTTAACTCTATGAGCACATGAGATGAGTTTTTGTTTTTGGAAACATTCACATGGAGGCAAAAATTATGCAACAACAAGATAGTAGAAGATGATGATAAATAACTCATTTTCTAACTTTTTCATATATTCTGACATTAAATTATTCCTTTGCCTGTGTAAATAATCAGAATAACTGTCAATCAATGGTATACATCCATTTTAGGAGACCTTATAATAAACTTTATTCTGATATTCATACTTTTATTTTGTCATCATCTTCACCTTGATGTTTTCTTCATCGATAGCATCACATTCAAATGCAATCCTTGAAGGAAAATATCAATTGTTTACAATTAACTCAAGTCAGTGAGTGGGAGAAGCGAGAGAAAGAGAGAGGGAGACTTTAATTGTTAGCATTCAGATCCATGAAAAATTTGCATCTCTCTCTCTCTCTCTGACTCTTTCATGGCAAGTAAAATTGTTAATTAACTTGCTAGTTAATTTAAATTCAAGTTCATGATTTAATCTTTCATCATGTTGATGAATATTATACCAAACAATGATTGTGCAAACATTTCAACTTGATCAGCTTGGTGAATGTGACAACTAACTGTTTACACACACTCATGAATTCATCATGATCCCTTGGATTAAATTTGAAACTTGTAACAAAATGAGAGACTCTACTCAATTACAACATTGTTATCACTTACTGGATATAATAACTTATTGAATTGATAATCCAACTCCAGTATTGATAATTAAAATTCATTTAATCGGATTTTTTGTATTGATGTACAATAATTGTTAAAATCACAGCATAGATTGCGTAAATTTGGCAACTTGCTCTTGCTATTTTTGCCTTGGTCAGCAAGGATGACCATTGGTCACTCTTAATGAGATAATAATGCAGTAAAAGATCAACAATGATGCAGCATCTTTAGTTTTTAGACTATCCTTTAACTCTGATAACCTCAGAATTGTAATGTAATCTAAATCTTTTTATTTTCTCATTAAGATTTGGTTTACTTTTCTCAGAACTTCTTGGAACTCTGAATTCATGGTGTGAGTGCTTCGTCTTTCACTTTGAGAAGATTATCTCTTCTCTCTCTACTAATATTTCTTCACAACAACAAGGCATTAATTTCAAATTAATCTTATCTTAAGTTACCAGTGATTTTCAATCCATCATTAAGACAAAAGGATGATTAATGTGATTGATTGTCAATTATGAGATAGTGGGTGCAAACAGAAAAAAAAACGTCACCAGAATTTGATACAATTGTGATCATGATTTCCTGCAATCAAATGTTAATTATCAAAGATTGAAAATAGTTAAATAGATTTGAAGATAATAACTGGAAGATTTTGATGATGATGCAAAAAATAAAAGATGATAATGATTCTAAAGAGATAGAGAAATGCTAAACGAAAAGACAATAAGATTAGAGTGAGAGAATAAAAAGAGATCAAGATTATCATAGAAAGAAAATGCTGATTGGGATTGGTAAAGCATCTAATCTGTTGAGAGTTTTATCGACAGATGATGATGAAGGAGAAGGGAAGCAAAAATTTGGAACAAGAATAATGGATGATACATCTAACTGGCGGTTCTTATGAAATTGCTTCTTGAAAGATGAACGACGAATCCACGATTGGCCTTTATCCTTACTCATCTTTGGATAAAAAAATTTTTTCTTTTCCTTTTCTTTTTTCCCTTCTTTTTCAGTGTCTATGTGTTTACCTCTATTCTGATGCTATTCCACTGATGATCATCTTCAATCATCATTCCCTATTAGATATTCACACAGGTTCCAAAAGCATCTTGAATATATTGAACTCTTGTAATGATGATCATAATAATATATCTTATACGAAACACACACACAAGCCGGTTGATATAAGTGCTTTTATCGAATCAATCAATCCATGATTTTTTTCCTTCTCTTTCGTTCCCATCATCTCTCTCTCTCTCACTCACTCTCTCACCGACTCTCCTCAACTTTCTCTCTAAGAATCTAATAGCATTCCCAAGATTTTATCCCCATAATTCACCAACATGACTATACTTTATCTCTCATCTTCATCTTTTTTCATCTCTCTTTTTTCCTTTATTCGTTTTTTTATTGCAAAAAAGCAACTCTCTCTCTCTCTCTTTCTCTCCTTCTCTCTTTCTTACTTTCTCTCTTACTAATGAGCTGAAATCATCTTAAGCCCATTCATCAAACTCACCAATTCCTTCATCTTCTCTTTCTTTCTGACTTTTTTTTCTTCTCTCTGGCAGAGACGAAGAATTTTTTTCTTACTATCCAACAATCAACTAATTCTTTGACATTTACTAAAGATGACGGTCTTTTTTTATCCATCTCTTTCCCTATCATCATCACCACCACCATGTACACCCTCATCATCATTTCCATCATCCTCTGTCTCTTTTCTTGTCTAATGATAATAAAACCTTTAGCTAGAACTATTTTATCCTCTTTTTCTTTCGTCCTTTATTTTCAGCTGTAAGATTTTATTCTTGTTAACCAGGCATCAAATTCATCTTTTATATCGAGTTTGAACCAAAGAAAAAACTACAAAAGTCAATGGAGAAAGATACTATTCTCACAAATAAGTGTTAACATTTATCTAATAGAATATGAATTTCTTTGCAACTCCCTGATTACACAAACCAATGTTCAGAATTTTCCCTGAAAGGAACAAAATTATCTTCCATTGTGATGCTGAGGCAAAAAAAACACGATGAGAATTCATTCTAAAGAGAGAAAATAATTTTCTGATAGAAATTGCTTATTATTCATCTCAAGCATAAGGTTTCACTCTTAATGTTTGATTTGAATGTAATCCAATCAACATTTTTCTCGTGAATTGAAACAAAATAAAAAAGCCTCACTTTTAATTCATCTTCATCCTCATCAAAACCGCAATCATCAGTTGCTTACAATCATTAGCATCAAACTGTAATCTGCAAAGTAATTACAATGAGCTTATCATCATTAGCTTAATAACTGTTAACTTAATTGACTCAATCATTTGATCAATCATAATTATTAACACCAAAGACGAAAAATTGATTCGATTGGCAGAAATCTTGACCAGGGTTAAAAGAATAGTGGAGAAAAACTTTCCTCTCTCAGGTTTATCTTCATCATCTTTTATCATATTCATCGTAAAACTTTTACCTTTTCTTCCCATGATGGATAATCCCTGTTAATATCCCTGCTAAGCCTGATCATTTGTTGGATTAACCATTTTGTGAGCTCCAATCATTATTTAATGTGTGGCGATTATAATAAGTTTGATTAATGTCAATTGTTTTCAAAATGGTGAAAACAATACTATTTAAAGTATATTAATAACTTTTTCTTAGCTGTAGATGTTGATTTAACTTATGAGCTCTGTGGTTGATTTTTTGCTTCCTACATCTCACGTAACTTTACCAACACCAGAGGAGATTATCATGAAAAGTTATTCACTATTTATTAACCTGATTCTCAATCAATGTCTCATGCAAGGTCAAGTTGAGTCTCACCAGATTAATGGTAGAAATTTACTCATTACATTATCTACCTGAGTGTTCCAAGGCTCCAGAGTTTTCCATGATTCCTCTTCCTGATGCAATATACCAGAAACATTTGAGAATAATTTTAATAACAATCTTGATATTGACTTTTCACTTTGTTTCCATGTAACATTTTCATCTCTCTCTCTCTCTCTCTCTCTCTCTCTCTCTCTCTCTCTCTTTCTTTCTTTCTTTCTTTCTTTCTTTCTTTCTCTCTCTCTCTCTATTTCTTTCTCTTGTTCTGAACTTTCATGGAACTTTTTTTCATTCAGTTTTCTTTCTACTCAATATTGTCAGGAAACAACATGAAATGTTAACAGTATTTCAATTTAAAGGAAACGACAGATAACTTTGAATGAATATTATCTTCTTCATCTTGATGATAATAAGAGTAACAAAATTTATTCTCAACTTTTTTTATTCTTTTCCTTATTTCTGTTATATTTTCAGTTCGATAGATACTTGTTCAGATTTTTTTCCTTCTTTCATGTTGTTCAAGTGCGTGTTTGAACGTATCTTTAGTATAGTAATCATATATCTTGAAGGTATCTTTAGGGAAAATTGATTCATCATGAAATTGGAGGACTTGAAAATGAAAACAACAAAGATGGAGTTGGAGAAAAAGAGAGAAAGAAGATGATGTACCATGTATTAGGAACAGGAAAGGAAAAGGAAGTTGAATATGATGATTATTTTATTGTACAAAAATAAGGAGAATTTGAGTCAAAAATTATTCGATGACGATAAAGAAAAATGGAAGACAAATATGAACATCTCTGGACTTGATTATCGCAAGCGTAGTGAATGCTCTCTCTCTTGCATTTTGTCATCATCTCTGCTGTTTCCATGCAAGGATGAAATTCATGATAACAAAAGATGTCACCATCATCATCATGATGGAACAAAGTGAATGTTATATTAAACAGTAGTTTGGAATATCAAATCTTGTCCATAGTTTTTCATCTTTTTGCGAATCCTTATTCATTTTCCATATTATCACCTCTCCTTCTCTCTTTTTCTTCCATCCTCATCTTCTGCCATTCTGATTGAAATAATGCATGTCAGCAGAATTCAATTTGACATCATCTCCCAACTGACATAGACAAAGTTGCAAATCCTATTTACACATAAAAATTGTTAAACTGATAGATGAGGAAGAAAATTTATCTTACAGCATCTTCATCACCCTAAATTTATAATATTATTGAACATTTGGATAGAAATAATCTTTCTCTTCCCATGAAATTTTGTTGATCACCAGAGCTTTCTTTCTCTCTCTCTTCCAATGTTCAGTCAAATATTCAATCAGAACTTATAACTTTCATTAACTTCAACTTTTACTTTCTACTCTTTCACCCAATATATTAATAAATCAATACCCAACGAAGCAGATAAATATTATAATAATGATAGTACAATTGTCACCATGATTGTAGTTGGTTGCTGGAGGTAAATATTATATCTGAATAGTTACTTTGTAATAACTTTCTTGATTTTATTCACCAAATGAGGCGCTTTGATTTTTCAAATACTTACATGATAAACAAAGCTGTGAAGTATAAAGAAAAAAATTACGAGAGATTAGCATTGATTCAGTTAATTAGATCAATAAAATTAACTCCTTACGACTTACATATTTATGTGTATATTATTTACATAGAGGAACAAAGTGTTGAAAGTGAAAAACTTTGTCTGGATGTAGTTTTTTTGTTCTTACTCATTTTGATTACATAGATTGTTGAATACATTTAATATAATAATAAGACGTAATGAGAAGTGTAAACTACTTTAAACTTGATTATTCAATAGATGAGGATAACTAAGGTAACTGAATTGATAATAATTGTAAACACTAAGTGAAAACAAGGTAAACTTAATCATCTCCCATGAGTGAATATGGTGGATAGAGGGTAAACTTTAGGGTGGATTTGGTTCAACATGGTGAAAGGGATAGATTAGTCAACTAAACTAATACATAACAATAACTTTTTGGTCTGACAAGAAAATAAAACTTTTCGCCCGGAGGGCAGAAGCAACAAAAAAGAATAGGAGTTTGAAGATAAGGGAGGGAAAGAGAACTACGTCAGTTCCATGGAATTTAGTGAATTTATGGGCCAAATTCAGTTTTCAACATGGGAACAGGCAAATGAACCGAAATTCAGCTTATGACATTTGTTGTCTCTCTGGTAAAAACCAGAGAGAAAAAACAAATTTGTCTATCCTTTAATGTTGTGAATTAGATTTCAATGAAAACCATGAAACTATTCATTTGAATTGTTATGAGAGTGATTAGCAATAAGATTGTAGTTGTTGTTGATTGAAACTTTAATCAATTTAAATTCAAATATTCATTAAGTTAGTAAATTGTAACTGGCATACCCAATTTTATCAATATAATTGTGATCATCAATTCAACAGAAACAAACACTCCGAGTATCATTTTGTGAGAATTTAATTTAAACCAATTAATGATTCAGAGAAAAAGTAAACAGAGTAGGAAGCTCATCAGATAAAGCAAATAGCCTAAAGCAATAACCATAGCATCAATAGTAGCAGAATGGTGACCGTTTGCATGATAAAAGTTAAGATTAAGATAGAAAATGAGATAATCTTCAAAAAGAGCAGCTTAACCCTTTTCAAAAGTTAAGATCTGATGTATCAAAACATTTGAAGGTTCGAACCACATGTATCAGGCAAAAAGGACACGGATACAAATGTCCTGTAATTGATTGAGTTATCTTTCATCTTGCGATCCCAGGTGATTTTGTCAATGGAATATCAAAGAGGGACAATCAGCAAAAGAATTGTCTTTTTCAATTCTGATCAGATCTAAATCTTCAAATAATTATTAATAGTTAGAAATTATTATTATTTATAATAAGAGATCAATGTTTAATAAGTAACCCATAAAACCTTATTTCAAATTTCGTATGATTAAAAGTTGGCCCATCTCCTTTGTGAATTGACGTATTTGGTAACCACTGTGAAACAGCCAATTGTTTGAGAATGAAATATATCATTATTATGCTGTCATTCTCAACACCATATTTATGCTAGAGAGAGAGAGAGAGAGAGAGAGATGAAGATGAAGATGATTTGCTATAGTAAAATTTGATTGACTTAACTTTGTCACCACAAATTAAGTTGAATGTAACATTGATACTGATTCTTTGTCAATTCAATGCTGCATTACTTCAATGACTCTTTCAAACAACAAGGTTTCAACTTGACTGATCTTAATTTTTTGCCTCTCTCTCTCTCTCTCTTTCTCCATCTTCATCCTCTTCATTTTTTCAAAAAACTTTTTCTCACCTCCTCCTCGATTATGCTATATGTCTCCTATTTTGTAATCATATGCATGAACAGTAATTCATTCAATATGTAAAATGGTTAACGAGACAAACGGTTATGTTTTTGTTACAATCTTATCAAGGTGACAAAATGATAAGAAGGCATTTTTGTTCTCGTGCAAAAATTTTGGGTAAAAAAATCACAATGAGATTATGATAATGATGATGACGAGGATGACAAGGGAAATCGACACAATTGCAGAGAGAGAGAGAGAGAGAGATAATCTATCATAAATGATGATTAAACATGAAGATGTAAAGTCAACAGTTGACAGTTAACAAAACTGTTATATTAATCACATCATTTGATTGTTGATCAATTTTAACATCAAATTATAATCGGAATTAACTTTTTGTATATTTACCTTGAAGGCAAATTAAATTGGATGATTCTAAATATGCATCACAAGACAATTGAAGGAATTAATTTACAATATTATTGTTAGTTTTGTCAACATGATTTAATGCTATTCAATTAATTTACCACAAAATGTTCATTCTCATGTTAGAAATTGAAATTGATTATGATCAAATACGGTGTAGAATCAAGATAAGACTATCAGGATATTTTTCTGAAGTCTTATTGATGCATGATAACTGTTTAAAATTAATAAGATTCTTGATGAACAAGAATCTTATTAGAAATATCATGGTAATGAGATTTCCACCGAAAATTTTGATTAAAAGGTAAAGTTTAATTGATGAGAAAAGAATTTTTTTATTAAAATTAAGACAATTGAATATATTTGCCGGAAGCAGATTGAATTTGAATATTTCTCATCGTCTCTCATGAATCTCAGGGTGAGTTAGCTCTAAACTGTTATAGCTGGTTGCGTAATTCCATTATGAGATTAATTCAAAATATTGTCTCTTGATTCAAATTTTTACCTTTTACCACACCTTTTGTTTTTGTTTCATCTATTTTTTATTTTTCTTCATCACCAAACATTCATGGAATTTATTTCATGGTGAGTTCTTAGTTATAATTCTAATAATAATTTTACTTTATAACTGATGAAATTTCCATTTGTTTCAAAATCTTAGCAAAGAAGAGAGAGACAGGAAAAATTCAGGATTCATTCAGAGTGGAAATTTTAATTTATCCACCATGTATAATATTAATAAATTGGAATGGTGCAAATGATAATTCAGTCAAGTGATAAATTTCATTCAAATTCATTATCAATCTTCAATCATGGGAATAGTTTTTTTCTGTCGTTCATCAGCATGAGAATCATCATGTACTGAAACTATGAAAATAAACTGGATGAGTGGGTGGGTGTTGGTTGATTAGGAAGAGGAAGAGGTTTTACTGATTTTTTTCTGCTTCTTCTTGAAACTTTTTCATTTGATAATGAAGTTCAAATGATGGTAAAGATGATGATCAACATGATAAGTTTGACAAGGAAGAATCAACTATGTGTGAGATAAAAAGGAGAAGAAGAATAAGAAGAAGAGAGAGAGAGAGAGAGAGAGAGAGAGAGAGAGAGAGATAATCTATCATAAATGATGATTAAACATGAAGATGTAAAGTCAACAGTTGACAGTTAACAAAACTGTTATATTAATCACATCATTTGATTGTTGATCAATTTTAACATCAAATTATAATCGGAATTAACTTTTTGTATATTTACCTTGAAGGCAAATTAAATTGGATGATTCTAAATATGCATCACAAGACAATTGAAGGAATTAATTTACAATATTATTGTTAGTTTTGTCAACATGATTTAATGCTATTCAATTAATTTACCACAAAATGTTCATTCTCATGTTAGAAATTGAAATTGATTATGATCAAATACGGTGTAGAATCAAGATAAGACTATCAGGATATTTTTCTGAAGTCTTATTGATGCATGATAACTGTTTAAAATTAATAAGATTCTTGATGAACAAGAATCTTATTAGAAATATCATGGTAATGAGATTTCCACCGAAAATTTTGATTAAAAGGTAAAGTTTAATTGATGAGAAAAGAATTTTTTTATTAAAATTAAGACAATTGAATATATTTGCCGGAAGCAGATTGAATTTGAATATTTCTCATCGTCTCTCATGAATCTCAGGGTGAGTTAGCTCTAAACTGTTATAGCTGGTTGCGTAATTCCATTATGAGATTAATTCAAAATATTGTCTCTTGATTCAAATTTTTACCTTTTACCACACCTTTTGTTTTTGTTTCATCTATTTTTTATTTTTCTTCATCACCAAACATTCATGGAATTTATTTCATGGTGAGTTCTTAGTTATAATTCTAATAATAATTTTACTTTATAACTGATGAAATTTCCATTTGTTTCAAAATCTTAGCAAAGAAGAGAGAGAGACAGGAAAAAATTCAGGATTCATTCAGAGTGGAAATTTTAATTTATCCACCATGTATAATATTAATAAATTGGAATGGTGCAAATGATAATTCAGTCAAGTGATAAATTTCATTCAAATTCATTATCAATCTTCAATCATGGGAATAGTTTTTTTCTGTCGTTCATCAGCATGAGAATCATCATGTACTGAAACTATGAAAATAAACTGGATGAGTGGGTGGGTGTTGGTTGATTAGGAAGAGGAAGAGGTTTTACTGATTTTTTTCTGCTTCTTCTTGAAACTTTTTCATTTGATAATGAAGTTCAAATGATGGTAAAGATGATGATCAACATGATAAGTTTGACAAGGAAGAATCAACTATGTGTGAGATAAAAAGGAGAAGAAGAATAAGAAGAAGAGAGAGAGGGAGAAAGAGATAAAACTTTTTGATGAGGATGATTTGCTTTGAGAAGATGATGAAGGTGGTAGAGTGGTTGGTATATAAACTTAGCTTTAGCTATTTGTATATACCTTGAATGAGGTTTATTCAGTTGTAAAAGATAAAGCTGATGAGGAAGTGGAAGTGGAAGTGGAGAAGATAGTTAAAGGCATTGAAAGAGAAAAAATGGAAGGAGTGGGGTGGGTGGTAAACCGATCAAGATGATGAAAAAATGAAAGAGGAAGAGTGTGAGAGAGACAGAAAGTGGAAGACTATTTCACAAGGTGTAAAAATCAGGTTACTAACTTCAACTTAGTAGCTGTCATCTTTACTTCAATCCGGATTGGAAATTTCCTCTGGGAGATGAAGATAGTCTCCGGAAATCCATTAAATTGCCTGACAGAATTAGTCTTTTCTCCTACTTTCACCACCACCACCATGAGCTCATTTCTATTCCAATTCCTTACAAGCTCTTCATTCTTTCTAATCTCTTACATTTTTATTTCTTCTCCAAGAGACTTTCACAGTGTTTATCAAATAACGAGAAAAAAAGCTATTTTACTTTTGATGTTGATGAATCTCAAATAATTGTGGTAATCATTTGGAGAAAAATAGCTAAAAATAAGTAAAAGACCAAGAAGAAGAGGGCTAACTGATCATTTAATGATAAAAGAGAAAGACAAACAAAAGTATTTGGAAAATAATAAAGAGAGGAAAGCTCGATCTACAGTTTGATCTAATCGCTTGTTGCTATTCATTAAGCGCAGCATGATACAGTGTTTTATATTGGAGAAACCAATTTTTGTAACGAGAAACCAAACGTTAATTTGAAAAAACCCTCAATTCTTTTACTCGTACATCAATTTTCATCAATTGGTCGTGATTTTGAACCTTCATTTTATTGATTAATTTTTGTGGAAAATCGGTTAGAAAATGAATTTACAGGTCGGTACATAAAACATTTGAACAATTTTGAATGGTTGTAACTATTGATTGATTAGTTTGTTTATTAATTAATTAATATGAGTGAATAGCTCAACTATTCAATATTAATTAAACATAATTTCAATTTTTTAAAACAATTAATAAATTAACCAGGCCAATTTAAGTCAAAAAAACCCGTTTTCGGATGGCGCCACTGTCTATGTGATTTTAGGCTGGGGTTTTTCAAACTGAAAAATCGCAAATTTGACCTCACGATTGTGGCCAAAATATTGCAGATAAAATAATAGTTTTCTCATATGTTACTGTCGCCAGAACTTTTTGAAAATGAAATTTGATTAATTTCTGTGCATCCAGTTAAAAATAATAATAAGTTGAACTTTTTTGGCTTAAATTTTGCAAAAATGACCTTTTATGTCTTGATTAAACCTCGTAAAAAATGGTTTTGTTTAAAAGGTCAATTTTATTATCAAATTTAAGCTGATAAAATTAGCTATCGAATGATGTATAAATCAATGGTTAAATACTAGTATTCTGTTAATTATTGAGCTTCAAAATTGTTCAAATGTATTTCGTACCGACCTGTATATATTAATTGTGCTAATAGATTTGTTGTAAATGGAATTTTGACTCAAAATCGATTAATAAATCACAATGAATAATCATTTAAAATCAATTTGGTTTCTCCAAATGAACATTTGTATTCTTCATTTGATGTATCAACCACCCAAGCTGTCTAGCAAGAAGTATATCCGAAAAGAACGGTATTGTCCCTCAGGGTTGTTAATATAACTGAATACAGTTTCATTAATTATTCATTCAATACAAAAATGATGATTTATACTTATGTGGATACAACTTTTAATAAGAGAATCAACCCTTTTACAGATTTCAAATTTTTTAGTTCGTTAGAGCAGTTTACATAATGAGCAATAAGGTAAATTCGATTTAATTTACAACTGGGTCTTTAACCTGGACTAAAATATAGTCTATAACTGGCGCTGCAAACGAAAATTAAATCGCGTCAAATAAATAGAGTTGACAAGTCAGACGTTAAATCATGACAATCATAAAAGAAAATATAAGTTTATGCAATAAAGTTTCATTATTTAGTTCGTTTGGTTCGAAAAGGAGAACAGCAAATAGTTCAAATTTGATCAGTCGTACTGCGCGCGGAGACCACCTGTATCCCGTTCGAGTGTGACTTGACAAGTTTCCCGAGACCACTAAGAGTGATAAGAATCAAAATCGACAATGAACAGCATCAAAACATCATTTGCATGATATAAAAACACTTTTGATGACTAAAGTCTTTCCAGAAAACACACCGCTCGATTTATCAATGATGAAAGCTTGTCTTACTCAGGAGTGTTTTAACTCCATTCCTGATTTAGATCTAGATCATTTACCACCAAAAGAAACGTTTTGTTTGACGTTGACAGATTCACAAGTAAATGATTTAATGTAAGATCATGTGACCAACAGCTGGAACAGTTTCAATTGTCAAACATTACAGGATTTACACATTCACCTTAAAGTAGACACATCTTTATTAGCTTCAATATTTGAAAACTTCCGAATGACAAGTTACAAAAAAGGTATTGACCCGTGTCATTACTTTTCTGCTCCTGGATTCGCATGGGCGGCAGCAATAAAGAAAACTAAAATCAAACTTGACTTATTCTCCGATAATGTCATGTTTGTTATCGGTGGAAAAGGGTATCAGTTGTGGTCTCACTCAAATATCCAAAAGACATGTAATAACCAATAATACATCGTGTCTAAATTTTAATTCAACCAGAAAACATACAAGTATGGCTTACTTTCATGTCAATAATTTATATAGATGTTCACAGAAGTACCAGTTGGCGGTCTTCATGGGTTGCAGCTGATCAGTTTATGAATGTTATTTACAAAATACTTTATATGGTGATGACTCTGATCTATCAAGTGGGTTTATTCTTAAAGTAGACTTGAATACCCAGATAATCTCCATGATTATCATAATGATTACCCCTTGGCTCCTTATAAACTATCAATCAATGAAAACCTCCTCCTTCATTTTACCGCCTTTACCTGGCAGGCTGCATGAAATTATAGAAAATTCATCGTATTATAAGATTCAAGCAAATACCTTGGCTTGAGATTTATGTTAAATTCTGTACAGAACAGAGAAAACAGTTACCAACCAATTTTAAAAGGCTTTTTGGAAGCTTATAGTCAATATATAATCAACAGTATCTATAGTAAGACCATAGAAGATAAACGAAAGCATATGCATGAAATTGTTATGAATAATGAATCCGCTGAGAAGAATCTAATGATAGATTATAATGATAAATTTAATGATAAACCTATGAGAGTTGTATTATACTTGATGAAAACCGTTATTTCAAGCTGAAGAGAAATAATAATGGATAAACCCATTGCAATTTGCTTCACAGTTTTAGATCTAAAATGAAGATGAACGATCTTCACGATAACGATTTAAAAGCTACTTACGGGAATAATATCAGCCTAGTATATACTGACACCCACAGTTTCATCTATGAGGTCAAAAACGCTATGACCACATTCGCTCGAATGCACAGCATTCTTGATACTAGCAACTACCCCAACAGTCCGTTAAAAGAAAAATGGCCTTTCAAAAGATGAACTTGCTGGTTCGTTGAATGTTCGAGTTCAATGGACTAAACTCACAAATCTACGCTTATAAGTCAGATGAAGGAGAAAAGAAACAGGCTAGAAGTGTAATTCGAACTTCGCTGAAACGCATCACATTTGATGATTATAAATAAGCGATTGATACAAATACTCGAATGTCAGCCTCACAATGCATAGACTCCAGTGAATTCGACATCTAATTCAACTTTCAAAATATCAAAAATTATGTAAAGGGTAGATTTTTCAAAACACTGCCAGATCTGAATCAAAACTAATGTCTATATCACATATAAATTGATAACTGCTCTTCTACTGTTTATAAAAATAAAAATGTTTATTATTAATATCATCAGCTTGAACGTTGCACCAGAAATGTTTACAAAAAAATCGTCTGATCTATTACGATTTAAATTAGTTAACCATATAGTAATTAACTCTCGATAGCAATCTATTAATATGATTGACTTGACACGTAACGCAATGCCAGAATGTTCCACTTCCATAGGTCTTCCTGAACGCAGCTCATAAAAAATATTATCACGGCCATGTTTGAATCCTTTTGCATATTTTCGGATAAACGATTCACTGACCTTATCAGATCCGTAAACGGATTGAAATTCAGCCTTAACGGCGACGAATGATAAGCCTTTTTTTACGAGAAACTTTAGCACAGCACAATATTCAACGAACTCCATGATGATAAATACAGAATATCTAAAAAACTAACTAAATCATAACAAAGAAATTTTCGGTATGAGGCCTTGCTTATAGTCACTATACAATTATTTACTAGCGTGACCTTTTGGCCTAAAACGGAACCTTGTTTTTACACGGAATTTTTGACTGCCCTAATATAAGCACATGATGTCCACTTATAGATAATCTTAAGCATTAACTTTTATGTCCACCAATAGTGGTAAATAATAATTCTGATAATGGTGGTAAGGTTTGATTGTCATAGGAAGGAATAGTTATGTGATTAGCATGAACACAAAATTGTGCTTCATAAGATGAAAAATAGTGATGATGTAGGTGAAAAAATGAACTTTTCATCAATGGTGATTGGTCGCCCATTTTTACTGGATATTGATTCAATTTACTAGTTACATCTAATCTGACCAATTTAATCAAAAATCTCAATTATCATCTCTAAATTTCCACTTGAACATTTCCGCCGTTCTTATCATTATATTTCAATGAATAGAGCTCACAGCATTCCCAATTCTCCCTCTTTTTGTCTCTCTTTTTCCATCATCTTTCACCATAACTGTATCAATTGCCATGAAAATGAATCAATATGAAACAATTAACACATAGATGATCAGATCGATAAGAATAAATTTCGAGGAAAAAGTTTCCGTCAAATTCAATATTCCAATGAAACCTATTGATCTCATATTTATATACAAAATAGAAAATTTTACTTTATAACTTTGTAACATTTCCAATAACTTTGCAATTGATATTATCCATCAACCTGAAAAGATTTTCCCTGCCATTGAGTTTTTAGAATTTACTGAAATTTTGTAACTTTGTTCCAAATTGTATACTAATTTAGTTGATTAGATTTCAATAAAAACTCAATCAATATTTACCTTGATGACTATTTACATTAAGAGAAATATGTTTGATATTAAAATGTTCAGAATAATTCATGATAACATTGAACGAATGGAAATTGAGATAAAAAGTTGAACATTCCACATGGAAGAATATCAATAATTAATGTTTCTTTTTTAAACTATTCTTCCAGAATGATGATTAACATGATAACCATAAGAGTAGGATTGTTCTTAGGGTCTTATTGGATCCATTACAAGTCAATAGAAATGATGATAGCTCTCAGTGAAGAAAACTGATTTACTTTTTCACTTCTCAGGTGATTAGATAAGTTAATCTTGATGATAACATTGATAGAGTTGGAAAGATAATCCATGAAAAGGATGATAAGTAATCAAAGTGATTGCCTGATTGTCTTTGAAGTTTACTTTTAACAACAAGAGTTGCAAGAGAAAACAAAAGATAAACATTGAGAAGCCCCCTGAAGATGAGAAAAGCAATAACCATTATAAAGTATCTCTATGATTCTAAATGAATTTTCAGTATTTTATTAAGAAACACAGGTAACCAAAAGTGAGAGAACCAGAAATTGGGAGAGAGAGAGAGAAAATCTCATGAGGTAAAAGTTGATGGAACATGATAAACATTGTATATATACATGAGGAGGAAGACGAAAAAATGATGAACAAAAAATATATTAAGTATCTTTTTCAATTCAATTTCCATGGATTCATCATGTTCATCATCTTACATAATAATCTTTTTTCATTCAGTGAGTTTTCTGTTTTCTTAGAACTTTTTTTTGTTCTCAAGATTTTCAAAAGTTCTTTAAAGTGAAACTTTTTCAACAGAAAGAGTAGAGAAAGAAAAAAAAAGTTCCAAGTAACAAGAGGGAAAAAAATAAAACAGGAAATTTGATTTCGATTCTTGTATATTAATAATCGAAAGTCAGTAATCAATAACAATAAACATTCAAATTTCACTTTCTGAATACATTTTAATCTTCACAATCAATTGATCACAAATTGAAACATGATAATAAAAATTTTCTCCCCTTTTTGGTAAATACATTAATAATCTTACACCCCGAGTTCAGGGTAATCATGATGTTCACTTTACCTTTTGTATCAAAGTTGGTTTTTCTAATTCACCTTTGCCTCTTCTTTGGGTTATCATTATTACCATATGAGCTTTCTAGTTGTTTGTTAAATTGTTGTTGATTGTACGGTTGAAAATTGATTGTAATCAAGTTTAATTCTCGAAAGACAATCTAATAAACAACAATGATGATGGTAGTAAATTCATTGCTCCAGTAAATCAATTCAATCAATGATAATAAAGGTGGAACGAGAGAGAGAGAAAAAAAAATAAAGTTCCAACTGATAACAATCAATTTAGATGATGATAATATTATCCAATCAATTATTGTTAATTGAGTTAATCATCATCAACAGCAACCAGTGAATGAGTGTGTGTATATGTTGGTGTAGGTGTAAGTGTTTGGATAAACTTGATTTAAACTGATTTATATCTTATATCGTAACTGTATTAACATCATCATGAAATTTGGTGTTGATGTTTCATCAATCAACATGTTGAATCCTTTTTTTTCTTGGTGAAATGATGATTAAGTTAATTGTGTTTAAATCAAAGTAATCAAAGTAGTTGATCAAAACTTTTCATCAACCAAGTGTTGTTGATTGTATTGTTTATTTTACTCATTCTAATGGTTTGATCAACAACAAGATTAATCAACTCTAATCAGAAACCTTGTCTCTATCAAATTGTCAAACATTTCAGTTAATCAGTTAATCATTTGATAAAATTAATAGATTGAAATTTCTGGATGTAATAATCAGTTTAATCCTTTGTTGATTATATGGTGAAATTAAATTTCATCTCAATCAGATTCTGTTCATGATTATGATCAGTGTTGCTTATAAATTAATGTCACTGTCACAATTAATGAGTGAATCAGTTTCATGTTGACATTAAAAGGTATGTACATATATTCACATGAAGATGAATGTATATATAAATTTCAATGAGTAATGAGAAAGTTCATCATCATCACCGTAATATCATAACATGTAATTGGATAAGTTGAGTTTTCTGTTATTCCAAATTAACTGAAAAGATTCAAGTTTGGAATTTTTTTCTCTCATCATGAGAAGAAAAAAACGAATCTCGTAACCTACACTGAAACCTTTCCTTTCATGATGTACTATCATGAATCTAAACCTTTTGACCTCTTTGAATTTTTGGTGAAACTTTATTTCCAAAAATTTGAGATAAATCAGAAAGAAAATCAATCTTTTCTCCTAATACTTTTAACCTTATTTTCTCATCTGATTGGTAATTAAATGTTAACTTTCAATTTCCGCTTTCAGGATCAATTGTATTATGAAAAACTTCACAGAACTTTTTTCTGCTCCATTTTAAGTTATATGGGAGAGAAAAAGTAATCTAATCATAATGATGATCCTGGTCTTTGTTTACTCGTAAACACTAAGAGAGAGAGAGAGAGAGAGAGAGAGAGAGAGAGAGTTGAAATATTTACTCTTATGAGATATTAAAGTGAGTGGTTAAGGTGAGGAAAAGGAAATGGTTGAATCGTCTTTAACTTTAAATTCTTTATACAATTCATTATACTTTTATCTATTTTGGAACTTTTTTTCTTTTAGCTCAACTATTCCTCCATTACCATGAGTGTGAAAGAAAATTCAATGAATTTTATTCGGGTCATTTTTCATTCTTTCATTTTCTCCCCTGAATCCATCATGTTGCACCATTAGTTAGTCATTGTTACTGCTCATTTCTTACAATGGTACAAAAAGTTACCATGGATCTCGTGTCATATTGATAAACTAAATCAATTAATCAAATTTCCGTAAAATAACTAAAAAAAATGAATTTTGTGATTTATTAATTGGCCATTTACATTGTATTTGTAAATCATTAAGCTTTTAAATATTAGCTCGGTAAAGTTGGCGCTAATGCAATCATTGAGATGGACAACATAGTTTAATGGGATGGACATTGGGACATAGTGGTAGGTGAAGCAAGAAAAGCTCATGAACATTGAAGTCATAGTATGAAAAGCATTAGTTATCATTAAGTGAATTTTTTTGCCTTTGTCTTCATCTTTTCAGCTCTCTCTCTCTCTCTCTCTCTCTCTCTCTCTCTCTCTCTCTCTCTCTCTCTCTCTCTCTCTCTCATCAACCCTAATAAATGAGCTCGTTGGGACTCTCAGAGAGGATTGGGTGTTGGGGTGATGATCTGACATGGAGAGGAAAAAATTGAGATGAAAATAAATGTTGAGGATTCGAGTGACGATTTTGATCTGATTCTTTACGTTATAGAGTCATTATCGTTTAAATAGATTAGCAAGCTCACTCATTAGCACGACCAAAGATCATTATTGTCAAAACTTTTGGTAAAGAAAAAGGATGAAAATGAAAATAAGATTGAAGATAAATCTTGAATTTTCATGACATAATAATGATCATTATCCCATCTGATTCAATGTGTAGAATGGTACTCATTATGATAATATAGCTCAATGGAAACTGGTGTAATCCTAATCTAGATAATCACTGATCAAAGTTCAGTTCAGTCTCTACCGAATATCTTTCCTGATTACCCATCATTCTCATCATTTCTTATTAATTTTCTCTCTTCCACTGGTTTTCTCTCTCTCTCTCTCTTCGTTTTCTCTTTCTGGTTCTTTCATTCTTCTTAAATCTTTTCTCGTGTTAATAAAAATAAACAAAATGAAACATTGAAGAGATTCTGATTATTATCATCAGAATATGTTCAACATAAATTAAACCTAAGAATGAATTTCATTATCAAGATCAATGTGATGATAAGTAATCCAGATTAAATCCTTTACCAAAATTTTGCTACTCATCAAATTATTGGATTGATTTTTACCTCATCTTTTGGACGATAAACTGATGAAGATGAAAAAAGTAGAAAGAGAAAAATTTTAAGATTGATTGTTGATGCTGTTTAAATCCTTCTGAGTTTGAGATGGAGAAGAAAATCTTTTTGAAAATGGAATCGAATGAAAAATAAGAGAAAAAAGAAAAAAGTTTCTCGAGTTGGAATTTTCTCACTGATTGAATCTCGTTCGAAAGTTGAATCTGAAATCGAGGAAAAATAAGAACGAAGCTTAGAGAAGCAGAAAGAAGAAAGACTCCAAGTCAATAGAAGAAAAAAAAAAGAAAAGAGAAAAAGTGGGTTAGGATGATAAAGATGATTTCGAATATGAAGGTTCAAGTTGAAGGAGAAAAAGGATAAAGATGTAGGAGGAGATGAGGGAAGATGATAAAGTCTGTGTAAAGAATACAGGTAGTTGCATATAAGGAGTAAACTAATTGACTTCATGAGAAGACGAAATTAGCTTTGAAACTTTGTTCTAATGCTACAATTTTTATATGAACAATATTGTGATAATAATGATGGAAAAATAGAAACAATGATTCTGTTAATACTCTTAGTTCAATTGTCTGAGAGTTTTAAAAGCTTAGTTGGTTGATCCTTAGGGTCGTCAAGTTATTGATTGGTTTCTTAAAGAAGATGAAGATGATCAACATGATGGCGAAGATGATGATGATGGAGTGAAAACCTTGAATGAAAAAGGCTGAGTCAAGAAGAAGAAGAAGCCACAGATTTGATGAACTTTGAGAAGAAGATGATGATGAGAGAAAAATAGTCGAACATGGTGAAAACAATAGATCATTTAGATCTACTGGTGAAAATGTTTCGAGATGATATTGAAAAAAGTTCTGTAATAAATTAACATTCATTGGAACTTTTTTTCATCAAGTTTATTCACTCATCTTGATCATATCTTTTCTATACAGTCTTCGATTTCAAGGGTATGCATGTGAACTTGATGATTTTGAAGCAATTATTTATCAGTAGTTTACTGAGACTTTTTTCAGAATTTTTTTGCCTGTTTTAAGAAGTAGAGATCAGGGAACATGCGAATGAGAGTAGGGATGGAATTCCCTGGAAATGTGATATTATATGTGAAAGAAAAGTTTAAACCTCTTTCTTAAAAAAAGTTCTGAATGAAATATGAATTCAACGACAAGACTATCAAGATATTTGCTGAACATCATGGGAACAAAATATTTACACCTATTGAGCACAAAATCTTCATCGATAATTGTTGATAAAGGATTGTATTCATGATATTGATAATGAATAATCGTGATAACATTGAAACAGGAGAGAAAAATTCCAAGCATTCTGAATATTCATGAATAATTCCGACAGTTTGACCTAAATTTGTTTGTAGAGATATTGATAGACAGAGAGCAAACATTGACCATGATAAACTAATGAGATAATAAGATAATCATTAGAGTTTATGGACTAAAAAGTTCATTCAAAATGATATCACCATAAATCGGCCTGACATATACAATGTATAAAAAAAGCACATTCATGAGCATTGATCGTAATTACTAAATGCGAATATGCATGAAAACCATATTAATTAATTTATAAATTACCTCTTTTACAATATAATATATAAATTACCATAAAATTTTATTCATTTACTATGAACTTTTAAGCTTCTTGGGTTTGAATTTGTCGAAAAACTTTTCCATGGTGAAACTTTCTCTGTAGGCAATTCTGGTTCATTGAAATTTTTGTTCTGTTAGCATGCATTGAATGAGAAACATTTCTCTCATTCTAATGAAGAAATAATAAATCTCCTGATGAGACTTTTCTTTATGATTCTGAACTGTAATTTCATGTTTTTAAACTTTGATTTTTGTAACAGATGATGATCATTCAATTAAGATAAGTACAGAGGCTTCTCAAGGCTTCATGGAGATCATGATGAAAACATGAGGAGTGAGTCAATAAGTGTATATGTTTTCAATCTGTCTGTTGGTTTCATATCTCTCTCTCTCTCTCTCTCTCTCTCTCTCTCTCTCTCTCTCTCTCTCTCTCTTCTCTCTCTCTCTCTCTCTCTGACTTTCTGAACATCCCATGTAAATGATTGATAATGATAAGAATACTGAAAGAGACAGAAGAGAGAGAGAGAGAGAGAGAGAGAATCCGGAACTCATTCAACTAATAACAATTTATCACCATAATAGTTTTATCCTCGTCATTATCATTATTAACAACAGCTGATTGATATTGTTGTTCAGTTAATGATGTCAAGATGATGGTGAAAGATGCAGATTCTGAATGAGAGAGCAAGAAAGTTCTGTTAACAGAGCCAGAACTTTTCTCTTTCCACTTAACTTTTGCGAAATTTTCACCATTGCGCTCAACATGAACTCTACTTTCATCATGTAAATATATCATTGGCAGAATGATGATGGTAAGAATGGTAAAAAAAATGAAGAGATGGTGAGTTATTAGGATAAAAGTTGGAAAAAAAATCATTACCAACGCCATGAAAAGTCATGATGACAACATGGAAATTAGATCATAAGGAGAAAAAAGAAAAAAACTTTTGTTCTAATTCAAGGCTCGATTATTATTCTTTCAACATTTCAATTGAAAGAAAATCATAACATTTACATGATAATCACTGATCTCCATGGTCACTGTTCAATATCCGATTAGTAGGATTCAGAGATGAAATGAAAATGAAAATTAGCTGAATAATCAGATAATTTGGAATAAATTTTTCTTACTTGATAAAAGTTTACGATTGAGTGAAGATTCAACCTTGATTCTATGCTAATTATAAATACATATACAAAGCTATGGTAATCAATGAAATGGTTTAGTCTCTTAGTGAATAAGCCTCTTAAATTATCCTGAACCGAATAGATTGAAACTCTGAAAAGACAAAGTTCTGATGAAGAAAAAAAATGCTTCGTTCTCTTTTATTATCAGATTATCAGATTATTATTAGCATTATCTTTATCATCATCATCATCATTATGATTATTACTTTTGTTATATTATGATTACTACTTTGATATCATCATAATCATCAAAGTTATTACATTATCACAATATTATCATCATCATTATCCTCAGATAATGTATTTGGACACACAGAGGTTGAAAAATGGACACAGAGGGACAGAAATAGTTGCTAATTGGATGTAACTTGGTGAGAGAGAGAGAGAAAGGCCAAAGAATCAGAAATTAACTTTAATTGATGAAATTCTCCTGTAAAGATTGACCAAGAACGCGAATAATTTGATCAGAATGGTCAATCTATTTAGTAAGCGAGTGTAAGTGAATTTAATTGTGTAAATAATTAGTGGAAAGCTAAAAGTTTTAACGAAGAAAAAAAGTTCTGAACCTCCAATGAAACAATGGAAAACTTTGAGTGGTGAGAAAAAGATTCTGTGGGTGGTGATTATGGAGATTAGGGGAGGGTGTGGATTGGTGAAGGTGGAGAATTGAAGAGAAATGTAGCTCGAACAATATTCAAGTTTAACAAGATAATGAAAGAAAGTGAAGAAAGAGGAAAAAAAGAAGGAGATTGTGATGATAATGATGATGATGGAATAAGATAAAGAAAAAAAAAGTGTTGACCATAAGTGAAACTCCCCGTGGCGACCAGTTCCTCCTTCTTCATGTAATTCTTGACCAGGTAACAGCTTAATACAATTGACTCCTTATTACATTATCATCATCATCATCATCTTCATTTCATTTACTCTTTTCCGTATCTTCTAATCATCAACATTATCCTTTCTCTCTCTGTAGATGATGATGGTGATGATAATAATCAAGAGATAATCAGAGGACACGGAACCATAATGATGAATACAACTTTTAATACTTACGACTGATGAAATGGAAGAGAGAAATTTTATCTTCCAACAAGATGATGATAAGATGAACCACAGGAAAAGAAAGAAGAGAAAGAGTAAGATTATGATAAGCTCTTAATGATAATCAACCAAAAGAAAAAAAAATATCATAAACCTAAAGATAAAAACCAAAGAGAATAAAAAAAATCTCATTTCTGACCAATATATTGACCAGAATTTTTATTTCTCTCTCTCTCTCATCTTCAATAACTTTCATCTCATCTTTAGGTGGTTTCAATTTCCTTTTCTGCTTGACCAGTAACTCAGTTTTTCGGATATTCATTTGAATTGAATTTGTATCCTGTTAGAAACAGAAAATTGTAGTAATGATGAAAATTGCTCAGTTCATTTCCCTGAACAATTTGTGAACAATCAATTATCCGATTTACTTATTTAGACATATGATTATTTCCGATGAAAATTATTATTTGATTAATTGTTGGTGTTTCATCTTGTAAACCAAAGAAGGGAAGAAAAAAAATAATGATGACAATCATCATCATCATCATGATACACTCATTGAATCCCCTGAGTTATCATCTCGAGTTTTATCACTCCCACCAGAACTTTCTGAATAATAATATTGATAATCGATAACAAAATACACGGAGAAACTCACAGAGATATTTTATCACTTTTCTCTCTCTTTTTTTTGCTTTACTTATTTTTCAACAGAATCGTTTATCCTTTTTCCTTCTTGTTGATATTAATCCTCATCTCTCATGAAAATCCTCACGAGATTCCAAATTGACCCTTTACTTTAATTATCTGCTAATAATTAATCAATTTACTCATCTTCATCTTTTTTACCTTACAATCAATTAATATTTTTCCTTCGTGATGATCAACCCAATTAGGGATAATTAATCAAGGTAAAGTTTTAATATTCATACATGTATACTTTATCTAAGTGAGATTATCATCTGATTAGATGGTGAATCAATCAAGGATTCAATTATTATTAATCTAATGGGAAAGTTTATCAATGATTTTCACTGGAAATATTATTTCAATTATCCATCAACATTTCTCATGACTCTTGTTATCGTTTTTTCTTGAACTTTTTAGGAAAAAGGAACAGGATTGGTGATGAAAATTTCTCATGAAATTGATAATCATTGGAAAATAAAGGTTATTGGAAATATTGTTGCGAGAACATGTGATTGATAATATCCTGTTTGATTACTTCTTCCGGTTTATATTCACATTGGAAAACAAAATGTTGAGAGTAAACAAGAAAATAAATGATGATAAGAGAGTCCAAGGAAATGGTTGTTTCTTAGGCAGGAGCAAGAGAGAGAGAGAGAGAGAGAGAGAGAAAGAAAGAAAGAAAGAAAGAAAGAGAGAGAGATTGAATTTCGATGGTGAGGTGAAAAAAGGTGATATTCTTGATATGAAAGTTCAGGAGATTCAGAAGGAAGAGGAAAATGTGTCATGAAAAAACACGAATCCACAAGAAAAGAAACTCAATAAATTCACTGGGTCATGATAATCTCATGACGATAAAAAGAACAGGAAGGAAAAGGAGGCAGGGAGAAAGATGAAATAAAATCGAAAGAAAAAATTCACTCGAAAAGATTTCGATTGATTTTTCATTCATCAAAAGCGAGAGAGAGAAAATAACTTATCATTAAATTAAATCAATAGATTAACAAGTGAACCGATTGTCTCAGTGATTATCATATAATCACAATCATGAACATCATGATAAGAGCCAAACAATTTGAAATAAAACAATTTGAATTCGTTTTTGCAATTGGATATGCTAAATGTTAATTATTCAATTAGTTAATCATTATTATTATATTATCATTTTTCATGGTAAAGGTGAAACAACCAAAGGGCATTTTAACATCATGTTTGTTGGTGTGCATTTCATTTTAATTTCAAGTTAGATTGTATTGTTTTTTTCATGGGCTTTAAATGATCACGAAAGAAAGAGCGGGAAACAAGTTGGAATTTAAAATTTTCGCTGGTAATTGAAGTAAGATTAATTGTTTTCTTTTCTTTTCCTTTTCCTCCTTATCTGGTAATCTCATCATCAAGGTGAGAGAGCGAGAGAGTGAGAGAGAATAAGGAGACGAATAGAGTTCAGATTTATTGGTTTCATTTAGTATTCTCATTCTCTTTGGAATTGAAATGAACAATAGTAGTTGAAGAAGAGGTAATTATATGTTTGTGTGTAAGTGCAGAAACTCAGGTAGCTGAAAGACAGAAATAATCATTCAGATGCGATATTTAAGCGAAATCAGCGAAAATTGATGAAGATGATGAACAAGATGAGGGAGGCGGAAGATGAGGATGATAATAATAATAATAGTAAAGTAATATAATGTATAAAGGAAGACACAGAGCAAGAGAGGTTTTTGAAGATCAAAAATAAGATGGCAAAGCAAAAGAAAGAGAAGAAAAGAAGATAAGATGATGACAATGATGATAAGAAGGGGTTTAAAGAGAGAGAGAGAGAGAGAGAGAGGGCAAAGTTTTCGAATCAAAATAATAAAAAAAATGTGAGCAATAATTTTTTTTTATAGAACTTTTTTTTCAATTTCGAAAACGAGATGATAACTAAAAACGTTAAGAGAGACAAAAAAAATAACTGAATGTATAATATAATATGTAATGAAAAAATCTATTGAGTTTGTTGGGTGAACAGAAAAATGAAAGAAGATAAAGTTAAGAGAGAGAGAGAGAATGATGATATAAAAACAAAAGAGAGAGAGAAAGAAGGAAGAAGACAAAAGAAAGGTGAGAAAATCTCTTTTTTTCTGTTATGTAATTAAATTGTGGCGATGATGATGATGGTATTTGTAGTATTTAACTGGAGAGTGAGTAAGTGAGAGGGAGAGGGAAAGAATAATAGTCGGAAAGGCAGAATGTGACAGGATGATAGAGAAAGAGAGAGAGAAACAAAGGAGGGGATGGTCATCAAGATGCTAATGGTCACTTCCTTTTTTCACCTTTGGGTGATTTTCTTTTGTTTTTCTTTTTATTTGTTTGGCCGATGCACAATAAGATTAATCAACGAATCGAGTGCAAGCCTTTTTCCACTTGCATTGAGTACACCAAGAGTCTCGATTATCCATACCATAAACTTTCCGACACTTTCGAGTCTCGGTTCGGGTTCGACGGGTCGGCGATATGCTTGACCCTTTAAGGAGGGTCGTTGCAATCCCTGTGGTTGATGGAGATGAAGTGGATGAAGATAATGATGAGGCCGATAATGAGGTTGAACTTGATTGTAATAAGCTTGTCCATTGGTTACTAGAAGCGTTGTTATTGGCATTGGTAGTTGTATTTGTACTCAGGGTTGGGTTGTTGTTACTTGATGAGATGATACTAGTAACGGTGTTACTGTTTGTCTTATTGGTACCGCTAATTGTTATGGTTCCGGTTAATGTTGGGTTGGTGTTATTTCCCGATGACTTGATGTTTATTGGGCTTGAAGTGTTACTACTCAATCGCATAACTTTGGAAGGAGCTTTTGGCGAGAAAAAGTTCACTGGACTTGAACTTGAGGCAAGGAGAGATGCTTGAGATTGATGCTGATGGTGATGGTGATGGTTAAAGTGGTGATGATGATGATGGTGGGAGTTTGAAAATGAGTAACTAGAATTGCAACTAGTAGCAGAGAAAGGAGAATATGATGATGAAGAATCACGCATTTTTGTTGACCATCGATGGGCAACCGATATACCGGGAATGTTGATCGGGCTTGATATCACTGTCTTTCTTTCCGGTTCCGGTTTTAATTGGGCACTGGCAATAGTTTGGGTCACCAATGAAGATGATGATGATGATGATGGTGATGGTTTTTGTTGCTGTTGCTGTTGATTAAAGTTTTGCACTTGTTGGTTTTGTATTTGAATTTGTTGCTGTTGTTGTTGTTGTTGCAATTGTAACTGTAATTGTAATTGTTTTTGTTGCGCTTGATATTCAGGATCCTCGTGTGGAGGTCGTGCCATATCAAGATGACTCCAAGTGGGTGAGGGAGCAAAGAAAAGGAGGGAGGAGGCCGAACTGAGTGTCGGACTTAAATTGTAATTTGTACTGTGAGGTGACTCTGATGAACTCAAGACTGGAGACAATAGACCCAGGCTACTATCATTAGAAGATGAACTATCTTTACTACTAATAATTATATTCTCAGTTTCCATTTCCTCTTCAATTTCGGCGTAATAAAATTCCTCCTCATGATCATTTTCCTCTTCACTGGCGTTTTCACTTCGTCTGTTTATATGATAAATGTAACATATGATGGGGAGAAAAAGTAAAAAGAGAGAAATTTAATCGATTGAAAAAAATTTCTTTATCGATCCAAATGGTTTAGACTCTTACCCAAGGTGAATGGTTCTAATGTGCTTTTCAATTGATTCAATTAGATCACATCGAACGCCACATCCACGCCAAGTACATTTGAATACAATTCGTCGTGCCTTCTATCGTGTATATAAAGAATTGAAAGAGAGGGCGAGAAAAAAAAATTATCATCTAACTTTCAAAGTGAATACAAAGTTACTCATAATGATGATACATTTATGTATTATATGGATTACAATTGGATTCAAATTCAGATTTAGATTCAAATCATGATACTTGACATGGTAAATGAATACTACATCAATATAATTGAAAACGAAATAAATATAACAAAATACTAATAAGAAACTAAAGAAGAAGATAAAAGTTGATTGTTGGTAGAAATCAAATAAAAGTCTGATTGATTCTAACAGAATAGACAAAGAACAAGTGAGAGAGAGAGAGAGAAAGAAATATCTTCTCTGTCTAAATCATCATTAACATCTTCTTCTTCCTGTTCATCTTCATCCTTCTTTCATTCATCTTACCTCAGCAATTGTTTGTATTGGATCATCAATAATAAAATCAATTGTTTCATCCATATCGATTCCTTCATCCTTATGAATAATAGTTAATCCATTAATTTGATTATTATTAACATTCGAATCATTATTATTTATATTTCCTTTAATAGTTTCAACATGGTTATTGTTAATCTCGATGGCAATTGGCGAAGCGGCAGTGGATCGCTCTTCGTTAATCGTCGGTGGTGACGGTGTATTTGATCGGCTGGCAGCAGATCCAAACTCGACACCAGAATCGATGCTTTTCACTGAGTAAATTCCTAAAGAAAATTGAAAAAAAAATAATAAAAAAGAGAAAATTAGTATTAATAACCTTTGTAATCCAAAAATCACCATAATAAAGCATCAGCTGAGACAGAAAACTATTAATACAATCAAGATTATGGAAGAGAAAAATTTAATAGAAAAAAAAAGTATTACAGTTTTTAATGAGTTAATAGAAATTTAAATTGTTGCAAATAAACTTAATTTACAAATCAGAACCTAAAGTGATGATGATTATCATCGGATAATTGACTTGAATAAGAAACTCAAAACAATTAACCTGTCAAGCTAATGATTATCAACTTATTCTGCTTTTATTATTATTATGAAAATGTATTCATAATATTAGTTTGTGTGAATTGGGAATGAAAATTTTGATACAAAGTATCATGAGTATATCATGAAATTGAACTTTTTCCTCTCCCCCATCAACAGAATTACAAAGTAATACAGTTTACCCATTTCTCTTGTTATAATAGTTAAGCATGCAAATTGAATTACAACGAATTAATAATTAAACTCAATAGAAATGAGATATAGATTGATGATACTGATGATGATGATCATCATCATGATCGGTCAATGAGAAAACATGATAAGGTAATAAATGAACCGATGATTATTGGGAAAGATAAATGGAAACTATTAGATGATAATAAATGATCAACGTGTGGTGATGATGATGAGAAAATGATATTATGAAAATTGAGAGTTTTTTTCTGATACTTTTGAGTGATGATGATTTTTATAAATAATCAATCTGAATGTTATTATTATATTCAAATGAAAAATAATAATCATCAACATGATGATGATAATGATGAAACTGGAACAGAAAATGATACAAAGTTTTTTTTATTATTATTATGATAAACATACATATCAAGTTATTGATTGATTGTAACTTAATATGGAAAGAAAAAGTTTCTCAACAAATGGAAATGAAGTTGGAAAATAAAATATAACATTCAATAGAAAAGTAAATGTTAAATATATTATTTTGTTTTTATATTGGAACATTTTTCTCAGAACAATTTTCTGTGAGTAAAAATTGAGAGAGAAACGATAACTAAATATAATACAAACAATGATTATGATGATAATAAATACAGAGAAAATGTTATCATCATCATTAAAAGAATTTATAATTTTTCATTTAGTCTCGTTTCTTTTTTTTTCTAATTCTGTACATGATTGTTCAGAGTTTGGTGTTCATGCTGTTACCATGAAGAAAATTGTTATCACTAATGTGATTATTATTTTCCATCATGAGAATTCATTGTTTCTAGTTCAGCAAAAAGAGAGAGAGAGAGAGAGAGATAATGATGATAAAATGTCTGGCTACATGATGATGATTTCAATTAAAGAATCAGTTGAATTATAAAACAAAAGATAGCTTTGGATAAACTTTTGATTATCATGATAATAAATAACTTGCAATGATAACTGTACTTTTTTCATAGTTTATCCATATTATGATAATCAAGAGAGCGACAGCAAGATTGAAATTTGTTTAAAAAAAGAGTAAAAATAAATATATATCATCCAATTTCCATCCTCATCCCATGTCATCATCATCAGTTATTAAGACTTGAATACTTTGTGTCTCATAATGATGATGTTATGATGATGATGATGTAAAAGTGAGTTGGAAATTTTAACTAATTAAAAACTTTAATCATCATGTTATTTTACGTTACACTAATTAGGTTTGACCTGCCTAAACATTTTCCTGTTCATCATAATCATCATTTTGATCCTCATCATCCGTCTAATATGAATCTTTGCGCTCATCATTATCATCACTCACATGATGATAAACATGATAAATATTTTTTTCTTCATTTCTAATAGAAGAACAAGAAAAAAAAGTTATATTTAGCTTTTCAATAGTCGAGCTTCATCATCCCAATCATCAGCGATTACTCTTACAAAATCCTTCCGCATCATCCTCATCATCTTTCTCTCTCTCTATCTCTAATAACACCAACCAAACCCTCACCAAGAATCAATATAAATCAAGATGTAGCTTATAGTATTCATTGAGTTATAACAAGTTCTGTATTCATAATGTTCAGAAATCAACTGAAATCATGATAATATGTTCATACAAGTTCATCATGTTATCAATATATTTATTTTTCATCAACTCATAAAGAAAAAAAAACTGATAAATAATAAAGATATAACTTTTTTTTATTATTCTCCCACTGATCTCATTATCTGAATCGTTTGCGTGTTTATCTCATTGAATTATATAGTCAATATAATCATGATGATGACAAATAAGTTATTATATAGATATCATTAGAATCAACAAGAGTTAATTCATTATCATGATGAAAAGTTTTTTGTTTCACACAACAAAAGATAGAGCATGAAATTCAGAATCAATTCGTCAAATTTATCATGAAATTGTTGTAATCATAATGAATTGTATTATTAGTTTTCTCAGGTAGAAAATCAGAAAAGCAAAGAACTGGAAACAAATGATTCATATTTCCAATGATGAAATTTAATACATAATATTTATTGACAAAGAGGGAGACAAGGGAGACAAAAGGAGAGAGGTAAATTAACTTTACGCAATAATAATCATGATGATGATGGTAACATAATTAAGATAATATTGATTACACACTTTCTCTTCCTACCTCACCCACTTTTGTGTCAACAATTTAAACAGGTTACGAAATAGAGGAAGAGGAAAAAAACTTCTCCCCCATGATAAGCAAACATCACTTTTTTGTTTTGCTTATTCAGGGTAAGAGGTTATGAGATATCAAATGAATAACTTTCTGGTGTAACTTGATTATTTACCATGAATGAGAATCGAAAACATTAACATTTAATTCAATGTTATGATATGTGATAAAGAAGAGAGAGAAAGAGATAAATGAAGAGCGTCATCATGAAATTATGATTATCTCTTTTCTCTTAGCAACAACAAGAGAACAAAAAAACACCGAAATTCAACCTTGAAAATGAACAGAACTTTTTCCAGTTTCTCCTCGCTAATCATGATAATTATATAATTTACTTTCCATTAATTTATTAATAGTAACGGAAGAAGGAACGGAAAAATAATAAGATGAAAAGAAAAAGGGAGAGAGGGTTGAATAGGAATGAGAAATTCAGTTGAAGGATAATGATGATGAATTATAAGATGAAATCACAGAATTGCAATAGGAACTATTGATTAGATTTTCAGTTTTATCCTTGAGTTTTTTTTCAGGGGATTTTCACTATTTGTAAACATTATTATAACAATCAACTTGAGCTATTTGTTTAATTGTTCAATTGAATTTCTCTACTTCTCTCTGATTCCATTGATAATCTTTACCAATCATTGAAACTTTTACTCGAATGAAAATAAACTCATTCATATAATAGATTGAGAAGGAAAAAAAGTTTCTTTTGATTTCTAGGTTGACTTTTACTCTATCATCGCTAGTATTTCATTAATAAAGGTAAATCAATGAATGAACGTACCAAAATGGTGGAATATTAGATGATGATGAGGTCGGAAAGCTATTGATGAATCGAAGCTAATGATGACAAAAAAGAAAGAACTTCAACTAATATAATAAGAATAAAAAAGTGGAACTTTTCGTTTTTGTTCAGAAGTTTTTCTCTTCAGGAGGAAGAGAAAAGTTTTCTTTTACAGTTCTCAGGTTATTGCTGATTCTGCCGATTGTGAGTTTCAAAGTGATAGAGATGAACAGAATTCAGCTACATATAAATACTTTATATGTTCTTTGAACATTATTATCGTGATAATATTAATAATTGGCTCAATGGATATTTTATCAAAATCGATTTCGAGCTTCAAGTTCAAAACTTTTCGAGCTTCATGTCCTCCTGTTTTCTTCATTTCCCCATCTTTTACTATTTTTACTCTGTTTACCAAAATGAGATGAAGACAAAAAAAAAAGATGAAGCAAAACTTGTTGACAATTCAAATAGAAGCGTTGAAAGAGTCGACAAGTTTCCTTCATCTTTACTATCTCTCTCTCTCTCCTTTTATTTATAACTCATCAACATTATCAACTTTTTCTTCATCACAACCAGCATCATCTTTCAAATGAAGAGATAGTAGAAGATACTAGAGAAGTGAGAGAGAGAGAGAGAGAGAGAGGGAAATTCAAAGGGATGATTAAAACCTCTTACTAGGTAAACAAAAATTAAGCATCAACAATAATAATAAACGAGGAAAAAGCCATTGAAGCTAAAGCAAAACTCATCAACCAGTAACCTGAATAAACTTTAGGTTATCAAATGTTGATAATTTTCAATTCGATTCGGTAAAACTTGATGACAAGATGAAGAGCAAGAAGATGAAAATGTGACTGGGAGGGAGAGTACATAATTCACTCTCTTTCAATGCTATAATAAAATATGATATAACGATATGATAACAATAATATGATAAAGTAAAAAATTGCCTTTCATTCATTTTTCACTTTGAATCATTTCAAATTCTGGTGATTAGTAAATATTCAAGATGAAGCAAATTCTATTTTCTCTCCCTTTCTCTTTTTTTACTCACTAATGGTTATCATGAAAAACTATCTAGAATATCATATATAATAAAGTGTATATTAAGTTAAGCATCCATAAAGAATGGTAAACAAAATAATACAAACTAAAAAGTCAAGTACTATGTGATTTATATGGGTATGCGCATACACCCAAATACCCTTATATATCAATTGTTATGTTATCAACTGTACTTGACATTGATATTTGTTTGTATATTGAGTTTTTCCAGACAATAGAGGATGATGATGATGATGATGACTACTGTCGTTTTGTTTACTTATATATTTCAACATTTTACTGAGCTCACATTTTTATTCAGCAACTATTAATATCATTACAATTATATGCAGCTACTTAATGATGATAATGATGATGATACTATTAACAGATGAGAAATGATGAAATGAATAGTAATTTTGTAAAGAAAAAAAAAGCTACTATTTTATATGTTCAATCTTATTATTAGTTATCTCTGAAAATTAGCCTTGTAACGTTAATGTATTAGATGAAAATTTTGTATTCAATTGAGTGTGTAAAGAGAAAGATAAAGATAAAGGTTAATGTAATTGAGAAATGAATTAGATTTGATTAGGATGATAAGGATGATGATGATTTTGTGATAAGTTTTAGACGTAATTGGCTTATGTAATTATTTTGGCTCCATCAATTATGGGATAAGATGGTTAACCATAAATTGATTGGAATGATAATCATTATCATCATATGAAAAATAAAGATGAAGATGAGGTTTACTTAAAGGGAGAAAGAGACAAAAGATGAATTTACTGTTATAACAGTAGATGAAATTGATGAAGATGAAGATGAGGAAAGGATTGTTTTCACATCAAGAGATCAATAGGAAAAAGATGAAGAAACAAGTAAAGTCCTTCGATCATCGTTTTTAAAAGATAATGATACAAAATAATGATCATCATCTTGATAATGATGATGATGAGCTTGAAATAAAAAGATTAACTAAGAGAGAGAGAGAGAGAGAGAGAGAGAGAGAGAGAGAGAGAGAGAGAGAGAGTGTGTGTGTGTGTGTTTATCATAGGGGAAGATGAGGCTTTTCATTCACCAGAACAATTTAGATGATAAGAATGTCGAATGGATTATGAGATGATGATGATGATGATAATCAAGAAAAGGAACTTCAGTAAGGGGAAGATGATATGGAACAAGAAGAAAAGTGAATAAGAGAGAAGCAAGGAAAATTTTAAGGACAAAGAGAATCATCATCATCGGTATGAATTTTTATCTATTGAATTATTTCTGTTTCAATTCTGAATTCTCCTTCTCCTTCTCCTTCTCTCTCTTTCTTTTTCTGGTTGTAAACAAAATCAACATGACATACACTTGAATGACTATCGAGTCGTGTGAATCTCATTCAGATTCATTGAAGTAATAATGAAATAATCATCATGATAAAAATATCGATGAACATGAGGAAATATTTCACATCTTCCATCATAATCATCAGAATTATCATTCAGAGGCACTCACATACATTCACATACACATAAAAAGTTAATCTTATTATCGAGAAAAGTAAATTACATTTTATCAAATTGATGGTTGACAGTAAAATTTGTAACCTAAATTTATTTTCAATCTATTTTATTATATTTTTTATATTATATAAATTTAACAGTTTCCATCCAGATCTTCATCATCTTCTCATGATTACTTTCTCAGAGAGAGAGAGAGAGAGAGAGAGAGAGAGAGAGATGATGAAGAAAAGCCTCTCCACTCATCTTCATCCTCTATTCCTCCCTCTTCCTACCACCATCACCTCCTATTCCCAATTCTCATCATCTTCCAAGTTGAAAATTGAAAAATTTTGCCTCAATAAACTAGAAAATTTATTTATCATTAGATACATTTTGTATTATATTTATTATTACATTTTTCATACTCACAGAGTATTTATAGATGGATATATATATATATTATCAGAATTCAGTATAATATACTGAGTACAGAACTTTCTTCTCCCTCTGAAACTTGGATAAACTTTTGGGAGAAAAAAACTAAAGGCTAAAAGTTTATATTCTGTATTTCTTGATAACCATGATGATGATGATATTATTGTTATTATTTATCCTGACCTTGTTTAGATTTAAGCTTCTCAAAATTCTGATAGAAAAATAATAATAATCAGAAAGCCTGAATTCTGAATTGGAATTGAATTTTTCTTTTCTATCAAAATATCTGTAATCTATGATACTTTTTTGATGTTATATTCATAAGATATTAGATTATATTAGATTTCATGATAATCATCATGTATTAAATAAAGAAAGGTAAAGATTCAAAACTGAAAATTATTATATTATACTGGGAAAACTAAAGCTTCATCCTTTTAAACAGGAATAAAGTTGGGTGAAAATAAGATGAAAATAATATCATAATATTATCATTAAAATGTTATCTCAAATATTAGCATTATCAGGATGATGGAAAGTGAATCAGCTGAGATTATTGGAATGACAAGGAAATCAGAATTTAGCTCATGATAAACTGAATAGATCTCTCTCAAAATTGGTTTTAATTTGACAAAATGAGACAAAAACAACTAATCACTATTAATATTGATGATCTCATGTAATCAAGAAAAGATTATCAGATTTCTTATCATCATTAGATGACACAAAAGTTTTGTCTTCATCTTTTATCCATTGATGGAGATATTGAATATATACAATTACTCATGATGAGAGAATGAAAGATCAAATTAAATAAGGAATTATGAATAGTTAATGAATATTATCAAGAAAAATGATCATGAAAGTTGAACATTTAGCATTCGCTTAGAAAGTGTCACCAAATATCAGTTTTACTTTAATAGGAATTATAATCTTCATGGATTCTTGAGATAACTTTGGAAGAAATTTTCTTTCTTTTTCATCTTCTTCTCTTATATGACATTTCATGTGATCTGCACTTTGCGTTTTCTTATAAAATATTATCTTCTTTATCTTTTCTTTTCGAGTTTTTTCTTTCTCTCTCACTCTCTTCATTCGTTGGAATTATGATCTTCCCTTTCATCAGTTTCGTCTTCTTCTGATTCTTTCATAATCTCTTCATGAGAGAAGAAGAAATGTGAAGAGATTTTTCTTTCGATTTATTCTCTCTCTGTTTGCTTAAATTTCGTTTTGAGATGAAGTGGAGAAGAAGAAAAATCAATGACAATAAAGTAAATCCCTTTTTTTATATCTAAGGCAAAGTGACTTTAATTTGAAAAGTAAACGAAGATGAAATTGAGTGACTGTGAGAGATGAGGTTGATGATGATAGTGAGGTGGCAATGTAGCAGAGGAAGGTAATGAAATTATTCTTAAAGCCAATAGAAAGAGAGTGACGGAAATTATCTGTAAGTATTGAGATATATTCAAAATATTAAGATGATAAGTTGGTATCTTTGAGAATCATCTTTGGTGTTGAAATCCAAGAGATGTTCACATAAACATACAAAGCGCTACGTATTTAGTTTTCAAGGTTAAACCAAAATGAGGATCATGGTAATGATGCCAGGGAGAGAGAGAGAGAAGAGACCATAATCACTTTATCTGTTGTTGATGATAATATGCAAAAATATTCAGTGCAGATGATAATAAACATAGAAAAGTGGTAAGGGAGATGAAGAAAAAAATTCCTATGGAAAATAGCTCAAGCTCAGTACGACTCATGCGCTTCATGAGAGAAGGTAAATGAAAGAGAAAAGAAAGAGGAATCGATACCGGCTTTTTATCCTCTTTCTTTTTCTTTTACATTATCAACATCTCTTCCTCTTCCCTACTCCCACCCCTCTCTCTCTCTCTCTCTCTCTCTCTCTCTCTCTCTGTTCTGCTATTACACCGGTGTAAGGCATTCCCTCTGATCTTGATTGTTCTGAAATTTACGTTCGCTCCCGGTCAGAGATGAGTACCAATACTTTGATCCAAATAAAGGAGGAGAGCACCAAAAGAGGAGCTTAGCTCACTCACTATGATAAAACCCTTCTTGATTCCTTCTGACCAATAAGCGGCTGCTGCTTAAGGTGAAGGGAAGATTAAGTGTCACCATGGTAGCAATTTCATAATTTAATAGCATCTCAATGTTTAAACCAGGATACACAGTGAGCCAAGAAGGAAATAATATCTTGCTCACTTGCTCCCTTATTTTGATGGAAAAACTTTTGCATCAACGTCAATAGATGGCGACAACAGTTCATGGTAACAGAATAAAATTGATTCTGGAAAAAACGTTATTGCTAACATGGTAATGGAAACAGTTGAAAATTTCGGAACTTTTTTCTTCATCCCTTACATTCAGATTTATGAGCAGAATTCATGATTGTACAGAAAGAAAGAAAAAACCAGATTGATTAGAAGTGATTGTTATTCAGTATTCAAGGAAAAAGAGGCAAAAACAAAATTGATAATAGAGGATAAATGGTAAAGTAAAGCGTTAATATTAAGATGAAGGAAGAGAAAAAAATATAAATTGTAAATTGATGAATGATAATTGATCATGATGATGATGCTGAGGCTGATTCTCACCTTAACTGAATCTGATGGGATTTATAATGAAATTGAATATTGTTGTTTATGAAATATTCATCAGATAATCAAATTCAGTTAGCGTGTTTATGTGATTAACATGATTCGTTAAACATTCACCAATCTTTTTTTGCTCATCATCATCATCAACAGCAACAGCAGTAGCAAGTAGTAGCAATAGTAACACCATCATCATCGTCTTCTTCTTCTTTATCATCCTGCTTGGCGATGAAAATAAAACAGAAGCAACGAGAAGAAGTGGAAGAAAAAAATCTAATGCAAAAACTGCCAAATGATTGGGGAGATTAAGCAAATTGAATCTTTCATTTACGTTCATCATCAAAGTTACATGGTAAAAACTCAGGGAAAGAATCAGGTTGAAAAAAGATGATGAAATGAAAAGGTGACAACGAAAAAAGAGACATTGACATTAACCATATAATATTAGTGTATGATTTTAATAAAAGATATATGATTAGCCGATGAAGATAAAGGTAAGATGAGCGAGCTTTATGTTGGATGAAAGAGAGAGAGAGAGAGATACTGGGGGACATTGACTATTTTTGTTATTCTTCTAATCCGCTTTTGCAGAGAAACAGCAGAAAAAAACAACTAAAGGTAATCCAAAGTCAACACATGCACAAATATACATGAGAATCAAAAAATAAAGGTAAAAGTCAAGGTAAGAATCAGAATCAGAATAAGACAAGACAATACAAATCAACCTAAAGGTAAGTAAAAAAGCAATAATAATAAAACAACAATGATGATGATGAGCAAAAGATGATATTGTTTCATCTTATAAAGGTAAAAACGTAGTTACCCAATGATGATGAGAATAATAATCATAATCTTTACCTTCATCTTCATTTTTTTCCTCATCATCCTCATTTCAACCTCCTCATCCTCCTGAACACAAAATAAATGATCAAATCAACGTTATATTGTTATACGAATCAAAATAGTAAAGGTAAATTGACAAAATAATGTAAGAGAGAGAGAGAGAGAGAGAGAGAGAGAGAGAAAATTGTTAAAGGTTAATGATGATCAACAGTTTCCAGTTACATTGTGTTAATATTTGTATGGAATTGAAAAAGTGTAAAGATTATCATTATTAATATTTTAATAATAACCATTACAAGAAAACATAAGTAATTTAATATCAAATGTTGTATTATTATCATCATTACATTGATAATAATAAAACTGTTGTAGTTAACAAGAAATCAGCAATTTAATCATTGGTAACAACGGAAAAGTTAATTTTTTTTCTTCTTGTTGTTTTCTTATTAATAATACAACAATTTGACACTTTCACCAAAGTGGTGACACCTAACGATATGTTCAATTGACTATGAAAAATGTCAACGAAAAAAAATCGTTTTCATTGATTTAATTTCTTGTTGCTTTTTTTTGAAGTTTTTTTTTGTGATAAAGAAAAAAAATCAACATCAATAATTGATTTGCTCCATTTTTTCATCTCCTATTTTCTCTCTCTCTAACTGCAATTATCTTCTCATCAGCTAATTGGTGGTAAGATTGTTAAAAAGCGTTGAAAACTCAGCTTAGTAACACGCTGCAATAATCATGTTAACAAACAGTAATCATCATTATTATCATGAGCTCAGCACAGAAGCAGGAAAACAACAACATAAAAACCAAGTAAGCTAAATATTAGATTGAGTTGATTCTGAGATTGGGCAATTTTTTGTTATCACTCATGATAGTCACGGTGAAAAATGAATCAAATTCTGGTTAATGGTTAAAGATAAACTTGTTACTGGTGGTGTTTGTTAATGTTGTTGTGGTGAATAGTTAACTTGATTGTTATCAATTATTAACCAACAATTTAACTTAAATAATGGTTAATATTATCAAGCTAATTTGATTCAATATTTGATAGCATTTGAAACAACAACAAAAGGTTAATTAAATTGTTTACCAATCACATTGTTAACATTTTTTTTATTACTATCTTATATATATAAAGTTGTAAGATTTTATTTTGTTTTTATCAAAAAATTTAACCTTACAATTTAACCTCTCAACTAAAAGGTAAGGTCAAATTTTCATTGTATTGCCATCTAGTGAATTATACAATCAAACTTGTATTGACCTATTTTTTTCTTGCTCAGTTTGTATAATTGTTGTTGTAATAGTTTGATTATGATCATGATGATTAAGGAACAGAGTCAAAGGATGATAATGATGATTTAAAACAAAAATACATTATTCAGTTTAAATAGTGAATCTTGTAACATTGTAAATTGTTATTGATTGGGTTAAAAATGCATGATAATATCCCTGGTAAATGTAAATGATGAGGATAATGCAAATGAATATTTATGAGCACGTTTGAGGTTTTTTCATTTATATTACATTGAAAAACAACAACAAATGATTCTAATTGCAGTTAGTTGTCTTTGCCAATTGAATAAATTGTTGCAATTAATTAACAACCAAGAGAGAGAGAGAGAGAGAGAGAGAGAGAGAGAGAGAGTTATATGAGCTGATTTCTTTAATTTCATTCCCTCTAATTAATCAATTGTGTATGAAGATAGAAATGATTCAATATGATTGTTAATTGTGTTTTTATTTGTGGACACGGAAATGCTACTTAATTGTGATAAGGTAAAAATGAAATTGATTTGCGCTCAAAACTTAATTATTATATTAAAATCAATTTATTTTTATATATAAATAATTTTAGATTAGATTGTAATCTATTTTTAGGATACTAATCAAGGAACAAGTAAAATTGATTGTGATTAGTTATTATTGTTTTTCTGCTGATTGTCACACACCAAGCACATAGAATTATGATGATAAGCAGAATAATAATTGGAAATTTATTCTGGCGGGAATAAGATGAATAAAGATATTCATCAAGGACATGGAATTGAGAAGAAAATTATATTTTCATGGTAACAGTGAATGGAAAAGAGAAAAGATAGAATAACAGAATTATCATCATTTTCATCATTCTTCATACTCACAAGATCAACATTGACTTATTTTCATTGGAAAAGGAGGAAGAGAAGGAAGAGAAAAAGATGATGATAAGTCAATCCTGTCAACACCTTTGTAGGTTAAGGAAGTGAGAATCAAGGTAAAGTTGATATGATTAACTAGTGAAGAGAGAGAGAGAGAGAGAGAGAGAGAGAGAGAGAAACCTTTTTCTCACTCAATCCATGATTGGAAAAGAAAAGATTTATTTGCACATAATGTTAATGCTAATTAATGATGTTGCTTGATGATGAAAAAAAAGATGATACCACATTACTAATATAAGCATCATTACTACTGCTGGTGATAATGATGTTAAATGCATTTACAATAATTATGTTGATAAATAATAAATTATCATCAGAATGAAGTGTCAATCTCTTGAAGAGATTGAGAAAGAAAAGAAAATGTGTATTAAGATAATAACGATTATGGTGATGATGATATTGCAACTCAAAAGAAGGTAAAGGGAAGAGATTGTGATGATGATGATGATGATGATGATGATGAGAACAGGGGATCAGCAATAGTATAAATATAAAGGAGATCTTGTTGATCTAGTCTAAAGCAATTTACACGAAGAAGAAAAAATCAGTAAAAAACTGTTAAATGCATTTTCTGTATAATCTTTTTCGCTGGGCAATGATATCAATTGTTTGATAAATCGAATTTTTTTTTGCAAAAAAAGAAAGAACATTAGAAAGAGAGATTGAGAGAGAGAGGTGGGTAGTTTTATTCATCTCAAGTCTACCTACATCATCTACATTATTATTATCTGTATAATCATCTTTATCAACATCTTCTTGTGCAATCAGAGCCTATGTGGAAAAAGATATTGTCAGTTTAATGTCAAAAAAGTGATTCCAAGGGACCAAACGGTTTTTTATGCATACAAACATAAAAGGATCACAATGATAAAGATTAATGAGAGAGGGAGATGTTGATGATGAAAAGGAGGTTATATCAAGGAGCTGTTCACATTCATACCAATATATTTATTTGGTGAGGCCCATTTAGGCCAGGCCATCCAGGGATAAACGACCTGGCCCAGGCCAATTCAATCTTCCAGGTCAAATCTTACTCTTCTACTTTTCGTCTTCCTTGTCTTAGTGAGCTGCGCTTCTTCACTGCAATCGTACATCTCTCTCTCTCTCTCTCTCTCTCTCTCTTTCTTCTTTCTTTCTTTCTTTCTTTCTTTCTTTCTTTCTTTCTTTCTATCTATCTATCTATCTTTCTCTTACTCATTTTATTGAGGGAGGGCAGGGAAGGAAGGATCAGGAGAGAGATCACTACAGGGAGCATTCATTTCAATGCCGATTTGTTTTGCTTCACTTTTTTTCCTCCTTGATAATCATCTCCCTCTCTTTTTTTTTCTCTCTCTCTCTCTCTTCTCATCTTATTTAAAAACCTTGTTAAGCACTTTTGCCTTTCAATCTTACACTCACACATAATGTTTAAGGCTCTTGATGTGACTCCTGCAATAACTAAGGTTTACAGCTACTAGGCACTGATTTTTTTTCTTATCATAAACATACCCCAGCACATCATCTTCTTCTCCGTCTCCTTCATACGGTTTCATCCTACTTCCTAGTTATTATCATTAGCATTTCATGTTCATATCATATTGTAACAGCAAAATGTTTATCATGATGAGGGAAAATTTTGAAAGATTGACGGATGGAAACATCTTCACCCGGTTTCCTATTGTCTTCACATTTCAATTGCATCTATTGGCGATCTTCAAGATTCATCATTATCAACATATCATCAACACCATAAATTAATTTACAAACCTAAGGGCATTTTGTTACAATTTGCTTACTTTTATGGTGTTAATTTTTCAATCATTTATCAACATTTTCTAACCTAATGTAATTAAAACATAGATGAAAAGAAAAAACAATCAAAAGAGAGAAATACTAATTAATATTAACCGTATTTTAATGACAAAGTTCATGTTTTTGGATCAAGATTAAGATCAAATATCATTTAGATCTGAATAGGAAATGAATGATCGAGAGAAAGTTATTCGATCGAAAATATTTCCTAAGCAACAAGCTAATGATTATAATTAATTAGTGCCATTAGTTTGATACTGTGATGTCTGCAAAAGTGAAATAATTATAATTGTAATGGGAATTGGAATTGGAAACAAGTCATTCAGTTATCAGAGAGTCTCTCATTTGCTCTCCTTTACCTTATTTTGTTCATTAATATATTCTGAGTGTAAGAGAGATAAAGATTAAGTGAGTGAATGATTATAAGTCTTTGTCTATTATATTTCCTTGTGATAATAATAATAACAGAAAAAGAGAAGATAAAGAAAGAGAAAAAGCTAGATGATAATAATGATGATTAACGGAAAAAGGACTTGGATAGATTGATGCATCAGATGATGAGCAAATATAAAAAACATCATCAACATCAACAACAACAACAACACAAGCAATGGAAGTTATCAATGAGATGATGATTAAGATGATGATGACAAAATCAACTGCAAAGAGATGAATAGGTTACTTGGTTTAAATCAAACTCAATATGAAGTGCTTGTTATTGTCAGATAGCCGATGATAATCAGATGAAGACGATAGATGCTAGAAAGACAAACAAAGAGATTGAATAGAAATGGATGGATAAAGAAGGTGAAAGAGGGAGAGAGAGAGAGAGAGAGAGAGAGAGAGAGAGAGAGAGAGAGAGAGAGAAATAAGATGATGACGAAGAAAAAGTTTCGAGAGAGACAAAAGCAAATGATTGAGATTTAAAAACAAGAAAATGATGATAAAGGATGAAGATGAAGATGAAGATGAAGGATTCCAGTTAATACATCTAACAGATTAAATTGAGAAATGGTTAAAGAAGCGAGAAAATGGTTTTTAATTTAATTACATGGGACAAGATTGATTCACCGATTGTTATAACTAACGGTTTATCCTTGACAAAAACTTACGGGACATTGGGTTAAATTAGGAGAGTAAGATGAAAGATGATGATAAAGGAGAAGAAGATAAATAGTGGGAGAGAGAGAGAGAGGAAAAGTTTTGGCTACAAGAAAATGGATTGTACTTTCAAATTAAGCCTTCGCTTTGGGTTAACTTTCGTTGGTAATCTCGTTACAACGTTCATTGTTTTTATCGAGATAAATTTTTCAACATTCTCTGTCTTTTTTTTTCTGCTCTTCTTCCTCTTTCACTTTTAATCATCATCATTATGCGCCGTCATCTTTAATCTTTTCATCCTCATCTTCATCCTCATCATAATCTTTTCTTTGTTTTTATTTTCTTCATCACATTGCTTCAATTATACTTTATCTTTAATTATGTCTACGTAAAAGTTATACAACTAAACTTAGCGAAGAGTCGGAAGTTTAAATTATATTCTTTCTCCATCTAAACTCTCCTCATATCTTTATCATCATCTTTTTGTTTTCTTCTTCAGATTTTGTTTTTCTCTCTTAGCAGAATAAAAAAAAAGAAAAACTCATTTATGAAGCAAAGAAAAAAAAAGCACTAAGGTTAAAGCTCATACATATCCACTAACAGAGTGAAAGTTTTAAGGATAAAAAGAGGTTAATATTAGATATAAATATAAACCTAAAGCTTTGATAATAAGTTGTACCAACATTTAACATTAATCCCAAAGGTAATATGTTTATATATGTGAAGATATATATTTATTTGCCAAGAATAATCTTTGGGTTTGGTTGTTACTAATGTTGCTCTCAGTGGTGTTTCATGTTGTGTTTATATGCGTAACAAACCAGAAATTTATTTCTCTTCATTTTTGAGTAGAAATTCATATTATAAGTAGAATATAAGTTTTCAGAGAGATTTGATATTTAAAACCTCGTGGTTAAAATAATAATGTTATTAATTCAAAACAATATTACTCTTTCATGATGATCATTTTCTCATAATAATAACGATAACCTCTATTTCTCACTCACACAACCAAATCATTATTATTAGCACATTTTTCGTAGGCTTTCAAACAGAATGCCCACCAACTAAATTATTGTAAAAAGCAAGAAAAAAAACATGATCATCAGCATCTATTTGCAATTCGAGAAGAGAGGGAGAGAGATAAGGAAAAGTTTTTCATTCAATTTGCTTAACACGATTCAGTTTAATCTTATTTCACAGTTTTTTTTACAAATAAAAGAGAAAAAAGAGAGTGAAGATGATAAGAATGATGAGGAAGATGATGAGATGAAAACAAAAGTTTCACTTTGAACTTTCTGATTGAGTAAATTGTTCATTTTTTTTTAACCTGTTAAAATGAATGAAGAATAAGATAAGGGTGAGAGTCAAAGAAGGAAACATAGAGAGAAGAAGATAGAGAGAGAGAGAGAGAGAGAGAGAGAGAGAGAGAGAGAGAGAGAGAGAGAGAGAGAGAGAGGCTGGAAGAATATCAAGAAAAATTGAAAGATAAAGAGGGAGATAGATGAGGATGTTAAGTAGAGATAAATGAAACAGAGAGCCGGCTAAGTTGCCTCTTTCTCTTCCTTTTCTTCCACCATCACACCACTACCATCATCATATCTTCATCTTGAAATCATCTCTCCCTCTCTTCATTCATTGTATTACGAATCAGTAAATTACGATTGATTGGCCATGGTAAAATGCTGTTGTTGCTTCTTCAACATTATCATCATCTCATTCATTCATTAATTTTAGACCAAACCTATTGTAATATTGGGAGGAGAGAAACTTATGTTGATGATGATGAGTATAACCTTACTTTCTGCTTCATGTTCATAGTATTTTCCTTGATTCATGCCATTTGGTTGTTAACATGGTGGTGAAAATGAAGAAAATAATCTTAAAAGTAAATCAAGGCTAATACAATGAGAAAACAGCATTTCCATCAGTAAGAAAAGAGAGAAAAAAGTTTTTAACATAATAATACCATTTCTTGATGTTGATATGATGCGATAAGGTTTTGTTACTATTTGATAATATCACAGAGTTTCTCATTATTGGAATTTAATAAATCAATAATGATAATGATGATGATAACAATAAACATCCAACATTGATTTCAATCATATGGAATATCAAACTCAATAATATTAAATCAATAATAATATCTAACCTTTTGCTGTTTTGTTTACAAAATCTATTATAACAATTTGATAACATCAAATGAGAATTGATTCTTGTAATTTGATGATTTCTAATGATTATTATGAGAAAATAAGAATAACTGAATTTATCTTGATTTCTCAAATGAGAGTCAATATTTTTCCATGATATTCTTGTTGAAAAACTGTTTCTTGTTATGGTTCATTACATTCAATTCAAATCATGGTAACCAGTTTTTCAATATCAAATGCAAATTATATCAGTATAGCAATAGAAAAGGAAAAAAGTTCTGATGATGATTTGGATGGGAATGATTCTGAAATGATGATAAGTTGTTATATAGTCAGAAATGGGTGAGTCAAATTGTGAAGATGAAGTAATGTCAAGATAGAATGAAAAAAAGAAGAAAAATTTTTCGTTCATAGAGTTTTTTTTCATGATGAAGATGAAGGAGGAAGATGTAAAGTTAAGTGAGTATGCATATCATCATCATCATTATCGTTGATTCTCACAGAATCAGAATCGAGAGAATGTGAGAGACGAAAAATTCTGTTATATTAGTTATATCATGGGGAACATGTTATAATATGTATATGAATATTACGTTTCCTTGTTCCAATTCATTTTTCTGCTTCTTTTTTACTCTTTTCCATCATTTTCTATTTACATGAATGATTTTGAAGAAGAAAAAAACTTCAACTTGTTCACCATCAACATCAACAACAACACTTTCTCATATGAAGACGAAGCATAAGAGTGGGATGAGGAAGACGATAGAAGAAGGGATGATAAAAAGAAAAAGGAAGAGAGAGAGAGAGAGAGAGAGCGAATAGCAAAATGAGAATAGATGGTTGAATAAAAAAAGAGAAACCTTGGGAGTCTATTTCCTTGCGTATCATCTACATCATCATTCTTATCATCATCTACGAGGCGAAATTCGTGGTAGTAAAAAAGTTGATAGGATCGATAATGTTCATCCAATTAGGAAAGCATTTAAATTGGCATGAAAATGATACATTCATATAATAGTGAGCATACAAGAAGAAGATGACGAAAAGATGAAAGAAAGAAAGGGAGAGAGAGAGGAAAGAGTATCGAAAGAGAAATGATGACGAAATAGTAAGAGATGAAAATCATCGGTATGAGGTAAATGAAGGAAAGTTCAGAGCTGGTAATCCTATTGAGAATGTGAAAGAATGGAGAGAATGAGAGAGAGAGAGAGCAATGCTGATGATAAAAGAGAGGGGAGAGAGGGCAAAAGAGAGAATGATAAACTGAGAGAAAGAATTGATAGAAACAAAGAATGTAAAATCGATGAAACCATTAGAAATACAAAGTATCAACTGTTATACAGTAAAAAAAAGATTCAATGTTACTTTCTCATTCTAAAGCAATTTCATCGTTATTTCTTCAAATCATCTACTCTCTTTTTCTCTTCTCTCTCACTCATCTATTCATCTAACATATACATTTTACAATGTTCACCATGAAAGTTTATTTCATGATATATTTTCTAGATGTATTTAAGGTTATTACAGTTATTTAAATTTGACTTTAGAGCAATTTATGAATGAGAAACAAAAAGTAACAGTTGTACAATATTTGGGAACGTTTTTCATATCTACAATATTATTATTAAAATAGTTTGTGTGTTCACTTCTCATTATCATTAGATATTATTATGAATCATGGTGATATTATCACCATGGAACAGAATGAGCATGAGAGATAAGAGCAGGGAAATAAAAAGGGAGAGAATTTAAATTTTTCTTTCCAGCTTAGAATATGGTTTATGCCGTAAGGAATACTATTATTTTATATACTAGGAAATGTTGACAATATTTTTCTACTATCGAGTAAAACTTGAGTAAAGTTCATTCAAGTACTTTTGTCAAAATCATCATCAATAACAACAATAACAACAACAACAACTGAATGATAAATTTAAAGGAGTTTAAATGATATAAGAAGATATAACAAAAAAAAAGATACAAAAAAGCACCAGAATATTTAATATAATTCTGATAATAGTTTGGTAATAATATAAATGAGATGTTCAAATGCCTTGGAGTGAAATTTTCATTGTATTGATATACTTTTTTCACAATTTTTACTATCAAAGTGTTTACCATTTGCAATGATTGCAGTTGGAGGAAAAAAAAATCTAATAATGTTTTTATCTTACTCATTATCTTTTACAATGATTATATTTGATCATCCTTTTATTATTATTCATCTTTCAGCTCTCCCTTATATAACTTTTCAACTGAACATTTAATTCATAATAGCAGATAGAATCTCATCCTCATCGTAACATGAAATGTTCACTTATCTTTGATATCATTATTATTAACATTATTAAAAACAATTGGACTATCTGACAAGATCAATTAGACAAGGATTAATACCTCGCAAGTAAATGATACAAACTATACACTCACAATATACAATTGATGATATAATCTAATGTTTTTTTTATTGTCAATGTTACTCTAGTGTTTTTATTGTATTATCATCTAATATCATCAAGCCAGTTCCAGTCATCAGTGTTGTTAATCAATGACCAATGGTCAACATTGCATTACATGTATGAAAAAATATATATTGCATTGTGTTATTATTATTACTATTGTCATTATCATCATCATCAGAATCATAATGATATTGTTGACTGAATATTTTAGCTCAACTTTTTTTTTCTTTCTTTTCCTCTGTAATATGGAAATAAAAACAAAAACAACAACAATAATCATAATGATAATGATAATTGGTATTATTATCATAATAATAATACCGATTATGAGCAATTTATTAGCAGGAAAGAGTTAGTTTCATGTAATCCATTCAAATCTACTGTTTCCCCATGATGAAAACTCCCAAAAACCATTTCTTATCATGATCATAATTTACAGAGAAATCTTTTCCTCTCTTCTTTATATTTACTTACTTAACTAATCATAATCTTTCAACATCAGAATCACCATCAGCATCATCATCTTCATGGTTATATATTATCGATAAAGATATAATCAACCTAGAAAAATACAATAGCAATGTAATGTCAGAATGATAATCATCGTTATTGCCCAATCTTTCACAATGACCAAGACCTAATTTCCACTTCTCTCTTTCTCTCCTTGGGTCAAGCTTGAAATGGTCAAAAGTTTTCATATCAAATTTATCATAACAAAAAAATAATGATGAAATATTTCAACACATCACTTTTTTTATTGCACTTTCAAGGTAAAAATCAATTATCACCATGATAATAGCTCTCAATATAATATTACTACAAATGCGAGAGAAAAATAATAATTCAATCTATTATCGAAGTGATTATCTCATGATAAACACTTCGATATGAAAAATATGAAAATTTTTGCTACAATTAGACAAGAAAACAACAAGACATTTTTTTTCATTTTTCCAGCTGATTAAAATGAATAAGAACATGAAAAGTTCTTGGTATCATGAATTTGAAATAATAACCTAATAATGTGCAACTTGGAAATGGTAAGGTTGTATTAAGTTTTCTCTTTTTTATCTTCTAAAAAGAGAACAATTTTTTTTAATGTTCTTGTTAAAGTAATAACATCAATAGATTGTGTTAGCTAATGTTCAATGTAAACTGAATTTTGTGTGTTTATGTTTCAAGGCTTCACAATCAACACTAACCGTTGATTGCAATTTATTTCATGATAATATTGCTAATATCATATTCGAGGTTATTATAACTGGCACTTAATTTTACTTTTAGAATAATTTGTGTTCGCTATTTAGAAAAAAAGAGATTTTCTTTTTTCGTCGATTTTTCTTTTTCTTTTAGAAACTTTTTCGCTGTAATTACAATATTATTGCTCGAACAAAAGATTCTCATTAACTCTCATCCTCTCCCTTGTAAAATAAAAATCATATCAATCTCTTGGTTATAATTAATATATACATTGGGAGAGAATGAGAAAAGGAGAGAGACAAGATAAATGGAGTATAAAATGATTATTATTACCATGATTAGCTTTCATAATCATGATCATGATTATTATCATAATCTCATGATAGTTAATGATAACTTTTAACTCTTTACTTTAATTGAGAGAGAGGGAGAGAGATTTGTTTTTTTTCTGTTCCTATTATTCAGCAAATGTATATTCAGTTGTAGATATATCGTCATGATTATTAACAATCATGTAATAATATCAGCATGTGTGTGTGTGAGAGAGAGAGAGAGTTAATCAAAGGGAAACAATTGGTTAACTACTGCAAGTTAATGAGTTTCTATCATTATCAATTCAATTTGATTGAAATCTATGGTGTGTCTGTTTGTGTGTTGATTGTTTGTTTGCACAACTGAATTCAAGATGATGGTTGATGATGAAAATTGATTAGGTTGATTGTGATTTGTTGATTAATTGTCTAGCTTGATTGTTCCCTATTAGTATTGTGTTTTAATCTTTATCTTTACAACTCTTCACATCTATTGATGTTTTTTTCTCTCTTCTATTCATCTTCATTTGGATTAGAGATTAGAAAATAAAATCAGTTTTATCTGAAGGAAATTATTCAGTTAATCTATCACCTTCTGGTTTATTCTGATTGTTTATATGCTCACGATTATATAACTTTCTGATATGATGTTTTCTATGGTAATAATAATGATATAACATATGAATTATAATTGAAGTTGTTAACTGTTTACTTATCAACTAAATAATAAATAGTCAATGTTACACTTAACGACAAGAGGTATCAATGAAATTGTCTCTCTCTCTCTCTCTCTCCCTCTCTTTCTGATTTCTGCTGTCAATGTTTCTCACTATGTCAACAGTGAGTTCAACGTCAGATTGTCAGGAATTTACCGTGATGTTAATGACAATAAGCAAAGACCGATGACTTTTCATCATGATGAATCTCTATCATTCCATAATCAACATCATTCTAATAATATAATTGAAGGGCACCTTTTATTTTATTATTTATCCTTCTTCAATCTAATGATTGAATTCATCTAGCAACAAACATTGAACATCAAATGTAATTACAACAGCGAAACAAAACAAAAAACAACAATCAAAGTTAGAAACTCTCTCTCTCTCTCTCTAAATCATCTTTGGGTTACATAATAAGTTTGCTTAGTACAGCCTACACATAAAGGAGGAACATTATCATCATTAGTGTGTATATTGTGCAGTTATTATAATAATTATTGGTTACATTTCTGAATAATAAGCTTTGGTACACAATTGAAAAAGGGAGAAACTTGAATCTGATGTAATAACATGGCAAGAAAATCATTGGAATCATGTAGCTTGTAATCAAAATTATTCGGGTTAAGCTTATGTTACAAAATTCAAACCAAATCCAAGTCAATTCTTTCATTTCCTTTTCCCTTTTTTTCCTCTTCTTCTCTTTCTACCTTTGTATTTCTCTCTTTCTATTTGGTCTCTAACTTGATGTCCTTTGCTCTCTTTTATTTCTTTCTACCTCCTTCTGTTTTTCCCACAGAATAAAATAAAGAAAAAAGAACCTAAAATAGAATTATTTTGCCTCGAAGCCACATCGTTATTCCTTTTCGATGTCTTCTTTTTTCATCATCACTTTCACTCTTTCTTTCTTACTAACTCACTTACTGCTTCTCACTTTCTTTCCATCAACATCTTTGCCTCTGACATCTATTATCATCCTCATTATACCAATGGCATTTTACTTTTCTTTCATTTCTCCATCTTTTCCATCTAACTGACTTTTTAACTCTCTCATCTTCTTCAGAGTCACATTTAGATACATAACAATACAAAGTACTGTTGTTTCAATGGAGCTCATCTATTCACCCAAAAATTTACTCTTTCTATTTTTCCTTTCTAACTTTTACTATCATCATCATCATCATCATCATTATCATCATCTCATTCACTTGGATATAACTTCCTAGAAGCATTGTTGTTAATGCCAAATTTAATTGGGTGGGAGAAGATAGATGATATAAAAAGAGTGAGCCAAAGAGTGAGTGAGAGAAGGGATAAACTCAGATTCTTTCATCCATGAATATGGTAAATATGATTCGTTTGATCAGAATCATTTTGTACAGAACAGGCCTGATGATTATGATGATAATGATGATTACGATGATGATGTTAAAGGTACTTATTTCAACAATAATATTCCCTATCCTACTTTTGCAAATATTAATACATCGTCATAACTCTTGCTTTACCTTTGCTCTCGTTTTTTTCATCAACATCATCATCTTCTTCCTCTTCGTTGAATTTATCTCGATTTTTAAGCTGAGTTAAACACGCAATTTCATCTTCTTATCATCATCACCATCATCATCATTATTAACAACATAGAAAATTTGATTATATTCATTCATCTTTTTCATATCTCTCTCTCTCTCTCTCTCTCTCTTTGTCGTATTCGCTCTCTCCCTCTTCTAGTTGCAAAATAAATGAACGGTAAATTGAAATGATTAAACGATTTAGGCGATTACGTAAATTATGATGATGATGTTCACGAGGACAAATGATTATTAAATTTTTTCCTACAAAAATTGATTATTGAATGAATTAAGTTTTGGAGAAAATTGGGTCAAAATATTAATATCATGATGACCCAAGTAATTGAAACTCTCTATACCTGGATTGTATAATTATTTCACAGTATTAACTGGACATGTACAATAATATAACAGTTAATTTATATACTAATAAAGTGAAAAAGTAAGTGTAATATAATATCATAAACAAACGCAAGGTTTAACTCATGATGATCACACAATAGGCATGAAAATCAGGTCAAACATCATAGTCTTTGAATACAATTTAATTACACAATTGTGTTAATCACATGATAATAATCAAAATAATTTTCAATTGTCTACAATCAAGTTATCATTAAACAAAGAAAAACTAACCACTACAATTGAAAAATTGTCGTTGGTTTACAATAATCAATTGAAATGTTCCCAGTGGATGTTAACATTACAGAAGCAACAGATAGAAAGAAAGAAAGAAAGAAAGAAAGAAAGAAAGAAGAGAGAGAGAGAGAGAGAGAGAGAGAGAGAGAGAGAGAGAGAGAGAGAGAGAGAATAAGCTTTTTTTCATCATCAGTGGATCAACATAATGATAATCATCATAAAAATCATATGATGAAGGGGAAAAAATCATAAGGAGATGATAACATAAACTTGATGTTATTAACCTTGTTGGCATCCTCAACAAAAAGGGAGTTAGCTGGTGGGAGTAAATGAGAGAGAAACTTTAAAGGCAGTACAATTTTTTCTGCTCTCTCTCTCTCTCTCTCTATCTGTCTATCTACAGTGATGACGATGGTAAACAATTTATATTGTCTATTAAATTAGATAATAATAATAATAAAAACAGCAGAGAAAAAAAGAGCGACATGTATGTTTATATAATACATTATATTATGTTTTTATATATTATATCAAGTACAATAAATGTCAGCTCTTTATCATCACTCAATCAGCTTACAAGAAGAGAAAAAGATTGCAAATAATTATTAAAACCTCTATCATCCAGTTATCATCATTGATGATAATTTACTTGGAAAAAAAGCCGGGAACTTTACCATTAACATCATTGGTTATTAATACTGTTAGAGTTGTGTTGCTGTTTTATAAACTCACTAATGTCCAATCGTTGTGGTTATGAATGATAACATCAAACCCCTCAGGGTTAAGACCAATATTGATAATTATGATGATAAATAATAATCATAATTTCAATCAATTGGCTAAATCTTGTCGAAATTGTCAACATTATTGATAATAATATATTCTTTCCTTATTTTTCTTAGGTAACAACCCAACAAGATTAGGAAGAGTGGGGAGAGAGAGAGAGTGAGAGAGAGCGAAATTGATGAGGATGAAAAATGTTGTTGATTTGACCGAAAACAGTTATGTATGTAACCAGAGAAAGTGTGACAATGAACATTTCGATGTATAAGATAATTGACAATTATTCAACATCAGAAATAGTGATGGAAAAATATAAAATAGAGGGAGGGAGGGGAGAGAGAGAGAGAGAGAAATGAGAATGAAGATCAAGAGCAGAGTGACAGTAACATCAGTTTACATCTTAGATCCTGAGGATCTAAGAAACCTGAGCAAAAGATACTGGTTGAAACTGGTATATCCAGAGAGATGATGGTGAAGAAAAGAGAGAAATCAAGTAACAAAGAAAGAAAGATGAAAAGTTGCAGGAAATAGAAAAAAAAGGTTTGTGCGTAGATGAGAGAGAGAGAGAGAGAGAGAGAGAGAGAGAGAGAGAGAGAGATATGCTGTAATACTTTTTTTGTGTTTTCATTAATCAATATTAGAAACAAAAAATATCTACATGTATTAATAGAAACTATCATCTTAGAAGATGGTGAGGATGAGAAAAAAATCAACTTCTTACCTCTATTAGGAATGAAAGTAGATTTAGGAGAACATGAAAGACTCATGAGTACCATGGCAGCCATACAATCATCCATAACTGGATCATCTCCATCTTCGAGACTGTTACTTGGACGTCGTTTTCGTCCTTTTCGTAATTCAATGGTCACCGGCGACATTTTGTTTATTCCAAGGTTCCAATTAGTTACTTTGTTATCTTTTTCTTGGTTGATTTTCCTCACTAATCAATGATCACCCAAAACAAACAGTTCCAGAGGATTATGATGATAATCAATATTGAGATTAAGTGATGATGATGAGAGAACGATGATCGTCAAATGAATAATCACAAGAACATTTTTTAAATTTAAATTGAGTTTTTTTTGTTTTCTTTTATTCGACTTTTCCAATTGGATTCCTAATGGTTCCTTTTTTTTGCTTTGATTGATTCTTTTTGATTCTGTCAATTCTTGTTTCTTTCTTGTTGATGTAGTTCCTCTTCCGTCAACAGGATTCCCTTTTTGTTGTTACTCTTATTATTAGTTGACTTCTGGTATCGGTTGTTGATTTTCTGTTGTTGTTTTTTCACCGAGATTTTATTCACCGGTAGTCACACACATAACAAGGCATTAAAATACAAATAAATTGGACTTGATGTTTGATGTGTGAGTGAGTTGATCATGATTATCATGGTAATGAAGGTTTCATGTTACCGCAATTGCAAGTTTCATGATGTAAACAGTTTTGTCAAAATGTGGGAGGAGGAAGGGGAGGAGAGAGAGAGAGAAAGAAGGAGAGAAGGGGAGAAGAGAATAAAAAAAGTTATAAATTAGTGAGTGAGTGAGAGAGAGAGAGAGAGAGAGAGAGAGAGAGAGAGAGAGAGAGAGAGAGAGAGAGAGAGAGAGAGAAGAGAAAAGCAAAAGAAAGGAAAAAGTGAAATAACAGAAAACCAACAGTAAAGAATTTTCTTTGTTTACACTTTTTTCTTTCATTTTGACAGTGAAGAAGAGAAAGAGGAGAAAAAGAGAGAAAGAGGAAAAGAAAGAGAAAAGAGAACATGTTCTTCTCTCGGGAGAAGAAAAACTTACCGTTTTCTTCTCTTTGTTTCGTTTTTCTCTTTAAACGATTGATGATAATGATCACTAGTTCCAAATGATAATAAGAAGATGATATTGAGCTTTTGAAAGTCAACCTTTTTTTCAACGAATCACAAAAAAGAAACAAAAGTGTCGACAGTTAACAAGGAGAAGAAGAAAAAACAATAATTAAGTACAATCAATTTGCGGCGTTAACACAGGTAAACACTAATTACGACGAGAGAGAAAAGTTGAATCAATTGTTGAGATAAACACTGAGAGAGAATGAAATTGATGATTGGATTAAATTTACTTGAAAGATTGCGAATTAAAATGATGAGGCAATCAATTTGTTACGAGAGGAAGGAAAGTAATTGAAAGAAACACTCTTTATGTAGAAAAGGTAAAGATTTTGACGTTTTGATGTTACGATCGGTTTGAGTTGAATGTTGTTGTTGTTTCTCTTGGTATCAAGTGTTAATGGTTTGCACCAGAAAAGAGAGAGAGAGAGAGAAACTGAGAGAGAGGGAGAGAGAAAAAGAAGAGAAAAAACTGGTTTACTTTTCGTCGTTACTGGTTCCCTTGTTTTCTCAACTTGGAATATAAATTTTCTCTATTTCTCTAATAGAATAATGATAAACATTAAATAGAGAGAAAATTAAAAAACTGGTGACTTTTTTTCTTCGCTTAAACTTTAGGTTATTCGTTTTTTTATTCCTTATTGTTGTTGTCAAGTGATGATGATGATGTAATGTTGAAAGAGTTGACAAAATGTAAAGACCTTTTACCGATGATAAAGAGGAAAAGCACCAGGAAAGATATTAAATTTATTATGACAGGAAGATGATTGTAGGTCAAGCTTTTTTTACCAAAAGTGAGAATGAGAGAGGAAGAGAGAGAAATAAAGAGAAAGAGAGAGAGAGAGAGAGAAATGGTGATGATGAGGAGAAAGAAAAACAAAATCTGGTTATGTTGTTGTTATTGTGTTGATTCTGGTTGAACTTTTTTCGGGTTTAATATTGATGATTCTCTATCTCCCTCTCTATCTCTCTCTTCCTCTCTTTTTCAATGATGATGATGATGATGGTAAACCGGTGATGTTAATTTTCAATTAAAATATTGATTTAAAAAGCTTCAAGTAAATTAAGATGATAGAGCTTATAGTTGGTGACAAAGTAAATAAGCTTTCAAATTTTACTTTGTTTCTCTTAAACTGTTGTAATTTTATCAAACAGAAAAATAATGTTTTCACAAAATAGAAGATGAAATTTTTCAGTTATATGTACATTCAACTATGTGCATATATTTAAGTTAATTGAGTATATTGATTGGAGAGAGAGAGAGAGAGAAAGAGAGACAAAAATGTTGACACTTTCTGAAAGATGATGATTTTAGAATTGAGAGAGAAAATGTTCTTTGATGTTGTTGATCTTCTCAAGATGGTGTAATGTTGATGATTGTGGTGATGATAATGATGATAAAGTTATTAGGGAATAGAATTAACAAGAATAGTGAGTGAGAGAGAGAAGTGAAATCAAGACACAAAGAGAAACCAGAAAAGAAAACGTTACTCGTTTTATTGTGCAATCAGTTAACTTGCAAGATCGCAGAACGAAAAGGAACTGAGAGAGAATTAAAGAGAACACAAAGAGAGAAAGAGAGAGAGAGAAAAAGAGAAAAAGAGAGGCGCAAGTCAGAAGAGAAGAGAATATCTGGTTAAAGAGAAAAGAGAAAAAAATAATAACAAAGAAAAAGAAAAAAAAGAAAACGGGAATTCTTTCCACTGGCTCCATCTATCGAATACCGGAACAACTAATGTACCGGTAATTTTCTTTTCTGCAACTAAACCAGAATTTTTTTTGTTCGAACTTTTTTTTAAACTAATCAATTAAATTCTCATTTAATTACCTCATTGATGTTGATGTTGATTGTATATTTATGTATAAGTGATTATGTTTAATCTTTTTAGTCATAATTGGAAAATGTAATTAGTGGTAAAACAATTGAACAATTAGTAATTTAAACAATGAGAATGTGATTGAGATGATTAACTTTGTTTACATGTTTGAAAAGTCAATCAATGACAATCAATGTTACTTTTAACAATTAGGGAGAAAATGATAAACAAAAGTTGTAAAATGTTTACAATTAAGTTTAATTGTTTAATCTGTTGATTGTGAAACTTATTAAGTACAAAAATGAAACAAGGGAACAATTTAAAATGTTATTGGTCAATCATTGATTGTTTACTATTTTCTATTAATTGATTGAGTTTATGCTAATCTAATTATTGATTGACATTGATAATCATTTGAATCTCAATTCTGAGTGAGAGATATTTTTTTCTGTAAGTTCGAAAAATTTTTATCAAAAAATTCTAAAGTTCAAATCAATTAGTATATTGTGATTACGGTGAAACCAAAGCAGCTCTTTAATTGTTGGGTGATGAGGATGAATGAAACTGTCAATTCCATTGCATCATCATCTTTTTATCTTCATCCCCTTTTTTAGTATTTGATAATGATGATGAGGAAGATAATTGATGTATGAAAGAGTTTTCTCTTTCTCTTTTTTTCGAATTTTGTCTTTTTCTTTTTTTTTGTTCTCTATCAAATTCTGTTATTTTTCTTTTCTTCGTATTCACCAAGCCTTTTACTCTGAACATTAAAATGATGATGAAGAAGAAGAAGAAAAAAACGAAATTAAAATAAACCCTCAGGGCATCAAAGAATAAAAAAAGGAGAGAAAGAGATGACATTGGACGATGAAGAGCTCGATAAGAGATTCTGGATTGAAGCATGATGAATATCTTGATGAAAGGATAGTTGAGTTGATTGAAATTTCAGATTTACAAACTTACCTGTTGAAAATATTAACGAATCAGAATGTTAATGTTTTTGACAGTTTTTTGTTTGTTTTTTGCTTCTCTTATTGAATATTAATCAATTCAAATGAATTGAGTTGATTAGTTATAAGATATGGAAATAAAAAGAAGAAGAAAATTAATAAATTGTAATGATAATCAAGGTGTAATAATGATAACATGCAATGTTTTCAGGGAGAATTCAGTTTCTATCATGGTTTCCATGTAACTCAAATTTTCTCATTCTTTTTTTCATATTTCTTTTTCTTCACCATGGAGATTTCTCTCTCTCTCTCTCTCTCTTTTTACCTTTGTTAGTTTATTATTTCATTTTCGTGTGTCAATTAACTTTCTCAATCAGTAAACAGCCAATTGGAAACAATAGAAACTAATAATATACTTTGAGCAACAATTAATTAACTCAACAATGAATACATGATATCAACTGTTATATTTTTTCGGAAGAATTGAAATTATATCATCATGTTGACAGAAAATTGGGTTGGTGAAGGAGAAATGAGAAAAAAATCGAAGAAAAAAAGTAGAGGAGAAAAATTTTTCTTTTTTCTTCTTTCCTGATACTGAATCGATCCAGAATTTTATATATATATTTCTCTCTCCTTGTTCTTCTCTTTCTCATGGTCATCATCATCTTCTTCAACAGAGGAAAGAATAGACAATGAGCACAATAGAGAGTGGAAAAAAGTCCGCGTGATATTTGAACGTGATCCTGATCAAGAGAAGCAAAAAAGGACGAAAAGATAAAAGAGGAAGATGATGATGATGATGAAGAAAAAAATGAGCAAGAAGAAGATCATGTGGATGATGATGATTGAGAGATAAAAAAAAGCGCAAGAAGATAATGTTGAGGATGGCGAAGTTATGAAATGCTAATAGAAATTTGAGTCACAGGAAGATGATGAAGAAGAAGATGACAAAAAAATCCCATGGTTCAGGTAATGAGAGATTCAGAGTAATATGATATTATTGATAAATATTATGGAAGTAGTTCAATTGTAGTTTCAGATCGAAAGGAGAGAAAGAGGAAGAAGAAAAAATCGAGAAAAAAAGTTCTATCTGATTATCAGTCTCATTATAATCATCATCCTCATCATCTTCATCATCCATAAGCTGAATCAATATTTGATGATGATGAAAGGTAAGGTAATGAAAAAATTATGATAAAGTTAATTTGGAGTTAATATTATCATTGATCAAGATGAAATAATTTGATTGATCAAAGTTAACAATCAACTAATCAAATAAATTATGAAATCAACAATCAGTTAATCAAGAGAGAGAGAGAGAGAGAGAGAGATTAAAGCAAAAATAAATGTCATTCAGTTAATATGAAGATTAGGGTATTGATTAAATTGCGAAAAAGTTTGTTGATTGTTCAATAATCAACTAATAATTGATAACAATTGACAAATTACTGTTATCCTCATGATTGCAATTAAATTAAATTGCAAATTGAGTTGATACATACACTCACGAGTAACAATCAGAAAGAAAAATTTATTTTACTTTATTGTAATAATAATAATATGTAATTCAATTACTTTATTGATTTGATTACCTGTTTTTTATTTACAGGTAAATGTTTATAATAATTCAATTGCTTTTGTAAATTTTCAATTGTAGTTGAGATAAATTTTGATCATTTATACAAATCATTTGATATTAAATTTTAAATTCATAAATATAAAAAAAATACGATAATCATTTACATCTAATGCATATTTTGAGTGTGTAAATTTGAGGTTAAAGGTTAAGGCATAAACTGGAAATATTGGTAAGAAGGAAAAATGAACAAAACAACAACGATTCAGATTAAGGTGGGAGTTGAAAAGGAAGATGAAAAGCAAGTTAATGATGATGAGATGATGATGATGATGATAAAGGTAAACTACCAAGTTAATCTTGGTTTACCAACCCTATCAAGATACGAACATGAAATTGACCTGATCCTTGGAAAAGAAAGTTATCTTTTTATCTTCTTCGACTTTTTTTCTTCTTTAAGATCATTTTTTGCTCTTCTCTCTCTCATCATCATCATCATCATTACTTGCATCAATCTCTTTGATCTCATTCTCTAGCTATTTGCTTGGAGAGTCACCAATTTTCTGTAATTTTAAGGTAAAAAAACAATCTTCATACCGGACAACCTCTCTCTCTCTCACTTCTGTGGCTATCTCACCCTCTCTCCCTCCCACCACCTCCTCTCCTTTCACTTGGTAGAAGATGAAGATAAGCCCCTCAAAAGTGATTATCTTTTTTCTTCACTCTTTGACTTCTTCTGTAAGGACCCATCATCATCATCATTATGATTATATAAGAGTGAAGGAGGAAGAAGATGATAAAGAGAGAGAGAGAGAGAACACCTTAAAAGGTAAAAAGATCCAAGGGCTGGATAAGAAAAAAAGTCAATGTTTGTGAAGAATAAGATGATGATGATGATGATGAAGTAAAGGTAACAAGGGAAGAAGAAGGAAAGATCATTAAACGAAAGAAGGAGGAGGATAAAGAGATAGATGAAGTTCTTCATCTTTTTCGCTTAAAACCTGTTGCCCGTAAGGATGAGGCCAAGGTAACAAACGAAATAAGATGATGAAACGCTCTCTCTCTCTCTCTCTCTCTCAGGTTCTCTCTTCTTCTTCTTCTTCTCCCTTAATCTTCGTCTCTTAATTTGTATAAATATCATCTTGTCCTCGTTAATCCGTTTGCGCTGTTTACTCTCAATTATTCAATGACCTTTAAGTGAAGTTTAAATTGCTTCTTTCTTTTTTGCTCCTTGTCTTTTTTCTTGGTTTCTTCCATTAACCATTAACCAGTATGATGATGATGATTATGATGATGGAGATGATAGGAGAAACTGAGAAAAACAAATTAAAAAAAAGATGAGGAAGAGAAAAGATGACAAAGTGTATATAAGAAATTGTGACTTCTGGGGTAACGAGTAATTGAAAATTTGTTGTTGTTTGCAAAGTAATTTATTTTGTAAACAATATCATGATAGATAATTGTTGTTATTTCCTTTCCTTTTTAATTAATTGGCTAAAAAAGATGATAGCTTGATGATAATTGCGATAATTATGATGGTGATGATGATGATGATGATTATGATGATAAGGTAACTTTGTGTTTATCAACAACAGGTAAGAAAAAATCATAATTTCTGTTGATCTGTTTGTTTTTCCTGAGATTGTTTATCTTGATCATCTAATTGTTGATTAGATGATGGTTTATATTCAATTATTTTAATATAATTAGCGGGAACTAGACCAATTTGTCCATCGATTGCAGCTAATAACCAATCACCAATTTTAGGTTGAATATCTTTGGGAGCAATTAGAATCTTCTGTCCGGTAGTTAAGGGTAATTCACCTTGAGAATTGGTTGTAAATGGATAAAGAGCTTGACCAATATAATGTTCATCTTTACCGATTGACCATTCAGTGTTTACATGGGACACTTTTCGTGTTGATCTTTTAAGTAATGTCCAAATCATCCAAGGTGCACCTAATACTAGGCCGAAAAAAATTAATATCGGTAATGATGACGATCTACTTGTTACAGGGTCTTTTCCACTTAAAAATGGGTTAAATGTTCCGTCAGCATTTAAACGTATATTTGCTGAAGTGGCTTCTCTCCAAGCTCTTTCATGGTCAATTAAACTATTCGAGGAAATGATTCCAAGAAAATAGAGAATCTTTTTCACCACTGAGAGTAAAAATCTTACAATTGGTATTTGATTAGTAAATTGTGACAGTTGATCTTTAAGCGATGAAATATGATGAGCAACACCAAGAACTGCTCTGAATGAAGAGTGAACAGCAAAATAGGTTGACTCAAGCATCATGGCTACAGATGAAACCGATTGGACAACCGATTCAAGTGATTGGAAACTTTGACCACAAGTTTCTTCCGCTATTCTGATAAAATCGTTTCCAATTGATGGTCCAAATCCACCATAACCTGATCCATATCCACCAGCACCATATCCACCATATCCTCCACCATAACCTGCGAATCCACCAGCACCATAGCCACCATATCCTCCACCATAACCTAGACCAGTAAATCCATTGAAACGATTGTAATTACCACCAAAACCATAATTTGAATAACCTGAATTCCAAGGGCGAGAGATTGAATTGTGAAAAGGCCTCGCAGGAACCGGTGGAGGCCCGTGACCTGTGGTTTCATCTGAATTTGAATTTACATTAGTCATTGATTATACACGGAAAAGGTTTACAATCAAATTCAACGGCGAAAACAAAACAATTATCACAAGAGGAAAATCAAAACAATCAATTGATTGATAACAAGAAATACAATTTTTTTAATGACATTTCAGTAAACCGATTTGTTTACAGACAGTTTAAGTTTATGCTGCCATCTATGTGAGGGTCGGGGGATTAACATTTGATGCATTTAATTTAAATGAAAATATAATTAAGATTGATGATTATTTTTGTCCATTTTGTTGATGTTTTGGCCTTTTATCAAATTTGTCACAACTTTTCATGATTTTGTTTCACTTGTACTTTGATTGTCATTTGTTTGTATGAGATTTTAACTGGTTACTTGAGCTTTGATCGACACCATTGAATGAATCGCTACCGATTATGATATTTGGTAATTTTGTTGATTGATTGGTAAGGTTAATTGTTTGATCCATTGATTGAGATGTTGGTGGTGTTTCATGTTGATTTGAGCCATTTGGAAGGGAGAGATTATTATTTGATGAGATAAAGGATTTAATTTGTTTCTGTCTCTCGGCAAGTTGAGCTTTTAATAAGAAATTAAGTTGGTTTTCTGTTGTAAGTAGTTGTTGAAACAAATCTAAATTCTCGGCTCTAACTTTTTCATATTTTCTCCTCCATTGGCAAGATTTTTCTTCATCAAAATCAGGTGAATCAGATCGATGGATTGACTGGTCATGGTGATTACGGTTAATTTGATCAAAATGATGAGAGTGAGCGGCTGAAAGAGCAGAGGATCGTGAAGGTAAATGAATAGCTGATTGAATTGAAGCTAATGTTGATATTGCCGAAGCGGTTGATGGATCAGCTCCAGTCAATCTATTATCGGGTGGACTTAATTCTCGACTATCTCTCCTTGAATCGCCGGCTAAATTTTCACCCAATTCTGGGGAAAGGATTGTTATCGCTGCTTGAACAGCTCCTCGAACCAGCGAGTCCAAAGCAAACATCCAATGAGGTTTGATATTATGACATCTAAGGACTCGATTAACCGCATCTTGGGCTAATAAAAGTGCCAATTGAATTTGATTGATTCCATCAAATTCAAGTTCTTCTTTAACGAAAGAAATCGCTTGGGCCAGTGGAGCTTTATCTTGTTCGGGCATGAAGTCACGAATACCCGCCAGTAGTTGATGAAGATGATCGGAGGTCAATAGAAGACCTTGAATATTTTGCTGGAGTAAATGTAACCAAGTGTCACACATAAGATGAGAATCGTCATTTAAAACTTGTACTAATGTCGCTCTCCTTTCAGAGTCTTTCTTTAACAAATAAAATCCTCCAGTGTCACCGTCGCGCGGGGTAGTCGAGGCACTTTCGATTGGTGGGCTCATTATACTTCCGCTATTCCGTCGGGCATAAGGCGCATCTTCATACCTGTCGAAACAAAAGCAAAAGGTTCAGAAAATTTCGAATAACTAATTGAATATTGATAAACTTTGAACATTTCCAACTAATCAGATGAAAAGACAACGCAGAGTAAGAAAAAAAGTTCAATGGAAACGAAAAGAGAAAATTTAATCCGGTTAATTGAGAGAATTGGATTAATTGTTAATTTGATTATTTGAGTACCTTAATGAACTTTGGGAACCAGGGATTACTAGGCGATCTAATTTGGGTCTCCGATTTTCATTTTTTCCACTACAATTTGTTTCATCCTTTAGTCTGTAGTTAAAACGAGTAGATTATCAAGAAACAATTAAGACAATTAATTAAAATGATTAACATGCCAAAAAAAGTTAATTAAAACAATGAAAGAGAGAGAGAGAGAGAGAGAAAAAAACTATTAAAAGAAAATCCAATCGTAATTGATTTTGATTTTGACGATACAAGTGGATTACAATTAAATGTTAATTGTTGTTGTTTGTTTGCCTTCAGGGCAATTTGGATTTTACGATATTGATTTGTCATTATTATTACTATTATTGTAAAGAAAGCAAAATGATAATTAAATTGTTAATCAAGCTTGTAAATCATCAAGTGATCAATCACCCACAAAATGGTAAACACAATTAGTTTTAATTATTTACATAAATGATAATTTACTTTATCCACTCTCACGGTTGATATTATGGTTAAAGTGATAATATTATAATACTTTACAAAAGTTATCACTATTAATAGAAATCGTAAAGAAAATAAGATAACATTTAATTTCTTAAATATTATCAATCATGATTACCAACAGTAATTATTATCAATTTGATTATGTGCAAAGGCCTCAGTTAGAAGTTGATTTTTACTGGTTAAATTTAAGTGTATTTGAATGATATGATAATAATCCAACGACCTTCATTAAATACTAATAACGAATATTGTTAATCATGATAATTATTAATGAATCTGAAGGATAAGTTCCGTGATCTTGATTGGTAATCAATTTTTTGTTCTCATTCAATTAATTATCATTTCTGAGATAGGGAGTGAGTGAGTGAGAGAGTTAGTTAGTAGCTATTAGATTGTGGGTCATTGTTTAGTTTATCAAGTTATTATCGATGAACAATCAAGCTAATAAATGTAATTGTTGATGGAAATGTTTTTCTAATCAATATTAACAAAATCGTAAGCAAGATAATAATTGGAATTCAATTAATTGTATCTGATTGATTGAACGTTGAAAGAGCTACTCAATTAAGCTTGAAGATTAAAAGTTGAGAATTTGATCCTAATTGTCTTAAGAGAGAGAGAGAGAGAGAGAGAGAGAAAATACTTACTTGGTCACATCATCGGCACTTTCGAATCGATTCCTTGAATCTGGACTTCGATCGTCTCGAGGTTGATGAGATTCAGCAGGAACAGAGATGCTACGATTGAAATCAAGGTGACTCTGTTTATGGGGTGTAGGAGAGGATGACATGGGTATTGTTTTCTTTTTCCGGTTTCCATGATGATTCTCAGCTAAAAAGTGATGTTCAAGTAATTCAGCGGCGGTCGCTCGAGTATCTGGATTAGGATCGAAACAGCGTAAAATAAATTCTTTAGCTCGTTCTGAAAGAGATTGTGGTATCTCTGGGTGTTCCTTGTGAAAACCAACTTTGAAAATAATCTCAGGCCTAGAAATACCATCGGTTCATTGTCATACTGAGCTCCAAGGTCAGCAATTAAACCTTGATCACCAGTCATCTCCACGATCAGCTGATGAAATCGAGCTCTCAAAGCTTCAGATGGGAAAAACATTTGAAAATCATCCGAGTTTAAATGGACATAAAGGAAAAGGCATCTCTCATCTCGCTTGTAGAGACTAAAGGATAAAAGAGATTCAAAAAGTTAATTACAATTACGATAAAAATGATTAATTGTTGAAAATTTCCAATTAGTTGTTAAATTGATTCAAACTCATGAGCTCATTAGAGATAATTAAATGATTACAATTTTGCGATTATACAATTATTAGAGAGAAAAGAAAATCTCAATTGACAATTAAATAATTATGTTCACAATTAACTTTATGTTAAAAGAGGGACAATTGAACCTAAATTGTTAGCTCATCTGCAGAAACAGAAAACTATTTTGATTAAATAGTGTTATTCAATTGATGCATCAAACAGACTTTTAATAATAATAAAAAACATTTTGACAACTAATGATTAGTTAACAATCAGTTTTATTATAATCAATTGCTAATTTGTTGATTGTTTAATTTGTCTATGATATTTTCTCGTCTCTTCATTAAACTTTTCAATTTAATGAGCGATTATCATCATAATAATAAATATGAATAAGATGTGGATTTTTCAGTTAAGATTACATACAAGCTACAAGGATTCTATTCGATGTCGAGATATCAAAAGATTCAGCTTAATATCCTACGAAACGTAAAATAGTCCAAACTCGATCGAAGCGGCCATTCATAAGAAATTCTGGCTCAATTTTTGTATGTACGAGTTAAGGTTTTTTTTGCGAGCTTCGAAAAGAAAGAGAGGGAGAAGAGCATGGGTCCCAAAAAAACACTATTAACAAACTTTCTTACGAAAGTATTATCAGTTTATTGGGAATGAATTTCGTCTCAATTCAAACAAAAAGGTCAACCTTTTGGGTGAATGATTTATTCTGGTCATTGGTTTTTCTTCAATGTTTAGTAGAGTTTTTTGCTTTTGCATTTTGAAGTAAAAAAACTGAAAATTTCGAAACATTTTTTTACTTTGGTACAACTTGGATAAGAGTTATGATTTAATAGCACTGACCCTTCCGTTTATATCAATTGATCATCAGAAAAAATCGTCAAAAAATCAATCATGAACTTGTTGACCTTAAGGATTAAACTCGACGAATATAAGTTGTATTTAAGAGATCCAATATTCAAGTCACATGAGTATTGGTGTAGTTGATTTTGATTGAAACATTCAGAGGAATGACAATTTTAATTATTAATTAAAAGCTGCCAAGGTTAATTTACATTGATTTGTTACCAATGAGATAAACTATTAATTAAAATGTAATCTTGTTGATAAGATGATTGAATAGTTCATCAAAAACTTTGAGACTCAAAGTTTGAGTTTATTAATTGTGCGATTGAATAACATTGAATTTCAATGTTAATTGACAATTAATTAACCTTAACCATTTAAGAGATGATAAATTAAATATTTAAACAATTTAAACTATAAAGTTAATTGTTCACAAAATGTTTACAGTTAGTTAATTGTAAACAATAATAATAATAATAATCAGAAAAACCCAAAGATAATATTAACCTTGTGTTGGGTAAATTCAAATTAATTCAATCTAATCAAATTTAATTAAAACTGATTTAGAAATAGAAAAACAAATTGTGTAACAATTTAAGTTAATTAATAACTCACCTAACGCCTCTAATGTTTGATGCTTCAATCACCCAATTGTGGAGTCGACGACAGTCCATTTTTTTCATACAATCGAGGCAAACATTGGTTATTTGGACAGATTTCTCATCGGCATCCATATTAACTGTCGCGTAACTGGGCTGATACGTTTTGGTAGGTTCGAGGACTAGAATGGGAAACTTGATAACATCGCTAATCTCTTCATCAGTGGCATCGATAAAATATTCCATCCAAAAGTTAAATATATGCTCATCGGGTGACCTTTCAGCGTCTTCCGGTTTCTTACGGAATCGATTGATCAGTCGGATGTTACCTATGGTCGATTTTAGGTACCAATTGGGTGGCTTTAATTTAAACATACATTCGGAGGCTTGAACGGCTTTGGCATAATTTTCGGCAAGAACTGAGATCTCAAAGAAAGTGGCAACATCCCAATACTCTTGTAGAGATGTCAAACTACCCTTTCGACCGATAAGGTTGGACAGAACCATTCCGATTCGTTGTAGCTCCTCGGAGGCTGCAAAATTGGCACCATCGATAACTAATAGAGTGGCCAGATTAATACCAGCGTATTCGTTTGGTTGAACCTCGAAACCATTTGATTGCATTCATAAGACTAACATCATCGGTATATGTCGATTCGACGAACATATTTTTATAAATTCGACCACAAAGACAAATGATATCGGGAACATGGCCTTCCGTTTGTTCTAAGGCCATGGAGATAAATTTAAGCGCTTTCTCTCTATCACCTTCCTTGTTACGACGATTAAGGGCAAATGCATAGAGATAAAGAATCGCTGAGCTAACGGTTGACTTTAGATGAGGAACTGTTTGTGAATAGTTTAATCATTGCGTCGTAATCTTGAATCTCTCGAAATGACATGAACATATTGTAAACTGTCTCCATGGAAATCAGGTTAGGATCAGCGAGACGTTTTCTCAGGTTATGAAGAGTTCCCCTTAATTTTTCACCAGTATTTTCATCACGAGCTTTTCTCAAATCACCGAGAAACTTTTCCTTCATATGAGCTCTTAAAAGAAAAAGAAAATCAGTAAATTAGTCTCGTTTTCATCAGCGAAAACTTTGATTAACTTACTTTGTTTGTATCTCAATCTCTTGTAAAATTTTGGTTAATTTTAACATGGAGAAGGATTTTAGTTTCAGATGAGGTAATTATATCACCATTTCCAAGCCTATTGATGACATTGGGCTCCGTTACGATACATTGTTTATTTTCATTGACTCGATATGAAATTAGAGTATAATTTCAACAGGTAAGTCTTAATTGTAAAGCACTTTCAGTATTAAATTCATTAAAAAGAAGTATATTTTGCTTCATTCCGAAACTTTCACGAACATCAAGAAGATAGAGTAATGAATTCTGTTGTTCTTGGACACTAAGGTCAATTATTGCAACATCGGCTCCATGAAATTGTTCAACTGCGGACATTTCACCGAAATCCCATGTTTGGAATAAAATTAAATGTAATGAAGCGTTTGAAGCTTCACAAGCTTCTTGAAGCTCTTCATAGGCAATTTTCCGTTGAGATAATGATGATGAAGCCAAAGTCTAGAAAAGAAATGGAAAATATCATTAGTAAATTACTATTAGTAATCAGGTTGTTTAGTTAATTAGTTTAATTTTTATCATTTAAAATTACCAAATCCATCACACAAACAACTTCAACTCTGGGTCTTGGTTTAAGTTCGTAAACATCAGTAACCATTTTTTCACTTGATGATCTTTCAATAGTACCCATAGTTTGGTGTATAAAGGGGATGGGTAACTGATTAAAAGGTTGTCAATTGAACAATTTAATTTTCCAATCACTTTGTTGTCAATGAGAGAGAGAGAGAGAAAAAAAAATATTCAAGTTACTAATAAAAGTAAATCAGAAAACAAAACAATCACATGAACACCTCGTAATTGCAGATACTTCAAATTAACATAAGTGAATGGTGATAGTAAACAATTAACAATAAGGAATAAGAAAATGAGAGAGAGAGAGAGAGAGAGAGAGAGAGAGAGATAAACAAATGTAAACAAATAAAATTAATTTTGTTAAAAGTTAATCTAATTTGGTGAAGACGAGAAAACAATTAAACTGGTAAATATGATGTTCACTTGGATAGTTAACTATATGTTGATTCTAATTTTAAACAACTCAAATTATATTCTTGATTCAGATTCTCTTGTGCTATTTAAATAAATAGCTCAAGAGTTTCAATCATGTAACTAAATTAACTAATTTTTGCTTAACGATCATATGATTAACTTTATCAATTTGGATTCCAAATTTTGGACTCTAAATTTACATGTTGATGGAGAGTGAAATCTATTGGATTATATTGGAACTTCATTCATTAGGAAAAAAAGAAGAAAATTTTGGCGCAGTTTTTGAAAAATCGAAGAACAAAAAATTTTCGATTCTTTCGATTGATCGATATTTCGATGTTAAGCATGTGCGCATGTTCGATACTATCGATGCTCTTTTTTTCCTCATTTTGGTTAATCGAAGTGTCAGTTTGTTTATTGGCGTTTTTTTTTGTTTGAGTTTTGGTTGTTTTTTCTTATTGATTTTCTTTCTTCTAATTAATTCCAATGGAATTGTCAACTGAAGCATTTCTCAACAATGTTGACGAAGAAGCGAACAACAGTGTGAACAATGTTAGTGATTCTCTTGGTGGTGGGGACGTTGATGTCTCCGTTGTTGCTGGTGAAAATGATGATGATCAAAATGAACAACATCCTGAGGATAATGATGATGAAGAAGATGATGATGATGGTGATGAAGGTGATGATATAAATATTATCATCGGTGAACTGAAAGCACCTGAACCACCAACATATCAACCTCTTAGTTTCAATATCGCTAAAAGGGCGACAAGTGGTAAATCAAAAAATGTTGGCCTTGATTTGGACGCTGTTGGTATTTATGAAGGTTCATCAATTCTTGATTTTGATGTTGATACAATGAAAGAGAAACCCTGGAGAAAACCGGGAGCCGATTTAACCGATTATTTCAATTATGGTTTTAATGAGATGACATGGAAATCTTATTGTGAGAAGCATAAGAAAATTCAACAAATGTTAACCGGAGGTGGCGGTGGATCTTCAGATGATGAACCAGTTATCAAAAGAGATCAACCAATTTCAATTACCACAAGTCAAGGTCCAAATACTAGTCCACCAAAGGAATCGACAATACCTGTTGCCAGTGTAAACGAGAATTCCAAATACTCGGGATTAGGATTAACAAAGAAAGCTGGTCCTCCACCGGGTAGAAAACCTTCAGGTACAATTGATGTTATCGGCGGTGGTACACCAAGTACTCCATCAATGATTGCCAGTCGTCGACCGCCCGATACACCGGAACAACTTGATCACTCCGGTGGTAATTTTGGTCCAATTTTAGCTCCACCACCACCACCAACTATGCAATCTTTATGGTATCCACCACCTCCATTTGGTATTCCACCTCCTCATGTTGGAATGAATATTTTCCCACCTCATCCTGCTAGTGTTCCAACAATTAACTGTCCACCAGTTGATTATGGAATGTTACCAATTAAAAGAAAATACGAAGAAGAACCAGAAAAAAAGGAACATCGAACTACCTCATCATCATCATCATCATCATCTAAACGTCGAAGTGAAAGAGATGACAAAGATAAACGAGAAGATAAAGATAAAAGAGATGATAAAGATAAACGTGATGATAAAGATCGAAGAGATCGTCGTGATTTACAAACCTCAAAAGATGATCGAGATCGGCGAAGTGGCCGTGAAAGTAGTAGTCGTGAAAAATCTGGTCGAAACTCGAAACGAGATGAAACTCGTCGAAAAAGTCGAGATAAAGAAGACAGAGAAAAAAGAACCAGAAGATGATCGACTAATAATAAGAATATATTTTTTTCTTCTTCTTAAATACTTATTTAAATAATCTAAAATTCCTCCAATCAACAAATCAAACAAAACCTCTCTCTCTCTCTCTCTCTCTCTCTCTCTAATTGTAAAACATCATTCGAAAAACAATTTTCTCTTTTTTTAGATTCTCACAATCATTTCAATTAAATTTATTCCAATCAAAATGTTTCAAATTCGCGCTCAAACTCAATCAGCTGTTTTTCATTTTCTGTTTACAAAAATTTTTCCAATTCTAATTTTCCAATAATCACAATTATCATTTTCCTTTCTAAATGTAGAATTTAATTAATCCGATTAACAATGCAAATCAATTATCTCCTTTTACCTTACAGTTTGATGTTAATTGTGAGTCTTAATTACGTCAACTCATCGGTTAACAGTAATATGATTCCAGGATTAGCTAAACGTGGTAGGAAATCAATTGCTGCTGATTGTTTGTCTCCTCTTGTTGGACAATTTAATTGTAGTGAACCGATAATTGATTCAACTACCCAACAACCTGTTAATTGTGATAAAACTAATAAAGCTAAAATAAATTGCTCTCTTGGTGAGGGTTTTTATTGTAAAGGTTATCCAGATAAAAATGTAACCACTTTCTCAATGGAAATTGATTGTCTCTATACAAATGGTTATCATTTTGAAACTGCTTTGTTATTATCAATTTTTTTAGGTTTGTTTTAATTGTTAACTATTAATTGATTAGTTTTCTTATTAACTGATTATCTTTCTTGTCTATTGTTTCTTTGGTTATGGTTATTCTTAGGTATGTTTGGAGCTGATCGTTTTTACCTTGGTTATCCAGCGATTGGTCTACTTAAATTGTGTACATTTGGATGTTTTTTTATTCTGCAATTTATTGATATCATTTTAATTGCTTTACAAGTACTTAAACCAGTTGACAACTCTAATTATATAATCAAATATTATGGACCTCGATTGAATATTGTTCATATGGATAATGGTAGTTGGCCTTTGAATAGAAGTGAACTTTGAATTCTGTAAGCTAATAATTGATTGATTTGTTTGCTTTTCCAATTAGACTTGATTATAATGTTGTTTTTCTGTTTTTTTTCTTCGTCAATTTTAGATGATAATGGTTTAATTAAGTCAATTATTCGAAATTCAGAATGTGGACTGATTGTTCAATGATTTCGAAATTTCTTCCAAACATCCAATTATCTCTATTTCTCTCTCAGAAGAGACTAAAATTTGAATTGACCGAAAAATGGATTCACCTTTTAATCAATGAAAATGTTTCTATATTTTCACCATGTAAATTGTTTGTTAATTATCTCACACAAATCAATTTGTAACTGAAAGCGAAATGGTTCTGGTTAATCAATCTGTTCTTCAATCACTGCCATAAGGAATTGACTTGTTTCCCAATAACAATTAACCAAAAAAAACGAAAATGACACCAAATTAATCAGATGACTAACTGTTGGTTACTAATTGTTGAAAAGTTTCAATAACTAAATGATGACGATGATCATCATGGACAATCCTCTTCATGGAAACAGACATCTCGTTATGGCGTTAGCAACAGTATATATCAAGAAAAACTGGTGATGATTAAATTGATTGTGCAATTTAACCGATTAATTTTCAATCTTTCTCTCCAACTCTGCTCATCAACAACAGACTATAATCATCATGCTGATTCTTACCATCATTTGCCTAAGGCTTTCTGGGCTTTCCTGTTTTCCCCTCATCATAATCATCATCAACAACAACAATTCTGAGCTGTCAATCATTTTAATTTTTTCCATTTCAAGGATAAATATTTTTACGAAATCCTGATTAACCGAAAGAAATGAATGTACAAAACTTGACCCACTCGAGAACGAAAAAGAAATGACCAGTAGTCCAATTGAAGACCAATTTCGACCTATCAACTGCTTTTGACTTGGAAAAAGTATCCAAACGGAAAAGGAAACCATCCATAGACACACACACACCGATTGAAAGGAGAAGAGAAAGAAAAAATTAAAAAAAAAGATAAATCGGATTCTAATGATTAGAAGTCTAAATTTACCTGGAGGATCTTATTGTAAGCTGATAAACGTGTTTTTACCTGAATTAAAAAGGAAAAAGAAAAGAGAACGAAAAGGAGAAAGAGAAATAGAAAGAGAGATTAGGTCGATTTGATCATCATCATCGGGAGAGAAGAAAATTTTCTTCTTCGCCCAAGGCTAGTTATCTTCTTTTTCTGAGGTTTCCCTCATTTATCATTTTCCAGTTTCGATTTTTAAATACAACAGGTAGAATTACAATCTATTCCTAATCAACGTCACAATTGAAAATTTCCATTCTAATTGTAATCCCAATTACACTTTTTCTGTCACAATTTGAACTCAAACTCGACAAACTGTAAACTCCCTTAATTGTTTCACGTTCTTAATTTGTTATTATTATATTGCTCATGTGAAATTGAATCAACTAATCAACTGATTAATTGTTCATCCTTGATTGTTTACTTGATTCATTTAATCATCTCTTTTTGTTTGTTTTTTCATTTTCGTTTTCGTAACAATTTAGTGTAACTTTATAGTTAATTATGACTCTTTCACCATCAAAGTATCAACACCATATGACGAAACTGTTTAACCATTGGAAACTTGGGTCAACAATTAGTCCACAATTAGTTTATTCATCAACATCATCTTCTCATCGTGAAAATTATAAACACTTTGAGAAACTATCAAAACCCCCGAAAATATTGATAACAGGTTAGTGTCTTAATCCATACCTGTTGTCTTAAGGATTAAATGAGTTAAATGATTTGAACAACAATTGAGAAAATTGTTTGATTAACCAACAGAAGCTGAAACAATTTAAAAGGAATTAAATTATCTCCTAGTGATCAGCTCAATTGTAATACCTTGAGTTTTAAAGCCACAGGCAATCAACCAAACAGTAGCAATTGATTTAACCAATTTTCCCAATCAATTGTTACCACAATCAAATTTAATCTCATTAACTGATTGTTTAAATCTTTTTCTTCATAATAATAATATCATTTTATATTGATGATAATTTTCAATTGCAATGATTTATGATTTATGTTTTCTTTGGATTTAAAGTGATTAGCAAATTTAATCGTGATAATCATTTATTAAATCATCTCTTGTCAATCTTATCATTATTTTCGAGCCATCAAATTGTTATTATGTATTGATCGATATGAGAATCTAAATATCCATTTCCGTTTCCATTAACCTGAACTTTGATTCTTAATCCAGTAGATAATTAACTAGTTTAATTATTCAGTTTTACCTGTCAAATTGTTGACGATGGATTAACAATGACTTGGTAAGATTATCTTTTAGCTTCTTTGATCCAAATAGGATTTAGAAACTAATCTACTTGAGGAAAGGTTTATTAGATTTACCTGATTCCAAGTTGGTGATAAATTTTCAAGACTTAAATTTCACCTTGGATTAAGTATCATCAGCTGTTATTGGATAATCCTAATCCTTTGATTATTCAACCATTGGAAATATTAATAATAATTTCCAGTGATAGATTTTAATCTTTGTAAGCAAATTGAGAAGGGAAAAAGTTTTTAATTGTTGAAATACTTTTCTCAATTTACTAAATTACAGGAAGTCTTGGTCAGCTTGGAACTGGATTAGCTCGTAAATTAAGGTAATTAATTGTTCCGCATGATTTGGTTGGATTAAATTGTTTAAATCGATGATAATATTGATTTTTTTTCTTCTGTTCGATTACAGGGATATCTATGGTTCTAATAATATTATTATGACGGATATTATTCGAGCACCTGATCAAGTATTGAACAAAGGGCCTTACCTGTTTGCCGATGTTCTGGACTTTAAGAATCTTCAAGAAATTATCGTTAATCATCGTGTCGATTGGCTGATTCACTTTAGTGCTTTATTAAGTGCAATCGGTGAAAATAATGTTCCTTTAGCGATGAGGATAAATGTTGAAGGTCTTCACAATATCATGGAATTGGCGAAACAATATAAGCTCAGGTTATTTGTTCCAAGCACTATCGGTGCTTTTGGACCTGATTCACCGCGAAATCCAACGCCCGATGTTTGTGTTCAAAGGCCTAAAACAATTTACGGTGTTTCCAAGGTTCACGCTGAGCTACTTGGAGAGGTACAGTGGAAATCGAACCTTCGAACTGTGTTTTCTTTTCTCTGAAATTCGATTGATCGTTTTTTCTTTGTTTTCTCTTTTTTTAGTATTATAATCATAAGTTCGGTTTAGATTTTCGTTGCCTTCGATTCCCTGGTGTAATATCGGCTGATACCGCGCCCGGAGGCGGAACAACCGATTATGCTGTTGATATTTTCCACAAGGCTTTGAAATTTGGCCACTACAAGTGTTACCTTAAGCCGGACACTCGACTTCCAATGATTTACATTGATGATTGTCTTCGAGCTCTAGTTGAGTTTATGCATGTTACCCCTGAGCAGCTTCCACGGCGGATTTATAATATAACCGCGATGAGTTTCAGTCCACAGGAATTAGTTCAGGCCATAAGGAAATATATTCCAGACCTGGAAGTCTCTTATGAACCCGATTCTCGTCAGCAAATTGGTAATAATTGATCCAAAAGTCTAATCTGTAACCGATAAAAACAATTAACTAAAAACAATTTAATTTTATTTTTATGTGTTCATATAGCGGAAAGTTGGCCTCAAGTCTTTGACGATACCAATGCTCGAAATGATTGGACTTGGAGACACCAATTCGATATCGATTGTCTAGTCCGAGAAATGTTGACCAAAATTTTGGAAACTGAATCAAGTCCATATGTTGATCGTAATTCATTAATTGCTCAATCAAACAATTAATTATAAGAATAACAATTGAACAATAATGAGAATTCAATCGAAACTGAAAATTATCATAAACAAATTTACTAATCACAATTATTTTCGTTAACCTAATGATCTTGTTTATGTTTGGTCAAGATATTGACCATTGTTAGATTTACTTTCACTCTCTAATTACTTAATTACTCAACAATTAGACAATTTTTCGTCATAATTAAACAAAATGATTATAATCAGTTGATTGTGGTGACTATTTGATTAACCATAACTTTTTTTTGTTATTGCTGTAATTTGAAACAAGGGTTAATTGTGAGCCTGGATATTTAAACTGTTGGATATTGAAATGTACTTGATTGTTACAGTTAATCTGGTTGTTAAAAAAATGTTTAATATGATTGAGAAGATAATTGTTAGATTAGGTTAACTAAAATTGATTACAATTGAAACAATTTACAGGTATTTGTGTAAAGATTGATAAATGAACACTAGAATCTGTAAATTACCTTTAGATGGTGTCAAAGATGATTTGTAGTAATGTAAAGGTGAGAAATGATGATAGAAGAAGATGAAGATGAAAAGGGAGGGAGGGAAAGATGAAGGTAGAGAAACTCTGTCAACTTATCATCATTATCATCATCAGAAAAAAGAAGTTACCAAGTTCAATTGTGCTTCTTGTATTATTTTGGATTAGCAGCAATCAAGTAAGATACTGGTGATGAAGAAGATGATGAAGATACAATGGAGAGAGAGAGAGAAAAGACAAGGATGAAGATGAAGATGATATGGAGGAGGTGGAGGTGGTTGATGTAATAACAAGTTGGAAGATGAAGATGTAAGACACAAGAAGAATAGAGAAACTAAAGATGATGAAGAGAAGAAGAAGAGAAAAGAAAACGAATAAAACTTTTGACAAGCGATTTTACAAGTCGTCTATTCATAGCGGGAGGTGGACACACAAAGGGGTTGGGTTGAAGGTGAATTTTTCGTTGTTGTTGATGTTGGTGTTTAGGATGAAGGGGGTGGTCAGTGGGTTGATGTTTTAACATAAAGATAACAGGCCATCGATGATGATAATGTAATGATAATTGACCACGAGCTAGAAAGTCACTGGGAGTGAGATGAAAGGTCAGCGGGTTGGAACCAGTAATTTGTCACTCAATTCAGTTTGAAGAAAGATGATGAAGATGAAGATGATGAGGCAAGATGATGATGATAATAAGTGAGAGAGAGAGAGAAAGGTGATAATGATGATTTGTAACAATCTATTCTTGTGATTAACTGAAATCAATTTTTAAAGGTAAATAGAACTTTTTTTTGTTCTTTTTGACGTTTATCACAATGTTAACATAATATGATGATTAGTTTAATTATTTTCTAGCTATTTGTTAATTGATTAACTGCAATTTGATTGTTGTCTTGACCTTTACCTTACAACGGTTGCAAGGTGATTATAATTGTTTTGATAAAATTCAAAGGTAAATCTGAAAAATATTTGATTGATTTTTTTTTCTTACTTATTGGACAGGTAAAAGTGATGTTGATGATTGTTAATTGTTGCATAGAGTTTGCATAAATTGTAATCATCTAACTAAAGATAATTGCTCTTGTAATAGTTTGTCAATCTAATTGTGATAAGAAAATAAAGTTTCCTTCAATTGTTTAATCACAATTAAATCACTTCAGGTGGGGTAACCTTGCAGAGGAAAATGAGAGAGAGAGAGAGAGAGAGAGAGAGAGAGAGAGAGAGAGAGAGATTATCTAATCTTTAAGTAAATATATCTCAAGGGATAATCCAAGTTAATCACTTGCAAATCATATTAAACAATAATCAACACCAATGATAATCAAAACCAAATGGATTAACAATAATCATCAAATTTCATCAGCTTAGCAAAAATGAAACATTGAAAACTTTTTTTTGTTCAAAACTCATATTACAAAAGCTATTAAGACAATTGAATCATTTTTAATTGCGATGTAAAATTAATTGTGTTACAACAACAATTAACCCTTGTTTACTAATCAGTTGATTTAAAGTAATTATTTGATTAATATCAAGTTAGAATCAACAAAGAAATCAGATTAAGATAAAAGGATCAGATTATCAGGTAATCATGTTTACATCATTGGCACATATTTTATCAACAATGGATGAGGGAAGGGAAAAAAGTTAAGATGAGAAAATATTATCAATGATGATGATGAAGAAGAAGATGAGGATGAGGATGATGATGGTGTTGGTGTTGATGTTGATGATGATGAAGATAAACATGAAGATAAACTCCACCTTCTCCTCCTGCTCTGATTGGCTAAATGGATTCGACTGAGGCGTGATAACTTTATTTCTTCACGCATTCGTATTGGTAACTAGAAGCGCGATTGAAACAAGTTGATAGTTAGTTGATTGTTGAAACTTTGGCACTGAGAGTTTAAATTAACTTTCTCTCACTCTTTCCTTAATTGTGACATCTCATTCACCACTCATCATCACCATAATCATCACGACAATAACATCAACATCAACAACAACAACATCAACAACATCAACATCAGCATCTTAGTTGATCAAGTTTACCATTAAATGAGAGGATCATTTTTAATTACCTGAGGTTTTGTTTTGTTTTTTTTTTACTTAATATGATCAAAATAATTTAAGTGAATCAGCTGATTGTGTTATTGGATTTTTTTTGTTTACCTTCATTTTTGTTTTGGTCTAATTTTTTTTTACATCAAATCAGCTGATACGTTGGTGTCATTGTGTGTATATATTTCATCATCATATTGAATATCGTCTCTGGGTCTACCAAATCATCATCATCATCGTCATCGTATTGTTTTTTATGGGCTTTGGTCCATCATCGTTATCATCATGAAGATGGTTTCCTGTGCAGGTTGTGATCTACCCATTAAAGACCGTTACCTGGACAAAATACTGGACGTTACCTGGCACATTCATTGTGTCATTTGTTTTGATTGTAAAAGTTCATTAACTGGTAAATGTTACACTCGTGATGGTAAATTATTTTGTAAACAAGATTTTTTCAAGTAAGTTTTTCAAATTATCATTTCTATTGTCCAGTCAGTTTAACTGGTCATCATCATGACACATTCCATGTGTTCGTATGTGTGTGGTCATTATATCAGCGTTTGTCTTTTCCTTGACTTTGTCTTTTTTTATTCCTCTGAACGATTTTCCAATCCAATCGAATCATCATCTCGAAATGTTCAATACTCTTTCTGGATATTTTCTTATAATTTTTTTTTCTTCGTTTGTGTTTATCTCTGTCACTCTCTCACGCACACACTCTGTGTCCATGTTGATGTTGACCTTTAGACGCTTTGGTACCAAATGCGCTGGATGTGACCAAGGGATTCTACCTGAAGATTATGTTCGATGGGCTCGAAACAAAGTTTATCATATTCCTTGTTTCACTTGTGTCGATTGTCACAGAGAATTGTCAACCGGAGATACACTTTACATATTAGATGATGATCGACTTCTCTGTAAAAGTGATTACCTTACATCGAGACATCATAGTCAAGGTAAGATGAAATTCTCTTCTCTTCATCCTCCTCATAATTTTTTTCTTCCTAAAATGATCCGCATCCTTTACAATGAATAAATAAGAAAAAGAGAATGAGAATGAGAGAAAAAAAAATAAAATAACATCTCAATTTGAACACTTAAAATCCAAATTCTAATTGTTTGCTCACCTGAAAAGACTCTCACACTTATGAATACATATTCATGCTAATACATGATGAGCCTACAAATATACATAATATTGAGTAAATATATGAACACACAATCAGTTATACAGAGAGAGAGACACACTCATAAGTACGCATATATATTTCTGAGGTTTTGAGAATTGAAGAGTCGCAAAAATGATTATTATGGGTGAAGATGATGTTGATTATTAATATTAAGCGTGCTAAAGGTTTTCCAATGGTTTATTTAATTGTGAACAACAAAAATATGAGACTTTTGTTTACGTTATGACCAACAATTTACCCTCCTCACCTTATCCACTTTCACCCTCAATCTTTCCACCATTGATGTTGTGTGTGTGTGTCTCTCTTGTGCTCACACACACAAGCAAATAATTTGAGTTTGATTAGCATCAAATTTCATCATCCTCATCACACTGATCATCTGTAGTTTGTTTAAGCGAAAAAAATGGAAAATAGAAAGAGAAAAAAAAACAATTCGACTTTTATTAGAACTTTTCTTTTTTTCATTCGATAGTTTCACCACCCACTCACCCCCCACACACACACACACACACACCACTCTCTTCATCCCACCCCTAAGCTTTCATATGTTACATTCGGATTTCTTTTTTTATTTTTTACTAATCCAATGGTCACTCGGTTGAATGGTCATCTGGGACAGACTGTATTCTGTCATAAGGTTACATGTGAAATTTGATTTCATCACCAGTTAATTGTTTCCCTAAATTATAATCACTTTAATTGTTACGAATACTTTAAATTTGTACATTTTAAATCATAACAAAATTAGTTTGATTAACTTTTATATTGTCAGTTGAACAAGTCTAATTATGATTAAAGTTTCCAAGTTAATGATATTAGATGAATAATTTGGTTCCTTTATTTAATTGTTTCAAACACTCAAATATCAATATATGATTAGTTAACATTACATATGTATGTATATTTAATTGTAACAATCAACTATCATTTCCTTTTTCAATTTTTGGTTGAAAGATTTTCAAAGTAATTATGATTTACCGATTGTGATTAAAAGTTAACAATCTAATTGAAATGATTGGGGGATTAATACAATTCAATGGTTCTAGATGATAATTTGGTTGGAAAATTAAAAAAGTTTAGATTACCTTTGGAAAGATAATTGTTACATTATTATGTCCATTTGATGGCTAATGACGATGGTCAAGCCCATAATAGTAATTAGATTTCTCATTTGTATCACATTGTAAACACTACAATATATTAAGCTTCAAGTTGATCAATTAACATTAGTTAACATCATTAACTAAATCATAAAGTGATAATCATTTTGATACCTTTACCTTTTCACACTAATGATTAGATCAATAGTAAATATCATTATGTTAATAATATTTTTCCATTGAGAAAAAGAGAGAGAGAGTAAGAATTACTCTCATTTCCACCATGTTGGTCAAATGTCCACTAAACCCTTACACTCTTACACACCCACGAGTGAAATAATCAACTAAAAATTAGATATAAACAGTAATTAACTGAACAGGTAATCAAATAAATTGTAACTGTTACATTGTTTTTCTTTGCGAAACTTTAATCAATGTTCAGTGAGAATTTTTCTATTTTTTTATTCTTTTTTCGGTTTTCAGGTTAAGAATTTTTTTTCTATTCTATTCTAACCTCAGATATTGTTCAAGAGTCTAAGATGATGAAGATGGTGAGAAGGGAGAGAGAGAGAGATAAATACGATGAATAGAATATTATCAAGTTGAAAATTCTATCGATTCTCAGCCTATCAGAGTCTTAGAGACCAACCTTTCGAGTCTCTTTTATCTTCTCTTACTTTTTGTCATCTATTACAGAAAAGAAAGAGAGAAAGACTTACATAATCTCCTCCTTTTCATCTTCTTCTCTCTTTCTTTCTTATTTTCTCAAAGGGATTTACTCTCATCTTAGAACCAGGAACCTCCCATCATCTTCTTGCAGAATCTCCGCCCTTTTACTGATTTTCTCTTCTCAATAACATTAAAGGTTCTCAGTTTCATCTTCATGGTGAACTAGAAACTATACAGTATCAGTTTCAATTCTTCATCACCATCATGATCAAAATCACACCACCTCAACCTCTTCATCTCCCTCCTTTAATATTCATGTTATCACCATTGAGAGAATCTTCATCAGAATCATTTACGATTCTCTCTCTCTCTCTCTCTCTCTCTCTCTCTCTAGTAAATATCATTAACTTTCATTCATGAAAAAAAAGTTCTCAATATAATCTCATGAATAACTTTCCATTTGAAATGATAGATTGAGAAAGTTCAGTTGAAGCAATAAAATATTTAAAACTATTTTACTATCATGATGCTCAATTTGAATCATTTCAACAAGCTGTAATTAAAATTAAATCGCAATAAATTATAATTATGATGTTTGGCTTATTTAATATCAATCTCAAATGACCAATGGTCAAAAGTATTTTTATCAAGGATGCAGATGGAAACAATGAATCAGCTGAAGGATGAAAGCGAGACAAGAGCTTGGAAGATGAAGATAACGATTATAACATTTTCTAGGCAAAAATTGTAAATTGAGGGAAATAAAGAGGTGATATTTTCATCAGAGAAGAGAGAGAGAGAGAGAGTATCTAAAAGAGAATTTTTATCAAGATGACAATTTCCTCAATATCTAGTCTTCATCATCTGCAAGTAGAAACAAAAAATTTACAACATCTTATGTATCATATCAAAGTTAACAAGCTTTTCCTTCATAAGTTATCAGTTACTCAGCATCTTCCATAGGATCTGTATCCTCATCTCCTCTTATCCTTATCCTTATCCACCTCTCTCTCTCTTTCTCTCTCTAGACTGCTTTTGACCCTCCAATCTATGCATTGACCGTCATCTCTCTCTCTCTTTTTCTTAAACCGAATACTTGACTTCTGTCTACAAACTTTTTCTCCAATATCGATAATAAAAATCGTCTTGATAATAATTGATTCTTAATTGTGGCTAATATAACAATTTTGTTCCTTTTCAACTTTACTAATCTTATTTTCCTATCAAGTGTTTCTATTTTTACGTTAACTACCTTTTCTTGCCTTTGATAATGATTCTTGCAGAACTAATAATTTATTCATTATCATTTGCGTCAGATTATTTTCTATCTTCCTGAGGAATTTTGTTTCCTTCTTCCATGAATGATGACCTAAACATCTCTCACTGACCAATAATTACCTGAGATCTCTAAATCTCTCTCCATCTTTCTTGACCAACGATAATTTCAATTTTTTACTCTTCAACACGTTAGCCTAATTGGATCAAATTAATCGCTAATTATGTTGAAATTTGATTAATTAGTACAGAGGAAAATCTATTTATAGTATCAGAAATATCCAAGAAAAACATTCCATCACCCCCACTTTCTCTCTCTCTCTCACTCTCACTTTAAGCCGCTTTTCTCATTTTCGATTGGCCTTAACGTGCACCAAATAATCTCAGTTATGATATTTGTTAATTTATTAATATCGATGCCTTCTAGTTATATTATCATCCCTGTCATCATGATCCGAGATGAAGATGTTTATAAACTATTAATGTATTAATATATCCACTGTCTACATCATCTTAATAACACCTCAGGCTATTCTGCAGGATCTGAGTTGAAAAAAGTTTTTCTTTTTGGTGAGAAAATTTTTTTATTCAAGTGGAGGAAAAATACATATATCATCACAGTGAGAGAGATTATGGATGATTATCTTCATTCATATTATCTGATTATTCTGAATGAAAAGATACATTATATAGATTGAAGTGAGAATTCAAGTTGTATGGAATTTATCTCTCTCTCTCTCTCTCTCTCTCTCTCTCTCTCTCTCTCTCTCTGGCTTTCGCTCTGATTATTTGGAAACGTTTTTCCATTTCAAAGGAAAACGCAAACTTGTCAAATTCAAAACATTTTCTCTAGAAGTCGAGAAGAGAAATAAAACTTGAGTAACATAGGAATCGAATTGTTGATTAATATTTCAAAAGAAAGTTGAATATTTCAGGAAATGATTTTCTATTTACATTCAACTTTGTTTTTGTTTCTAAGCTGATAAATAAATACCATTGAGTAAAATACATGAATTCGTATGTGTACATGAAGATTTCCCCATGTGAATTGAAAGTATCATGAGTAACCGGAGAAAGAAAGAGACAGAGGAAGAAAAAGAATATCCTATCTGAATATTATTATTATCCGATGGATAGAAAATGAAATTTTCATATTCTATCCATTGGTAGAATAAAATAAAATATCAGAATCTTAGATTCTGGTTACTTTGTTTTTGCTTTTTCTTTCATTGTATATGATTTTTTTTTCTCTATTCTGTAACATTTTATTCAGAAGATTTTCCCTTCGCCTTCAGAACACAAAGTAAACATTGCAAATCGATTACAAGTCAATCTCTGATGGTTGTTTATTTTATTTCTAAACCAATGAATAGGATTTATCTTTCTTTTTAATGCCATATGAATGCCAATGAATATTATTGAATAATCAATATTACCTGAGGGCAAGGAAAGAAAAAGCATAAAAAAAAGTTGAATACACAGATTAAATAGAGATTAGGTAAACATAAGAAGATGAAGAAACTATCAAGAGTCTAGAATGTTGTTCGTAATTATTTCCATTGGTTCGAGATGTTTATTTTGGGTAAAAGTCCAATGTCAATGCTACAGAGAAAGAGAAAAAAGATTCAAAGAAAACCAAAGAGAGTAAATATAAAATTAGAAAACAGTAAAAAGATTGAAAGACAATGAAATGATAATAATAATGTTCTTGATGATGATTATATTCCGAGATGATGTTTGACAAATCAGCATGAAGATATAAACGGTATGTGTATATGTAGATATTATTGAATTGAGTTCGAAAAGGAGGAGAAGAAGAAGAAAAAAGTTCTAAGTAACTGTTCCGTGACTTTGTCATATCGATCAATAGACTTTCTAACCGTGGCCTCATCACGTGAATGACTGATGTTTAATACTGAAGATGATGGAGGATGAGGATGATGAAGGGACCATAGTATTTGATAGATAGATGGAAAGAGAGAGAGAGACCAAGAGAGAGAGAGATGAACACTGACTGACTGACTGACTGGCTGATTGCACGGAAGATGAAAATGATGAGGAAGACTGAAAAGGAAAAGGTTGTCAACTTGACAGGGATGATGTTGATGATGATGATCAGTTGAAAGTGTAATATGTATGTGTATGCTGATGAATTACAGAGTAAAAAAAAGTATCAAGGTAAAAATTCAAGGCCTAGAAATGATATAATGTAATTTTTTCCTCTCTCTGTCTCTCCCTAGTATCTAATCACAGGGGTAAAAGTTTCATGGAAATGAACATGTAACATTTTCATGAGGGAAAATGAGAGATGGTGATGGGGATAGGGTATTGATGATGGAGTGGAAAAGTTGAACGTGTCACAAAATTTTGTCTTCCATCATGTTTTCTGTTGTACGATAATTAGATATTGATTAGAACTTTTTGATTCCATTTCGAATGTTTTCATTTCTCTTGGTGACCTCGTTTCTCCAATGGTCACTTTCGAATTTCGTTTTCTCTCTTCTTTTCGCTTTTGTAAGGCTTCTTTTCAAAATTTTAGGTACAAAGATTGATAGAAGAGGAAGAAAAAAAATGCATCGAGTTCTAGTGTCGAGATGAGGTCACATATTCTCAAGAACGTTATCAACCGTCATCCCTACAATGACTCTCCCCTCAGTTGATCCTCTTCATCCTCATCAATTTTTACTGCTCATTTTTAGTGTCACTGCTTCTGGTTGAGCTTTTTGAGGAAGGCAACAAAAAAAACCTCCATATAACTAGCAGACTATTTACAAGCAATGATGGTCACAAAATGAGCCAATTCCGAGGTCAACTCACGCTTGTTACCGACGCTTATTTATTGACTCAATTATTTTGTTATTTGCTTCTGCTTTACACCAATAACTGGACAGAGGGAAAAAAGTACTGGACTAGATTAGGTTATAAACTATATAACCGATAAGCTTGAGAATAGAAAAAGATGAAGACGAAAGATGAAGTTTATTATTGTTACAGTTTCAAGCGAGAGAGAGAGAGATGAGCATCAGAAAGAGTAAACATAAAGAGTGGTCACAAGTACTTGACAAAAATTCATCCCAATGGTCATCTCATCCTCATCATCTTCACCTTCATCTTTTTATCTTCATCTTTATCTTTATCTCTAATTCATCTTTACCTTGAAGCATCAGTTCAGTAACTTACAGCTTCAGGTAATAATGATAATGATGATCCTCTTCATCATCTACTGTGTCCAGTCCATGGTCAATCCTTTAATCTTTGACAAAGCCTTTAAGAAGATTAAGAGAAATGTTAATTAGTCTGAAGAATAAGACAGAGAGAGAGAGAGAGAAAAAATTCGAAAAAAATTTCTCGAGGGATCATATCTACCGTTCGCAGGTCCGTTTCTAGAGTCACTTCGATCTCAAAGACCATAACCAAATAATCATTTCAAAGGCAAAAAAAAATCACAAATAAATTTGATTATTTGATTAATCATAATGTTGAAAGTTGAATAACTTTTTTGCTTTGATTTTGGTGTAAAGTATAAAGTTCATACTCAAGAGATAGAGGGTGGGGAATGGGTGAAGTGTAGGGTGAGGTAAAAGGTGATTCTCAAGTGGATAAAGGTGAATGCAATGTTTTTCCTATGATTATCAATTGTTTACTTTTCAATTGTCAGCACTTTCTGTTGAATAGAATGAAAAAAAAATAATAATAAGCGATTGAAGGTATTAATACACATGATAGATAATATAATATTTACCATTGTAAATATTATATATAAGATCAACATTAGTTTCCAATTTAAACATTACTGTTTATACACTTTGATTGTTTCCTGATTGTTGATTAAATAAATCACATAGAAAACTTTGTAAACAATTAGCATTCGAAATGATTAAGCCAATTTTTTTAGCGCAATTAATATTGAATGACGATTAATTAGCATTCTGACAATTATGATTAGTTTAATTAAAGAGTTGAAAATGATTGATCATGTTGATTTACTGATTTACTGTTTATTTTTCATTGTGAAGTTTTTACCTCCCCTGCTATTAAAAGAGTTGAAGGTATTATCATTGACCAGTGGTCAAGTTCGAGATGAAAACTGTTTTTCTCTCTGTTAATTTTGTTAACCAAAATGTAAACAGTTTTGTTGATTCTTGATTGTTGGCTTTTGATTGTTGTTGTTGTTGCTGCTGCTTTTACTTGATTCTCTATTGTAATTGTTGTTGATGATGATGTTTGTTGTCTTTCAATCTGTATATTCAATTGTCCACCTATTATTTGATTGTACTGACCATCAATATTGTTAATAATGATTTGTAATCGTTTTTGTGAGCAAATGAACAAAATTTTTCAATCTCTAGATTGTTTTTTGTGTTGTTATTGCTTCGTGTCCAGTTTATTAAAGGCTTGAGCAACTTAATCAGTTGACTGGACATTTACATGTTGATATTTACTTGTTTTCAATTGAATCAGTTGACCAAGAGAAACAAAAATAAACTCTTTACGTTTTAAACATGACTGACCTTAGGTCATTTTAAAAGGTTACTAATCTTTTGTTGTTGCATCTTCAACATTATCATCTCTCTCTCTCTCTCTCTCTCTCTCTCTTTATATTTTCTGACCATTGATATTGTTTTGTTGTTATTTTGTTTTCTTATGCTGCTTATGGTCAATAACAACAACATCAGTGGTCAGAAGTGAAAGTATTAGTTGGGTCATTTGTCCAGCCGAAGATAAATATCAATAACTTATCAATGATGCACAAATTGATCATCATTAAAGCAAGAAAAAAAAATGATCTCTTTATTTACCTGGATAGAGAAAGAGAAAAGGAGATTCGAAAAAGTTTTTTTTCTTTTTCACGAAAAAAAAACAAAGTTCAGAAGCGCGACAATTGAATCAATGGATTTAATTGTGATTAATGAATGATAATTGCGACTGTCATTTGGTTTTAATTTAATGTTGATCCCTTAATATGCTTGTAATATTTTCATTGATAATTTATATATTCATGGTTAGTGGTGGGAGTTGTTAGCTTAAACTGATAACTTTTTTTTTCAACTCCCTTTTGAGATGAGACCATTGTTGATTATTATCATGATGATGATGATGATGATGATTATGATGATAAGGGAGGTTGAAACAACAAGAAAATATCATTTTGATGATGATCATTAAGGAGGTCTGAGTCTGTTGATTACAAGGCTCACATTTGACAATCCATATTGAATATACCACTATAAAGATACAGAGTGTTCATTATGAGAGCGAGAGAAGGGGAGAAAGTCCTTTTAGCTGTTGATTGATGATCGCATCATCATCATCATCATCTCTCTTTTATGTATTTATCGCCCTTTACAACATTCTCTTATGCTCCATCAGCTTCTCCTCATCTTTATCGTCATCATCATTGTCTCTTCCTTTGAAACTACTTACCTCTCTCACTATTCATTGATAATGATGATGATGATCAACAGTTTATATTGTCAAGAGGGGAAAATGATGATGAGGATGGAGAAGAGAACATCTTTTTGCCTTGTCTTTTTTATCTTCATTTTCTTCTAGTAGGAAAATGATACATTAAAAAGATGAAAGAAGAAAAATGAATGAATGAATTGCTCCTTTGAGAGATGATGATGATGAGTCCTGAGGATTTCAACTGTTGCAGAGAGAGAGAGAGAGAGAGAGAGAGAAAAGAAGAAGATAGAAAAACAGAACTCTGAGGCTGGGGAGGCTTTTCGATGGAATGTTTTTCTATTTCGATGAAAATTCGCTCATCTATTGATGTCGAATAATTTTTGTGGATAACCCAGGAAATGAGAGAAAACAAAGATACCGTTGAAATGACGAGGAAAAGAGATGGACATGGGTCAGAAAAGTGACAGGGGAGGAAGATGATAGAAGAGAAAAATAACTGACCATTGACTTTTAATGTCATTAACAATAGTAAATGTAATTTCCTCTGGTCAGTAGGATTTTCAAGATATTATTCATCCTCGAAAATCAGATTATTTCCAATAGGAAAACAGAGGAGACCGAAAGGAAAAACAAACTCCAGTCTCCAGAAACACACACATTCATTTTCCTCTCAATGTATCATCCAATTAACCATTAAAACGACAACTTAATTAACCATAATTAATCAATCATAGAGCCTCATCAATCTGATTGTTCACAAATTATCATCTGATTAATGAACATCAATCTAGTCCAGAGAAATAGAAGCAAATTGAAATGAAAAGTTATCCTCAGATTATCCTTTATAAACAGAAAATATCTCTTCTTTTTACCTTTGAACCTTTCGATTTATCTGATGAAATTGTTTTCGAAATCACAATATGATATAACCTTAAATTAGAAAAATAGATAATTAATACCTTCCAATGTGAATGCGAATGGATGAAAGTGTGTCTAGAGAAAAATATATATTCTAGAACTCGAGGATAATCCATTGTTATTATCTAATCATTTTCGACGAAAAAGAAGGAAAAGAAAGTTCTAATTTGTAGTTGAAGAGAAAAGTTTCTCAACAATTGAAGGTTCGAACTTGGGAAAGAAAAAAAGTTTCGATTGATTTAATTGTTTGGTAGTTTTGTAAATCACTGGAAAGTGTTGATTGTAAGTTAATTGTTTTACCATAGACTCGTGTGTATGTTTATATACACAAACGATGCACGAATTGATTGTTTGCATTTAATTGTTGATTTAGATTATGATTTATCTTGTTTACTTGATCACCGATTATCGTAACTCAATTAAGTAACCAATATTTTCTGTACTATGTTTTAAAGACAGCAAAATGATTAACATCAACAATTAACATCTGCAATTGATTCACTGATTATGTTTACGTTTTTTAATCCAATTCATTTGATTTACATTTAACTTTACAGTTTGTGTTTCATTTTTTTAACAGTTTTCCTAATCATTATCATCATATTGAGTCAAGTTACTTATCACGCAATATTTATCATCATCATCATCATCACAACTATTATCACGATGATTATGATGATGATAAACAAATGATCAAAGGTAAACTCCCCAATAATGATCCATAGGCGTCAATGTTTATCATTTAAAAGTAAAAGCAGAAAAAATAACGATTCCGATGATATTAATCATCTTCCTCCTCTCTCATTATTGCAAACCATGTAATTACAATGATCTTTCATTCAACTTACTGAATTTCCATGATATTTGTTTACCATATTACTTTAAAATCAAAGTTTTTTTACTTTAAAAAATATTTTGTCATCTTTGCATCAATGATGATGATGTCGAGAAATTTATTTACAGGTAAATATCAGTGTTCATGTTAACTTATTGTCTTTTGCCACGCATCCAGAGTTTAATGATAATACAATGGTTCATGATGAAACAATTTAATAATCATGAAACTTTCATGATCATTTAATTTACCAGAATGATAATTGACCATTTAGTTGAAATGATATCTTATTGAGTCATAACTTTTGTCTCTCTCTCTCTCTCTCTCTCTCTCTCTCTCTCTCTCTCTCTCTATCAACATTAATGAAAAATTGATTCGATTTGGATTATGGTGAATAGTTTATCTTTTAATTGTGATTAATAGACAGACAGAATTTAAGGTTTGAAGTTTTCACTCAGAACAATTTGTTCATTATCTTTCAGGTAATTCGGGTTCTCATGTTTCTTACTAGTTCTCTTATATTTCTTATCTCTCTCTCGTTCTTTCCATGATTCTTCATGGGTATAGTTCATGATTATCATCCAATGATTTTTCACACGAAATGATTATCAAACCATAACATGATGAACTAAGGAAAAATATTAGTATATCGAATATCTTTTCATGATGGAAGCTCAAGAAAAAAAAGAGATAGATAGTTGAGAGAAATTATCATGATGAGAGAGAGAGAGAGAGAGAGAGAGATATTAAGTATAACATGGAATCAATGAATTGGAGAGAGAGAGAAATATAATCAAAGGTGGAAAATCTGATAATCTCGAACTAGTATTTTAGTACTTTTTTCTTGTTCGTGATTCTAATGAATCTTGATGAGTTTCATGATAAAAATATATGTAAGAAAATGATAGAGATTAAGAAAAGAAAAACCTGAAACTGTAACATTTAACTTATCATCAATGTGCAGATAAATAATATTCACCAAATATTAGATAAACAATCATGATAAATATTACATATCATGAATCATTTGTATCGATAATCAATCATAATACAATGAGACAATCAAGATTAGCTTACGATTGATAAAACTAACAGATAATTGATTTTTTCCCCTGATAAACATACAATCAGATTTTTATCATTTTCTGATGAACAGGAAAAAAAACTATCCCTTATGAATTGAATGGGTTTTTATTTGATGTAAATGAAAGTGAATGAGATTATCAAGAGTAAATATAAATCGATGCTAATGATAAATAATAAATATATATCGAGATGAAGATAATCTTTGTATCTAATCTGAAGATAACAATAACAAAGTTAATCCAAGGAAAAAGTCTCGATGTCGCTTTTCAATACGAAAAGCTTTCCTTTCCATAGCAATTTCTTAATACATGATAAAAACCACATCTAATCCAGAATAAAAAGTCAACCTTGAGGAAAAAAAATTCATTCAATGAATTGATTTCCACCCACAGAATCTGATTGATAATTCAGCAAGAAGATGAAGATGAAACTCAAAATTAGCTTAGGAAAATATTATAAACATTAAATAACCATCAATGAGATGATGAGACACCTTCATCATCCTCATCCTTATCCACATCTTCATCTTTATCATCAATCAAATCTCTCTCTCTCTCTCTGACTATATAAACAAGTTACCAAGAAGAAGATGAAAAAACTTAGGTTTACTTTTTTTTCAGCATCATCTCCATCCTCATCCTCTTTTAGTTTGCCCTGAATTGATGGAGGAGCAAAAAATTTATCCTCTTACTTTCTGAAGATGATGATGATGATGATGGTGATGATGATGAGATGTAAAACTTTTTTTTTCCTCTGGTAATAATATAACATTTGACATCCTCCTCTTATAATAACATTACTATAATTGTGATAATATTGTTAGACTATTTGATAAACACATTGGCACTATTATGCTCTTGACATTATTCATTTATGTTTCTTTACCTTTACTATTATCACTATTTTATCAATACTCTATTATTGTCATTATTATCAACTCAATCATCATTTAATTTAGTTTTGACATTTACAGTTATTAATACAATCAATGTTGAGGAATATCAATATATTAATATATCTATGGATAGGAGATGATAGTTTATCAATCAGTTGAATTGGTTTTAATGTCGATGGAAATTGTTTGAATTGAATTGAACTTTTTTTTCATTCTATTGTAAGGAAAGAATTGATTTAATTGAATTGAATTGAATGATGATTATCAGTAATTAATTGGGTATTTTAAAAACTTACCCGTTTAAATTTAGCTGCGGACTGAAGCAATTAAAGGGTTTGTAGTGTCCAGTCTGAAGGAGGAAAAGGAAAGGATAATGATAACTGGACAATCAACTTAAACGGTTATTATCTGTTCATTTTTATTTTCTTTAACTAATTGTTGTGATTAGATTGATTATATAAATAGAAATTGTCTCTCAATGAAATTTAGATTTAATTGTTTACCATCAATTACTATGATATGTATTATTATATTAGATACGAATTTACTAATTATTATAACTTAATCAACTTGAATGATAATTTATTAGCATTAAGATGCTTGAATTTGATTATAACACTATTATCATCATCCCTTTAATCATGTTGATTATAATGATGATGATCAGAGTTTTATATCATTAAAAGCTGATGAAAATTAATCGACCACCAGTGATCAATAACAATAAACATTGATGGTTGAAAGATTTTTGCAAAAACTTTGCTGGATTAAATCACGATCACTAATCTGTTTAAATTAATCAATGTGAGTGTGCGATCACTTAAATCATCATCATTATCTTGATCCGCATCACTTTTATCATCATTATCGAGCTTAAAGAGTGAAAGAGAGGGAGAGAGAGAGAGAGAGAGATAGTAAAAACTTTTCCATCAACATCAATTCATTGACCGAAAACCCTTTAACTATTTATTAGATTAACTCTCATTGTAATCACGATAATCATGATAATCTAATTGTTGTTTGTTTTTTTCCCTTTTAGCACTTGTTAAAGATGAATTAATGCAACCTGACATTAGTATGACTCCTCCCGATAGTATGTCAATGAGTCAAAGTGACCTATCATCTGTACCCACATCAACATCGGAAAGACTTACATCAGACCATTTGACACCCGAACTTCAAGCCTCGGCCCAACCACCATCCCAACAGCAACAACAACATCTTCAACTTGATAACACCAATCATCCTTATTTATCTGATTCATCGACGACCACATTGGTTACAACACCTAACGGAGATGAAACAGTTCGACATCGACGTGATTCCTCAGTTAGATCAGGTCACCATCATCATAATAATAATAAATCAAATTCATCATCTGAACATAAACCAACAAGAGTGAGAACCGTTTTAAATGAGAAGCAATTGACGACACTTCGATCGTGTTATAATGCCAATCCAAGGCCGGACGCACTTCTTAAGGAGAGACTCGTCGATATGACCGGTCTTTCGGCTCGTGTGATAAGAGTCTGGTTCCAGAATAAACGTTGTAAAGATAAAAAGAAACAAATTATGATGAAACAAATCCAACAACAAGAAAAGGTAATCAAACATAATCCAATCCTTAATCCACTTGCTTATCCCTTATGACCTAAGATTTAGTGGGATTTTTTGTTCCCTCTTCTAAATTGATTTGTCATTGTGAGTGTTGTTGTCGTCGATTATGTTATTACTAATGCTTATGGATTATATTATATGAAAGGTAAATAGATGAAAGTTTTTCTTTTGCTTGGTTTTCCATACAAAAGGTTAAGACTATTGAACCATATTAATGGTATTAGTCTATTTAACTCGTAATGGTGTGTAAGTGCTTATGTGTCTTCATCGTGTGTTGGTGTCTCTTGTTGTTGTTGTTGTTGTGCCCACTGTTGGTCTACATAATGGATTGGGATACGATGATAAGAAGAGATAAAATCTGTTACAATGACGACAAATACACCATTAGGATAAACGACCATTGGTGTTGATGTAAAGTACGAAGTGTATCAGTAGGAAGGAAGAAGATGCTGTTCGATGGATGGATGAAGATCAGGATGAGGAAAAGGGTAACATAGAAAGAAAGAGAGAGAGAGAGAGAGAGAGAGAGAGAGAGAGAGAGAGAGAAATAAAAGATGAGGAGAAAGGAAAAAGCTCCATCATCAGAGTGATGTTAATGTTTGAATATAAAAGACAGAGTAAAAAAGTGCGAAAATGGTTTTGTTATCAGAGGAAGAGAAGATGATGATGAAGAAGAAAAAAATTCGAAAGAAGATGAAGAGAAAAAAGAAAGATATCAAGTTAGATGATGTTAAAAGCTCTTTAGAAAAAGAATAAGAAGAGAAAATCATCAAACCCCACCCAATCTCTCCCCATTTCTATCAATCTTAATCTCGGTAAAAACCTTGACCAATAAGATGAAGAGATCGGCATCAACTCCTATCGAATTCATCAAGAGAAAGAAAAAAAGAAAGAAAAAAAGCAAAGAGAATGACCATCAAGTTAAATACCTTTTTCCTTTCAAACGATTAGTAGACATGATTAATACTAATTTAGATTCTACACTGACCATTGGAGATGTTAATTGTTAACAGTTATTCAATTTTACCTCAATTTTCATTTTTTTTCTTTCAACATTGATAATCAATAAGCTTTCGACTATGTTTATGATCATAATTATAATCTCATGTTAATCACAAACAATTTAATCTAATGATCATATTGTTATTATTATTTTCTGTTACCCATCTAATCATAACTATACAATACGTTATTTTAATATTAATAAATTATCATGGGTTAGTTACTTTACCTGGGATTTGATGTTGGGTTTATGATGAAAATGTTATACTTTTCTGTTTCATGAAAATATTATGGTCAGTTTAATGTGAGAGTTTTAGTTTATTTTTTCCAACTCTCTCTCTCTCTCTCTCTCTCTCTCTCTCTCTCTCTCTCTCTAACATGGTTGACCGATTTCAAGGTGAAATTGGTCAACAGGCTGAATACATTGTCCATTATCAGCATCATAATCCAAGTGAATATATATCAACATGGATACGGTTTACCTTTTGTCATAATTATCATTGTTTTCATTCACAGAGACCAAACAAAAAACAAGAAAATTATTTTCATTGAGAATCAATTAAAATGATCACTTGACTGAACAAAATCTCCCTTCTCATCATCATCATCATCTTTGTCTTCATCAATATTCATAACGTATCCTTCATGGTAGACACTTTTTACTCACCTTTGCAAATTGTTATAATCTCAATTAAATTGGAACATTATTATTGAATCTCTCACAATTCATAGTAATATCATGAATAATATTCTTTCTCTCTCTTTTTGTTCATTTTTCTTGAATTTCACCTCTTGAATTATCAGACTATTTGTTTATTCTGATTTTTGTTTTCTCCAAACTTTACTATTATCAATTATTACTCACGATCAACATTAAATAATTATCAGATTCGAGGTTGAAATGAGATTAACAAGCTTTGTGAATTATTTGGGTGTGTATTTAGTACGTGCACGAGTGAAGTTTGTTTACTGTTTATGGGTTTAAGTAAATTATCATAATGATTGTGACTTAGAATCTCATGAAAAATATAAGTTCAATTGCTCATGAATAGTGAAAGAAGAAACAAAATTATTTCTTCTAATATCATTTTCAACGAGTTCGTGGAATGAATATCATTTATCTCTCTCTCTCTCTCTCTCTCTCTCTCTCTCTCTCTCTCTTTCATCTTTTTTTCTGTTCTTTTTTCTTTTCTATCGAGCATTCATCTAATATTTTCGAATCTTTCTCTTTTTCTAGTGTATCAAGTTAACCTTCTCCCAAGAACATTGGTCAGCTATTATCAATTCTACATCCTCCTGGCCCTCTCCATCAAAAGAAGACTCATTTTGAAAGTTTCTCTTTTCGAAAGCAAAAAGTTCAAATAGAACAGAAAAAAAGTTTTGATTCTCACCAAAGACTAAAAATAATCCATTCTCAATTCTCATATTATTTAATATTCGCCCAATAAAAGCCCCACCCTTTCCAACCATAAGGGAGGAATTTACCATGAAACATATTAATCTATCGTCTCCCTTTCTCTTCTTCTCTCTCCCTCGGTAAACAATTAATTCTATGTTTGTACATTTCGAGGTCTGACCAGCCTTTTAAACTCTCTTTCTCTCTCTCTCTCTCCACCCATTGAGTATCTATTGAAAAAGAAAATCTGAAAAATTTTGTCGATAATTTGATTCTCTCATAATATTATCATGGTTCTAGATAATACTCATGATGAAAAAAAACAGTTACAATAACAGGAAGACAATTACACAAGGGACTTCTTGTAACTCTGCTCCCTTGCCTCCCACTTTTATTTGATAATGATGATGATGATGTCGGATATATTATATTGTATTCCCAAAGTTATTGGTTATTTTTTTTGCCTCATCTCGGCAAAGGGAAAACATTGTCACGGGTATCATCATCATCATCCTAAACTTCATCTTTTATCATCATTATCAAATTTATCATCATGATTATTATCATCTTTCTCGCTCTAATTTCATATCTCATTACTAACTCATTAGATGCTTTTTATAATTTTATTTATCTTCTCCTTCATCATCATGATATTACAACAAATATTATCCACTTTTACCCTTTTCACTTTCTCTCTCTCTCTCTCTCTTTATCTTGCATCTTGAAAGATTTATTACAAATCCTCGTAGCGTTTCCGTTTCCTCTTCTATCTAATTTCATCTTTTCCTCTATCAATTGTCTTCCTATTTCTTTCTCTCTGACCATATCTCTCTCTCCAACTTCACTTGTGAATGAGTTTTTAATGTTTGCCTGGAGAAAAAGTTTCTCTCTTTCTTTTTCCACTTTCTCAAATAAAAGTGATCTCTCTCTCTCTCTTCTATCTCTCTCTCGCAGCCTCATCTTTATCATTCTGTGTATGAGAAGATGCATTATCTTTTCTATTCAGTTAGAAGACAAATTTGAGAGAGAAAAGAAGAGAAAAGAAGAAAAAGGAAGAGGAAGAAGAAAAGAGTAACCGGAAAAGGGTTATTCCTAAAATCTTTCAGAACTATATATAAAGTGAGCGTGGGAGAAACAGAGATGATGATGATGATGACAATAATGATGATAATAACAACGAAATCAATGAAGCAAAAATTGATATAAAGAAAATGAATCAACATTGAATCCCATTGGAAAATGATTGAGAAATGAAAAGATATAGAGTTAATATTGAATCAAGAAAATGATGTCGATCATATTTTCTGGTGCTTCTTTTTTTTCATGGAAAATCTCATGTTCATCATTATGGATCATATTTAATGAATTAAATCATGTTACTTGTTGTCAAACTGATGATTATTGTGATGGTTATACTGTGAGACACGTGACCTTGAATTGATGATGACAATAGGATGACAATTTCAGGCTTAACCATTTTGAGGTTATCAATGATAATTATGATAATTTAAAGTAACTTTTGTGTTCAACCATAGCAAATAATGTCCTTTTATCATGATGATGATAATCTTGAGGCAAAGGGTCAGCATAAGTTGAACCAATAATGATATTCAAGTGTGTGACCTCTTGAAGGTTGACACCTCTAGATGATGATGAGAATGATGAAAGTTAACTGTAAATATATGATGTTGGTAAAAGTATCAACTTGATTAGTTACAATTACTTGATTGTTGATAACCATTGATAATCAAATTGATTCTGTATAATCATTTAATTGATTGATAATCAACATTAATCATTAATCTTCTAATCATAAGTAAATTGTGTCGGTAATCCTTTGACAATAAGAATTAGTAATTATCATTACTGTTGATTCATTTTCATCATGATTAACATTCAATGATTCATATTTTTTTATTAATTGTTGCTTTCTAATTCAATTGGTCAAGCCAAAGTTTCAATGCTCAGCTATTGGAATTTTTTTTTCTCGAAAACTTTTTAAATATTTTAACCAATCGTTAGGATAATAAAATTTGATAGAAAAAAATAATTAAATTGTCTATTTCTCCGCCAATATTAAACTGACCAATCATCCACATCTCGAGCTTATCATGATCATTATCTTGATGCTCATATCATCATTAAGTTGGTTAATAAACCGTATAGTTGATGCCCACTGACCATCACTGACCTAACGATGATGATGATGATGATAATGATCGCATCAAACTATTCACAGTTAAGTGTGAAAAAAGATGAAGACAGAGAGAGAGAGCTACTCATCATGATAAAGTTTCTCATTGAGGGCCAAGCTTAAGATTGTTATTGAGACTTTGTGCTACTGACCGATGGCCAGTGTTGGTTTTCCTGTATCGTTCATCTCTTTCATGTTTACTTTTCTTTTTTCCCCTCTCATTATCGGCCCATAATATGCGACGGATCTTCGTCCATTTTTTGTGTCTCCATGATCGGAAAAAAGTCAATGTGACGCTAAGGCTATTCTCGATCTTCGTTAGCTTCGGGTTTATTGTCTCTGTCTATGTTACCTTGATAATGCTTCTTGTGGTTTAGTGTAAAGAAGAAACTGGACAAAAGCTTTTCACACTAATATGTTGAATCTTTTGGTGACAGTTATTGTTTTATTGTCTTCAACTTTTTAAACTTCAAAAAGATGACGATGAAAAGGGTAGATTTTTCTTTCATCTCTATCCATTCGATTGAGAATTTTCTGATTTCTCTGCATGATAGAAAACCAAATGAATCAATGAGCAATTAACTAATTTCGATAAATTCAAAAGAGAAACATTTCAAAATGTGAATAGCTTCCTCATTCCCTCCATAATCATCATCGTCTTCATCTTCATCTCTTTCATTTTGTCAGCTATTCGATTGTTTATCTTAATAATCGTGACCTTCTTGACCCATGCAAACTTATTAGACAAAAGACTATGGAAGTTGCTTTGTTTACTACACAGAAACAATTGTCCACCCAAATGGACAAATTTTCATAAACTATGAAAGAGAGAGCAGAGAGAGAGAGAGCGATAATCTCCTAGTCTGAATTTTGAATATGCAACTACAAAGCCCTGAGGCAATAAATCTAAACCCTCTTGTCAAAACAAAGCAAAAAAGTAAGACATCATCACCTTACTGAAGACCATCATCATCACCATGATGTGTTAGACTATCTATCCATTCATGGATCAGAGATAATCTTGATTTTCCCTCATGGTAAACAGGAAATTCAGTTAGAAAGATAGAGAAAACTACTAATTGATTTACCTTAATTAATCGTTTGAATATATATTGGAATTTGTTTCTCTATCAACTAATTAATATATCAGAAATGTAATTAAACTTTATCATATCTGATTAACCTTCTTATTTGTTGATACCAATTGATTAACATGTTTTTATCAACATGAAAGATGAAATTGTCAACGTAAACAATTTACCGATATTATCACATAGTTACAATTAGTAAATGATTAAGAAATATGATCATTTGAAAGGTGATAAAGAAAATAATCAATAATCATCATCATGAGTCTACTGAATCAAGTTAATCTGTTATTAGCAAATTAAAGGGAAAATATCAAATCAAGTTAAACAATTACTACAAATTAACAATCAAATTATTACATGAGGTATGTATAAATTGTTCATGAAATCATCATGATAATAAAATCAATCACTATTACACCTTAAATTGTATTGGAAAAAAATTCAAAATGATTCAAATTGATGAGGGGAAAAAATATTATATTAACTGAATAATGAAAAGATACTGAAACTAAATGAGCCGCAAGCGATGTTATTATTTCATTATTACAATCAGTTAATTTAATTCAATTTATCATTCGTATAATAGTTTAGGCTTTGAAAAGATTGAGATAGAGTGAGGGAGAGAGGGATGAGGATGAAGATGAAGATGAAAAGAGGAAGAAAACTCAATCAGAGTCTAAATACACATAATGAAGATGATGAACAGATGAGAAGATGAGAAGATGAAAAAGAAACTGTTTTTTCATCTCTTTCTCTTCAGATCCTAATAGATTTTGTCAATCACAGTTTAACCTAATTTCCAGACAATGTAGTTTAGTCTAATTGTATTTGACTATATCAAACGCCTTTGTATCACCATCTCTTCATCCTCATCCCAGTCCTCATCTTCATTTTCATTATCATCACCAGGAGAGAAAGAGAGAGAATAATCTTTACCCTGTAACAAAATATGCTTCAAGTTTTATTTTTTTTCTTCCTCAGTTTCTCTCTATGCTTCATATTAATACTTTTTATCATCTCTCTCTCTAACTTTACAGCATCATTTTTTTGATCTTTTTTCTCCTCATCTTCAAATAGCATCTTTGCAAATGATAATGTACTTGAAACTTTTCTGCTAATGTTGTTTTCTGTTTTTCTATCCACATTGAAAAAGAGATGCGGATGGAAAAGTGAGCTTTTCCTATTATCTGTTCATTTTGAAACTAATTGAATGTGATATGATGAAGGAGAGTGAGAGCAAGAGAGAGAGAGAGAGAGAGAGAGAGATAGTGAGATGAAGATGATTACTACATGATGTATTACCGACTCAACCGGTAGCAGTTATAATGAAGATGATGAGGATATGATTCATGATGAATCGCCTCTGGTAATGAATATGCAAAGATGATAACAAATTGGCCTTTGAAATGAGAAATAACTTTTTAAACTTTATAATTACAAATATTTTCTGTTATCATCTTAAACTTTTAGTTTTCTCATATACATGATATCAATTTGTAGGTAACTTTTCAAATGCAATAATTGATATATACAGTGAGCATATATCATGATGATGATGATAGTAACTTTATCATGCAATGGTCACCGTATCTTATTTTATCTGTTTGTTGAGTGCTAATATAAGTTCTGACTGTCACACACACATATTATAATATATAAATAAACGTGCTAATCAATTTACTAAATCAGATGAAAAATTGATTTGATTGTTTGATTATTTACATCAGTTTATTTTACCTAAAGTGTAATTATTTACAATTTTCAGCCAATGAACCTTTTGTGCATGGATGACCAGTGGATGATATTGAATCATCTGCATCATAATATTGGCTAATGTGTTAAACCGCATCCCAAATATGTGCATCATCCTCATCATCATCCCAACTCTTGAGTGTGTGTATGATGATGAAGAAGAAGATAATATTTGTTTGTTATGTTACCATGAAGAAGATAAAAAAAACAACAATAACAATGAATTAAAGGGAAGATATTAATTGAAAATAAACCATTTCATCCTCTCCCCATCACCCACCACACTCACTCTCTCATCATCACCAACATCTCGTTCAGCTTTAGACATAATTCTAATTGATGTAATGATGATGATCTCTCTCTCTCTCTCTCTCTCTCTCTCTCTCTCTCGATTCTGTGAAACATTTCGAGGTGTGTGTGTATCGATGTTTATTATTATCTGCATGAGAAAATTAGTCTACTCCGAAATTCAATGATCATTTCTTTTCCCTCTTCCTCCTCCACCCAAACCCTAAAAGTTATTCCTCTTATTTGAGCAGCTACACCAACCATTTAATTTATGTTATCAATTGAATATTTTTTGACGCGCGTAATGCGTGTCACGTGTCGACAACACGCAATATATTCATTTGTTTTCTTCTAATTTTATCATATCAATTTTTTGTTTCTTTTTCTCTTTCCCCTTTATCATCGTCATAATAATCATAATTGTCTCTCTCTCTCTCTCTCTCCCTTGACCATTTACCTGGTCAAATCTGAGTCAACCAAAAGTTTATCACAATATTATCATTTCTTAATTCTTGTGGTCATCCTTATATTGAAACCTATTAGATTACTGTTTCTAATCATTTAATGACTGCTAATCAAATCAACTTTTCATCTTTCATTAGATCAGATTATCAGGATTAGTTTTGAGGATTATTGAAGATTAATTTGATTGTAATAATTGATTAGTATCACGATATAATATAATGATAGTTACCATGATTATGTAATTAATTGTCGGAGAAAAATTTTCACAACTACAATTAATTAACTGTCTTGCTCTCCCTTATTGATTATCATCTCAATCAACATGTATTTACCCAAACAATTAACCCAATCACTACATGAGAAACTTTTCAATCTTGATTATACAACAAGATGATTAATTGATTATTTGGAGTACAAGTTAACCAATGGAGACTGAGAATCGATTCAACTGATCAATTTTCACCATGAAATCAAAAGTATTATTTGATTGTTATCAAATCGTTCACCTAATTCATCTGAAGAAAAATGAATTTTTCTTAATTTTCAATCTCAATTCATGACTTTTGCTGATAAGATTTTCTTTGCCATGGTAACACCGAGTGAGCTGAGTGTGTGTGTGGTGATGGTGACTGTCTGAGTGATTGAAGGTATTGATCAGGGAGGAAAAATGATTACAGTGAAAACTATTAACCTTATACTGAATTTTATCATTAAGATACAAGAGACTGGTGAATATTAATAATAATCACCATGATAAAGTTTCCAACATGAAGAAAAATAATCTTATGCCATCAACCTTATCCCACTGGTGGGATAATGGCAACAAAGATATTAATGAAATTGAAAATGATTTCTGATGCTGATGTTGCATATTATTATTATTATCGTTGTTATTATAAAAACCTCAAGTTAATCATCATTATGATGATGATGATGAATTTATGTATACGATGATTTTGATGAAAAAAAAGCTCAATTTCTTATTCAGAATCAATTGACTGAAAGATTCAGTAGTTATAACAATAATAATAATGGTGATGGTTAATGATTTTTATCATGAATAAGTTTCATACGAGAGCTGAGATAATCTTGAGTTTCTCAATTGGATTGAATTGAGTGTAAAGACTGAATATAATAGATGACGATGGTGTGATTAATAAAGATGAAAATGGATGAGAGAGAGGGAGATGAGGAGGAAAAGGATGACAGTAGCTTTACACTCTTGTGATTGCCACTCAATGAGAGAGATAGGGAGAGAGAGAGCGGCTGATTAGATTCAACAAGCTTTTCACATTTATTGTGACAAATACATGGAGATTGAGTGAGTTTCAGGGGAAGAGGGGATAAGATGGTAGACACAAGTTTCGAGCGAGAATGAAAATCCACCGACAATCGAGCCTTTTGCCCTTTGAAGATTTTGTGTCGCGCTTTTTTCCTTGAAAATGAGCCGATAGTTACGAGAAGAAATGAGAAAGGAAAATAAAACAAACATCTACTTGAGATAAGTTCTTTTACTCTGAAGTGAGTTATCATTCAGGAAGAGACGGCGAGAGAGAGAGAGAGTAAGTGAGAGAGGTGAATGAAGATTCCGACAATCAATCATATTAATCGGTAATCAAAAAAAAAATTATCGCTTTCTCAAGTCGCACTTGTCTACCTGTTTTTATTCCCATTTTAATCAGACTGATAAACAATTAAACCGCCAAGGTGAAGTTAATCAGACTACAATTATCTGTTAATTGTATCTTCATGTAGAGGGTGTCACGATGTCTCGGTGGGTTTTTCTGAGAGAGAGAGAGAGTGTGTGTGTGTGACCGGCCCTCTTGAAAATAAACTAAACACTTAGGCACAACTTGTATATTGTTTTTATCCATAATCCAGTAGATAGCAAATGTAACAATTTTCCTCTCTCATTCATCTCCATCCTCATCACCTTTGATTCCAGAATGAAGATTATCCCTCATCTTCAGCAATGAAATGTTTCTATCGTTGAATGAATTTTTATTGGAATTTTTTCTTTCTTCCCTTTTCTTATTAACCCTTTAGGATGGAAGACAATTACAGAGTATCGCCAACATGCAGGGTGTCCCACTGGTGGCAACCAGTCCAGTTCAACATGAGATTCCTCATCCAATAGAAGTTCAAAGTTATCATTCATGGAAAACTTTTGTTGATTATAATCAAATTCAGACCAATTTTGATCCAGATTCTGATTCTCATTCACACTCAGGTCAACATTACGATTTATAAATAAAAGAGCAAAAGTGTGTCTCTCTGTCTCTCTCTTTCTAACTTTCTCTCTCTAACTCTCTCTCTCTCAAATGGACCATGATGATTATTTCATCATTCTCATGATTATCAAAAACTCTGCTTTCTTTCTTCTCCATGTAAACTTGAAACAGAAAATTGTAAAAGAAAAAAAAACAAAAATTCTACTAAGAGAATCAATTTCATCAGCATCACCTCCTTCATCTTCATCTCAGAACCAACATCTCACCATGAAATCTCCCCTCCGGTGGTGGTGATTGGGCAACATTTACACAGCACAATTTTTTCATTCACCAAAATCAATCTTGTTTTACATACGATAATTAAACTATATATATATAAGAAAAAAAATTATACTCGAAAAAAATGAGACCCATGAAACTATCGAATAAATATTTATTTGTTCATGATAGTATTTCAAAAGCAAATGAAAGAAGAAAAGAAATTTAAATTTCTCAAAAAAAAACTCGATTCAATCTCTATTCATTCATTCATTAACATTTTCTTCTTTATTTTAAATTTGAATTCTTAATGAGAGAAAAATTTCGCGCCTAAATTTCACTGGAATCGGAATATTTACAAAAATGGAAAATCAATCGATGATTAGTTGTCATTTGTTAACCTTGAATTTCAGATTAATTAGTGAACTCATCATGGAAATTCACAAATGTTAATCAAAATGAAACAAAATTTTCTCTGGTAACAGAAAAAGAAAAGGTTTCAATAAACATTTCGTCTCTTTGAAAAGCAAAGGGAAGCAAAATTTTTCCAGTGAGAGAGAAACAGAAAAGGTGAGAAGATGAAGATGAAGATAAGGATGATGTTGATGATGATGAAGAGACTCAAGTTGTAAGATTTCAGTGCATATATTTTATAGGCTCGAACCCAGCAGCATATCTCACCTTGCCTATAAATCCGAAAATCCTCTTCCCCTGATAATGGTTATTCCTCCTCCTCTTTTTCATCATCATCATCTTCATCTTCTTTTCAATCTCTTCTTCTGCCATCATCATCATCATCATCATCATCATCTTATTTTCCTTTATATAATAAACATTCTTTATATATTTTCTATTCTCTTTTGCCTTATTCCTTTTTATTTCTTTCTTCTTTCACATTTTCCTTCATCATTTTCTTTACTCTTTTTTTCATCCTCATCATCATCATCTTTCTCTTTCTTATCATCACAATGACGTGATGTAATGAAGCGGTTCCGGTAATTTGTGCCGTAAGGTTTGATGATTTTGATGGATTAGCTTGGATTCTCAGGCTGTCATGGATCCATCTTAGTTCAATCCAGTAAAATGATATAAAAAAAATAGAAACTTGAATACACACAAGTGGGCAACAAGAAGATGAAGATGAAGATGAAGATGAGTTTAGATATAATAATAAATATTATCTATCGGTGTATTGACGTTGAGACGAAGATGAGGATAAATAGAGGAAAAAGGATGTTGTACTTTTTTCTTCATCTTCTTCCTCATCCTCATAATCACAATTTACATCATTTTCCCTCCCTCGCCTCATCTTCTTATCAGATCATCATCATCATCCGTATCTCTCTCTCTCTCTCTCTCTCTCTCTAAAATATTTTAAATGATAACAATTTCACTTGTTGTCTTCATCTCACTCAATTAGCATCTTCCTCATGTCTTGCATCATTATCGCCATCATCCGCTTACCATTATCATCCCTCCATCACTTTCTTATCTTCCATGATGATGATAAGACGATGATGTATTGATATTTTATTTGAAATTGATGAACTATTAGTGCCAAGAAAGTGAGAGATCATTTTTATCTTCCCTCATCTTCATCTTCATCAGTAAAGTAAACATTTAAATCAATTGGTTTTTAAGTAAGCCGATGATGGATTATCCATTTTCACACATTAAACCGTTAATCTGGGATCATTTAAATTATATTAATTTATTATCATGCTAATTGAACATAAAAAAATAAATGACAATAATAAAATGATGATAATAATTGTGAATAATTGTTTCATTCATTAATTGAGATTTATTCATTAAGCTAAATCAGTTTTAATTGTGATCATTGGAATCAACATGATACACTAATCAACATGCAAATTTATCATTGATTCAGAAAGGTAATTTTCATATGTAACAATCAACAAGTTAACTAATTTACTTTGTATTTAGACAAATACATGGGAAAATTAACTAATCATCAACATGGAAACACTGGAACAAAAAATATGAAAAATTACTCAATTTCCTAAGCATGAGACATGATAATTTCATTTATCATTCAGTTAAAATTAATGAAATGATAAACATTGAACCATATCCTCTCCTTGACCATGGTGACACATTTATTGACCATTCTGCATCTCTTTCTCTTTCTTTCTCTGTCTCTCTATTAAGTATAATAGCTGGACATGGAAAAAATGAAGTGGTAGTGGTCATCATCATGATGGTTGCATGTTTATAGTTATCATGTTATCACGGAATCGGAAATAACTTTTTTACTCGCCAAAACTAAAGATTGGACACAAACTGACCAAAGGGAGTTGGTGCTTTTATTTTGAGTTCTTGTGTTTTTCAAAATGGACATTTAACTAAACAATGGGTAGAGAGAGAGAGAGAGAGAGAGATGGACAGTCAGAGGTGGGAGTGAGTTGTTGATGATGGAGGATAAGGAAGAGGAAGAATTTTAAAAGCATTTTCGTTTTTCCTCTTCTTCTCTCTCACTTTTGGTCAACTCATTTATCTTATTCTGTTTAATTCAAATCTTTTTGACAGAATTAACATGTAATGTTGATATTAATCATGGGTGATGATAACATGATGATGTTTGAAGATAACATTCATTTACACACAATGTTGAAAATGATAAATTCTGGTTCAATGGTCATTCTCAATGTTTATTTGTTTCTGGTTAAAAGGATGAAAAAAACTCAACCCATCACAACAATTGGTTAATATTGTTTGTGATCAATTTAATGATAATCATTATGATCGCAATGGATGAAACCATTTTCAACTCAATTCATTTTCATCATCCTCATGAACATTTATTTGCAAGATATAACAACCTCATCCATGATAATGATGATGATGATGGTTACATTTACCCTTCTTTTGCTTTTTGGATGATGATGATTATTCACTGAAATTGATGATCTTGAGGAGATGAAAAATGTTGAGATTATCTTTACATTGGTCGCTTAAAAATGAACTCAAGTGAGACTATCGAATATATTTTCTTAGTCTCACTTTTCTCTCTCTCTCTCTCTCTCTCTTCAGATGTATAACTGTACTTTTTGGTGACATAGAATGTGAGAGATGTTGAAAAGAAGAAAGGACAAAGAATATTGGATTGGATGAGAAATAAAGAAGATGATGGAGAAGAGAAAAGAATTACTTGTATCTCTGAGGATGAAGATGATGATAATCATCATCATGGTTCCAGTGCATTAGCTTGATTAAAGGAGTGAGCAGAAAGTTTTCCCGACATCATCTCAGGAGAGGGAGAGAAGGAGATGAAAGAGAGAGAGAGAGCAGGAAAAGGCAGTTTCAAGAATGAAAAAGAAGACGAAAGATGAGAGTCATCATCCTTTTCATCTTCATCTTCATCATGAAAAACTCTTGTTTAGACAGAAGCAACATTGCGGATTTGTTTTTCCAGAATTCTCATTCCGAGTAAAATGAACACGAATGAATTTCCCACCCTCTCACTGAATATACTTTTTCAATCTTTCCCCTTCTCATCTTCCATCATCATCATATTCATCATCATTCTCTCTCTCTCTTCTTCATCTTCTCTATAAACTCTGAATTCTTAGAATCTTCAGACTGTTCATTTGTAGCATTTCCATGGACACGGAAACAATTTCCTCTTCATGATGATGATGAACTTTCTTTTTTCTCCCACTCAACCTACTTGTTTCATCAATTCACTTTTGGAGACAATTAATTACATGAAGGAAAGAAGATGAAGAAAACTAAACAATTTATCAAAAAAAAATATTCGAAAACAAAAATTCTGTATCTTTTTCAATTGAATTTATCATAGAGAAATTATCTTCATCTTAATCAGACAATTGAAACAATTTTTGAAATTTTGTATACATTTTGTATTCTTATTTCTCACATACTTTATACGTTTGAACATTTATCATGATTCTCAGCTCAAACCATCAATTTCTTGCCATTTCTTTGCCATGTTAATTATTCATTTCAGTTGATTTTAGATATCAAAAAGTTATCATGAAATTGATTATCTCTCTTTATCTTTACTGGAAAACTTTGTATCCCAATTGTTGCGTGATGAATATTGATCAGATTTTAATGTAACATTGATTATCATGAATATTAAGCTCATAATTTTCGCAGAAAAAATTAGCTTTCTCATTGATTTTCTACCAACAATTAACTGTACTAATAGAAAAAAAATTAGGTGAAATTAGACGAAAATCAATGATTTAATCGAATGGATTAATTCGAGGCATACAAACAGTTCGTTAGAACTTTATTTCGAGGAGAGAGAAAGAGAGAGAGACTCAGTTTAATTGAGAAAAAAGTTTCTTATTCATTTTCAATGCTCAGTTCAGATTAGAAACTGAATAAATTTTTAATGGAGAAAAAAGTTTTTTTTCTTCCTCTTTTACTTTTCTTTGCTGTCACCATGAAAACGGAAGGAAACTCAGAGAATTGATAATAATGTATTTGTACATGAGGAATGAAAAAGCAGGAGACATGATTGTTGAACATTGAATATGATTTTCTTATTTTGATGATATGTACACCCGGTATGTATACACAATATTGTATACACCAAACCCACCCACCCACCGCCTCACCCCATGCACATTGAATTGGATAAGCTATGAGATATTTTTAAGCCTCTTTCTGGGTTATGCGTGGCTGAATAATCTCAATCAAATCTCTGTTGGTGCTCACCAACCTCCTCTGTGTATAAAACATGATAATCATAATTATCATGAAGAAAATGATCTCTCTCTCTCTCTCTCTCTCTCTCTCTCTCTCTCTCTCTCTCTCTCTCTCTCTCTCTCTCTCTCTCTCTCTGTATATCATGTTTTCCATGCAAGTTGGACACAGAGAGAAAAAAGAGAATATTGAAAGAGAAGAAAAAAGTTTATGGAGAGAGAGAGAGAGAGAGACTCAAGGAGGTATCATGCTGATGATGATGAAGAGAAACACGTGCTGATTCAAAGAAGGAGTTGAATGCACGCGTTTGATTGACTGGAAATGGTTTCACTCACCCACTTCCACTCTCACTCATAGATTTAATCTTAATCACTATTACAAGATATCACAATGATGATAACGCTAATAATAAACAACATCTCCTGCTAATCAATATAATCCTTAGATGAACTTGAGTTTCCGTTAGTATTTTTTTTACTCTTGTTATTGTTCAAATGATAAATTAATGTTTGAACCTTGGAGATGAAATTCTGATGATTATGATGATGATCATATCAATATCAAATGGATTAGTGTGAAGCTTAAACTCATTTACAGCTTGACTGGATTTACAAGTGGCTTTAAATATTTGCCTTTAAACATAATCAACTTAATCCATTTCAGTTACAATACGAGGAAATGCTGAAAACATAACGGTAAACACTTGCCAATCAAATTCAATTATTAACTGATTGTTAGTAAATTATTATCATGATTATATTCATTGTGTGTGAGAGAGACAGAAAGATAAACTAATCATCGATTATCACAAGGAGTATGAAACTTTGCAGGAATAAAAAGTTCTAAATCAGAGAACTTGTGATTTCGAGAGTGATGAAGATGAAACTTTAAAGAGAAGAAGATAAATTTACTTAGAATAGCATCTTCCTAATCGTCATAATCTTCATTTTCTTCCTCATTCATCTTGAAACAGTTTACAACATCTTCTCTAAATCTTTATCCAAATGCTTGTGTGTTGAAAACACGCGTTAAGTGTCACCATTAGGTGATAGTAAGAGAGAGAGAGGAGTGAGTGAGTGAGTGAGTGAGTATTAATTCTCCATATGCCATTTTCAGGGTGGATTTTATGTCTCTCTCTCCATAAGATTAGGAGAGGGTGGAAGTTGAAGAGATGCCTCTTGATAATCTATTGGAGGAGATAAGAGGTTTCTCTTTGAACATGATTCCTCGATTAGCTAACGACTTTATCGAAGTATTTCCGATAGATATTTTTGTCACTATTTACGATTTTTAATGTTCTAATCATTGGATCATCAGTGATGTTTATTTATAAATCATTCTAACACTTCATCAACACTCTCTCTTTCTTTCTCTTTCTTTCTCTCTCTATTACTCTCCTTCTCGGCTTCTTTCTCTTTCTTTTGAAATGTACTATCGATATCGAATGTGTTGAACTTGATGAAAAAGAAGAAAAAAATAAAAGATCAATATATTAAATCACATATGTTTTAATTCGTGTTGAGATTATCTCGATAGATTAGCGTGTAAATAAATATCATAATTATCCTTTTGCACGTTTCGATTTTATCAGTTTGATAATTTGTCTCACTATTCATATTGATTATTGATCCATTAACATTTCAAGTGATTTAAATACTTCTTGCAAGTGTGCTCAGTATATTAAGGGATATGTAGATTGGATAATATTGTGTTAATAGATTAAGCTGATCTGATTTTTGAACTGGATTAACTATTGGCCATCGTCTGAAACAAGTATCCGGTTCCGACATTCATCTTGTAATATGCCTGTGCCCACTTTGTTTCTTGCTCCTTGTTCAGGGAATTGGAATCAGTTCCAATCAGTGAGAAAGTTTTTTTGCCACTAATTTTGATGGTGACATTCTGTTGATTGACATGATAAAAGTGAAGGTCGAGTTGATGAGAGAGAGAGAGAAAGAGAGAGAGAGAGACGAGGAAATTCTAATCCAAAAAAAGATGCTGATGGTACATTGATGAAAAAGAAGATGAAAAAAGAGTTTACATTAAATGATACAAGAAAAAAGATCAGTAGGATGACGAGGATGATGCGAGAAGAGTAAAGAGATGGAGAGATCATAGAAAGTCAGGGAAACGAAGATAAAATCGACAAAATGAAATTGAGCTTTAAAAAGAGAGAGAGAAAAATGATATTCGGTTCTGTTTTTTCACTTTCCTCTCTCTCTCTCTCTCTCTCTCTCTCAATCTTCCTCCTCGGTGTTTAGTGAGTTTCCCTCCAGACAGTAGCTTTCAAAGGTTTAATAGCCTTTGAATCGACATGATGATCACCCATAATCATCACAAGTGTAATACCAAAGCGATGATTGTTCATGGAATAGTGAATTTGATTGATAATAAGGCAAAAATGAATCTTTATTTTGAGATTTAAAAAAAGTTTTCTCTCCCATTTTGAGAAAAGAATGAAAAAAATATAATTTTTTTCTCCTCGAAAACTTTTCACTCAGAAAACTTTCATACACAAAATGCTCAAATAAACGAGCCTTTAAACTATAAACGGAAGTGCAAATATGATATAAGATTTAGTAAAGAGAGAGAGAGCGAGAGAGAGCGAGAGAGAAGGATATGAGATATTACCATCATCATCTTCATCTCTTAGGATGCTCATCACTTTTATCATCTTTCAAATCTTCAAGACTATCAAATGATTACTCATTTGAAGACAATTGTTGTCACCATGAACCTTTTTTTTCATTAACATGATTGAATCATTCATCAGAATCAATTGAACACTTAAGTAATAATGATAACACTAAATGATAAATTCGAACAATTTTTTTTCTTATCTTCTTTCATCATCTCTTTTCAATTCTATCTCCTCCTCTCCTCACATAAAGATGCAAATATCATTCACTTTGATTATCATCATCATCATGAAATCCATTCAATTTGATTTTCTCATGTTAACGAACTGATTCATTCATAGTTATCAGAATTTCTTAAAACTTTTCAACTTTCTCATTAGTTGATTGATTGATTGATTGATTGTATTAATACTGATGATGTTCTAATTGTTGTATTACTTTTTCCCCTCATTGGAACAATTTAATTTGATTGATTAACTGATTACAAAGATTTATAATATTATTCATCAAATGATAGATTGATTTTAAATTCTGAAAGAAATGTATGAAAACAATTAAATTTCTTTAAATTGTTCAGTACAAACAATTCATTCAGATTCAACAATTTAAATTGTCACTCGATTGATTCTTATTGTAATCATGATAATCAACAAGTTCATTTTTTTTATCGAATAACAAATTAAATGATAATATTAAAGATCCATTGATGATTTAAATAATTGAAACTTTCTTCATTATAACTGATCCTCCAAGTATATGATTAGTTAATTGATTACTTTTGGGATTATAATTTAACACATTGAAATAAATACATTGTTATTGTTTTTATCTATTGGGATTATCAGATTTTTAGTTAATCACTATAATCTTAAGGCAGATGATGATGATGATTATGGATAAAAGCATGAAGATAAATTGTCTAGTGTTAAGATTCACAGAAAGAGAGATGATGATGATGAAATAGAGGAAAAAGAAAACACTTTTACATGAATACGTGTAAAGATGCTTATCATTCATATGATATTTATGATGATGATTATGATGATTATCTTTTTATATCTAAAATGATTCCTTCATCTCTAATCTTCATCTTGATAATCATCACTGATTTGATTTAATAACCCAGTGAAAATCACCAAACCGTATCAGATCAGTTCAATGAGTGTGTTGGATTTGTGTAGTTGGAACAACAAGACAGAAAGAAAAAAGTTTTACTCTCAAAGTGAATTGTTGGTTTTATTGCGATAATATTGCAAAATGTATTTAAATGCATTCAAATGAATGAATGAGCCTAGTTGAGGGTGGAAGATGATAAGAGAGAGAGAAAGAGAGAGGTAAATGATGATGAAAAATGATGAAGGATGAAAGGGAGAGGGGAAAAGATGGAAAAGTAGAAGAAGCAAAAAAATAGAGGAATCAGAATTTGTCATTTGACATCATTGATACAATGAAAATGATAATAGAATCAATAAAAATGATGATAACTAGTGTCCAGCATGAAGATTCATCATCTTCCTCTCTCTTTCTATCTCTATCTCTCTTACTTGCTACAGATGAATGGACACTTTCATCAATCCCTGCCTGGTGGGTTATATGAATATAAATGTCACCATAATCATCATCATATGTAATCTATTTGGATGAGAGGGTAACAATGAAAATCCCTCCTTGGATCAAAGTTTTTTGCCCTGCAGGAAGATAAATATGATAGGAGGCGAAGATGATGATAACTTTTTCTGCAACTCTATCAACTTATATTTTAAAATGAATGAAACATTTCATAGTGAGAGACCCTATTGATCTTGTTTATGTTGTTTTTTCTTGGCTTGGTGACATGTCTCTGGTTAATGTTTGTGATATTTTCATCAATTGATATTCACACTTGAAGTAACAATAACAATAATAGTTATAACCAATATCCTGATAACGGTAAAAAACAAACTTGAGACAAACAATTTATTCATAACAAAAAACTTAACTTGCTAATCTGTAATAATAATAAACAATCAAGTTAATGATGAAATATAACATTGATTTAGTTTGATTAAGGTGATTGCAATTTATTTGATTATAGTTTTCACACTTTCATGATTTCCTTGTCCATATTGAGAGAGAGAGAGGAAATTTTTCTCCCTCATATCGAACTTGTAACATTAGAACTTTTTCTCGAAAAGTTTTTGTTTTCTGGTTCAAGTTTGTGATATTCGAGTCTTATATTATCTTGCTATATGAATCGAAACCAAATATTGTCATCAACTTAATTGTTACATAATTAGTTTGATTAAAGTTTCATTTCTTTTGCAACCTTGATTAATATAATTACCATTATTGATCTAGTAACTTGTTGACACTTCCAAATCAATGGTGATATTATATTGATTTGGGAAATATTTATCAGTCAGATTGAATAAACAATTAAGGTTAATTTAATCATTTATCAACCAGAATAAATTGTTAATCAACTATTAACTTTAGCTAATCCGTTAAGCTTAATCCTTATTTATAAAATTGTTTCTCTTTCATGATAATGGATTATGGTTGATGAATTTACCAAATTGAAATTATCATTATTATTATTTATTATAACAATTGGTCAGTTAGTATCTTCATAGATATACAAAAAACTGGACATTTACTGTTATTTTATCAACTGACCATAAAAACATTTTATTTATCTTTGTATCATCATGAAGATAAAATATATTTATCATCTTATCATCTTATCTAATCTGGGTATTTGTTTATGTTTTGTTTGGTGGAGGAGGAAGATAACTCTTTTTATCATCATCATCATCATCATGATACAGATGATATTATATCTAGTGTTTAAATCTTTGAATAATAAAAGCAAAACAAGGAAGATAAAGGATGATGATGGCGATGGAGGATTTTTCTCTTCATTGATGAAGAATAAACTTGAAATGGCAAATAATAGTTTGTATTTATACTAATCTGTAAATATTATCAAGTCAAAACCACGAAGAAAGAGGAAAAGATGAGGATGAGAAAGGAAGAAATCGTGATAAAGATAAAGAGAGAGAGAGAGAGAGAGAGAGAATAGATGTATGGATGATGAAGAAATAGGAATATAAAAACCTTATGGATTATCCATCAATTTTGTATTCAATGAAAGCCAGATAATCGGCTTAGTGTATTTCTCTCTCTCTCTCTCTCTCTCTCTCTCTCTCTCTCATTCTCTTCTCTTCTCTTTCTTTTCATCATTATCTTCATCATCTCTCTCATAAGACAACCTCAACTGCTAATAAATTGTCTCATCATTATTGAAGATGAGGAAGAGAGTAAGAGTGAGAGAAAAGGTAAAGTTAACACCAATAAAATTCAATCAATGAACTTATCTTTTTATTTCTAACTTTCTCTTTCTTTCTTTCTCTTTCTCTTTCTCTTTTTCTTTCTCTTTCTCTTCATCTTCTTTTACTCTTCATAATATATAGAGTCCCTTGCAGGTACATCTTATGTACAAGTCATCAGTGAACATCCTTCATCCTCTTTATATTTCATCTTCTATATTTTTCCCGTCTTCAGCATCCTACTGTCATCTTGTTGTCTCGGTTATGCTCAACATCATCATCATCATCTCTTCATCCTCTAACATCATCAATGTTTTTTGCCTTTCTTTTCTTGCTGGTGGTTACATAAAACTAGATTTTCAACAGCAGGTTTTCAAAAGTTTCATCTTTCTCATCATTCAATAAAGATGATCATCTACCGGATTATGAATATGGATCATCCTCTTATACACAATCATCCTCATCATAATCTACATGTATTATCATTATGAATAAACAATATTTAATAAAATCTAATTCCAGAGAGAGAAAGAAAGATGAAGACGAAGATGATAGAAAACAATGGATTCGATTCAATCATCAATATATTGGAAAGAAAAAGGTAAATATCGAATCGAGATGAAAAATGGATACAGATGATACTAAGTAGGAGTGAGAATTGAAATGCTGGGAGTTAAAAATTATCTTCTCGCTGACTAGCGTTTTACTTTGCCATCTCATCATATCTCTTGGAAATTATTATTATTATTATCATTATATTATCATTACCATGTTATAGGATTTTATGTGTAATGTCAAAAGCTTATTAAATCCCTTTTAATACCCTCATTCAGGTAACTTTAAATCCTAATACCAAGAGATTATCTTTACTTTCTGGTTATATTTAACATTTACACAATATATAATAAATATAAATATAATATCCATAGGGAAAAATGTAACTAGCAACAGAAAAAAATCAACAGTCACTTCAGTGCCTAAACATTAATGAAATATATCACCAATGTAAATAATTTCACCATCAGAATCTCATCTGATTGTTGATCCAAATGATATCAAGGTAACTCAATGAACAATATTATTAATTAGCTCTTTAGACTTTGATAATAATATAAGTGTGCCAATTGTATTGTCATATTTGCATATGAGGAAACTAAAAAAATACTATTTTCCTTTCCTGTTGATTTTATCAATTTCGTCTGAGTGAAATGTTGATAATACATTTGAGGGAAAAATGGGAAATACATTTTCGCCCGTTTGTCAATCCGTTTCCTCCATTAGTGTCCATTCATCAATTTACCTTTGTCCATTACTATTATTATCCAGAACTATTAATAGGTTGATGTAACAGGATGATGATGATGATGATTATTAAGATGATAAAGAAGATGCATTTCAAATTAGTAAAAAGTGCAATAAAATGATGATATTATTGGTAAGTGAATGAAGATGAATTGATAACAAAAAAATCGCATTTTCTTTCATCAGAATATATGGAAAATTTTCTTACGTGGTTAACAATGTAAACGAAGTGTGTGTGTGCCCATTTCTTTATTCGTGTTTTTTACGTGCTAATTTGTGATAATACTCCTTAGCCATTTCTTTATCTTCTCGTGTATTATTATTACTGTTATTGTTGCTCTGAGTGTTGTTGTTGTTGTTGATTATGACGATTATGTTATTGCTAATACTTATGGATTATATTATATGAAAGGTAAATAGATGAAAGTTTTTCTTTTGCTTGGTTTTCCATACAAAAGGTTAAGACTATTGAACCATATTAATGGTATTAGTCTATTTAACTCGTAATGGTGTGTAAGTGCTTATGTGTCTTCATCGTGTGTTGGTGTCTCTTGTTGTTGTTGTTGTTGTGCCCACTGTTGGTCTACATAATGGATTGGGATACGATGATAAGAAGAGATAAAATCTGTTACAATGACGACAAATACACCATTAGGATAAACGACCATTGGTGCTGATGTAAAGTACGAAGTGTATCAGTAGGAAGGAAGAAGATGCTGTTCGATGGATGGATGAAGATCAGGATGAGGAAAAGGGTAACATAGAAAAGAAAGAAAGAAAGAAAGAAAGAAAGAAAGAAAGAAAGAAAGAAAGAAAGAAAGAAAGAAAGAAAGAAAGAAAGAAAGAAAGAAAGAAAGAAAGAAAGAAAGAAAGAAAGAAAGAAAGAAAGAAAGAGAGAGAGAGAGAGAGAGAGAGAGAGAGAGAGAGAGAGAGAGAAATAAAAAGATGAGGAGAAAGGAAAAAGCTCCATCATCAGAGTGATGTTAATGTTTGAATATAAAAGACAGAGTAAAAAAGTGCGAAAATGGTTTTGTTATCAGAGGAAGAGAAGATGATGATGAAGAAGAAAAAAATTCGAAAGAAGATGAAGAGAAAAAAAGAAAGATATCAAGTTAGATGATGTTAAAAGCTCCTTTCAAAACTAGCCTTTTCTCTCTAACCATCATCTTCTTCGTATTCTGTGATCCATGCACCCCTTCAACTTCATCTCTCTCTCGCTCTCGCTCTGTAAAGAAGCATTAACTCTGGACATCTATTGAGTCTATCCAGTGAACCTCAATATTGAACAATTTTTAATTCCTTTAACCAAAAATTTTCGTTACTACATCATCATCTATTGATTTTTCAAGGTTTTCTTATCCTCATCTCTCTTTCTCTCTCACTCTCTGACTCTCTCTCTCTTTCCTCTTCTTCGGCATCCAGTTTATAGCTCTCACTCTTCATTTAACCTTCTCCTCGCTCACTTTGTTTACACACTTTTGCCTCTTCTGTTTATGGATCTCAATACTAACCTCATTTGTTGGTGTAGTAAAAAAACGTCGGCTCTTCATTTTCATCTTCATTAGCTCGATCATCTCTTTCATCTTCGTTGTCATCATCATCATCATCGTCATCTCTCTCTCTCTCTCTCATACACGCAAACCTTTTTCTGCTTAAACTCCGATGATTATGATAACTTTATTTACAAAGACATGAAAGAGAGATGCTATTTGTGATAAAACGATGAAGATGACGGAAGATCTGTAAAAATATTGTTTAGATTGTATTGAAATCCATTGAAATTAAAGCAAACAAAATTATCTTTCTCTCTCTCTCTTTCTATGATCCATATCTTAATCCTTAATCTTACAAACCTAAATCTTGAAATAGTATCAACAACAATCATAACAACTAAAATTTCAAACAGTATTTATTTGTATTACCAAAGAGCCAATTGATTTACAACTTTTTCTTACCTTTAAATTAATTCTAATTGTTGTATACAAAGAGAGAGAGAGAGAGAGAGAGGCAAAGTTAAATAACCACAGAAAACGATAAACAATTTAACATTTAAAACCATTTGAGCTTCTTAATCATTTGATATAAGCAATTAAATCAATTAAATGATTAATCCGTTTGTCTGTTCACCAGTCTCACATTTTATTATCATTTGTTTATCAGTCTATGATTTAAGGTATGAAGACAATTTTTCATCCTCATCACTTTTTACCTTTAAATGTTTTATTATCAACGACGAGAGAGAGAGAGAGAGGAGAAAATTTCATCTTCTTTGATGCTTCTACCTTTTTCTTTATCTATTCATCTTGGTTATTATCTTTTCCTCCATCTTCATCTCCACCTTATCTTCCTCATCCTTCATGTTGATCATCATTTTCATTGAGCTTTTGCTGTTTGTGGCTTTTTCTCATACTATTATCTCAGGTTAACCTTGTATTCGTGCCTGATTACTGATATTTAATGATGATCATGATCATCACTGAGACGCCCTTCTGATGAAATATTAAACTTTTAATCTTACGGTGAATCCAGTTCAATATTCCCACTCCTCCTTTCTCCTTTACCTTTTGATTATTTTTTCATTTTCTATCAAAAATTTACCTTTATCTACTCTCTCTCTCTCTCTCATTCACCTTTAATTTAACTTTAGTATACTTCCTCCTATCATAGGGACAATGTTGATGTTTCACCTTCATCATCAGTATCATCATTTATTTATCAATATAACTTGTTAAAAAAAATGAAAACATTACAACATTACCTGCCCAGGGTCACCTTATTCACCATCATCTCTGTAACAACAAAGGTCCACCCAAAGGATCATCCACCTTCAGTATCATCATCTCAACCTTTAATGGTGAATACTATGAGGGTGATGATGATGATGCTTGTTATCATGCAATCATCATGGAAAACTTTTCACTGTGGAAGAAAAAAGTTACAAACTTTCATTAAGAAGAAAAAGTTCTATTCACTCGAAACACATGATGCCCTCTATTGAAAAAGAGAATAACTTACCGTTAGCTCATATGAATTACAATGAGAAAATAAATGGAATTTCAGAATTTAAGAGAAAAGAAAAAAAAACTTGATGATGAGAATAATTTAGGAATCATCATCATTCTAATCATCATGCTAATCATTATTATCTTCCATTTTATTTCTACATTCATTATTCTACTTTTTTTCGCTTCTTTTTTCCTCTTCATCTGATTCTTTCTCTCTTTTCCTCTATTCATCTCCATGAAGATGATCTCTCTCTCTCTCTCTCTCTCTCTCTCTCTCTTGCCTTCAAAAATTTCATTTGGCAACTAGTAGCATCTAACCCATGCCAACATGATGGTAATTTTAGTAACTCAAGTTTACCGACTGAGTGAAAATGAACGAAGGTATCTTTTCAAACCTTCTGGAACCACTTTTATAATGTCTCACTCAATTCATATCTTCACTTGGTTTTTCATCTTTCTCTCTCTCTTTATTTTTCATCATCATTATCATCATCTTTCTTATAACTTATTTGAGTATCAATTCGTAATCATCATCAAGTTTTGTAGATTTTTATTTACAATAAACACTCAACTCTTCAGACAGTAGAACATAAACAAAAAAGGAATAAAAGAAAAATAAAAGTTTCAACTTTGGAAAATTCGTCGAAAAAACAAATAACAAGTTCGATAATCAGTTCTAATTGTTTCAAGTTAAACTTTTTCGTTTCTTTCTTCCCACCGGTAAATTATTAAAAGTGAAATTTAAATCTTGGATATCACTCATTTTACACCTCAATTTGGCCTCAATTGCAATTAGGAGTCATGGCGATGATAAGAGCTGGAGGTGGAGGTGGACTTAATAGTGGACCATGGGCCGAACTCATGGAAAGATTTCGTGAAAAGCAACATAATCAATCTAAACGCGATCAGCAGTAAGTTTGATTGGATTTCTGTCCCTTCTCATAACTAGAATTTAGAATAATATTCTCATGATTGTTCCCCATCATCTCATGTGGGACAAGAATTTTAGAATAGAATTTTTCTCTTTGCTTCTTTCTCTTGTTTATCCTCATCACCTAAATTTGTCTCTTTCTCGTGAATTGCATATTCTTCTGAACAATGTTTAGCTTCAGTAGTTAACTTACCTTGTTTTTGAAATTTCACGAGACCTGATCTTCCATTTTTTTCCCTGGGATTCATCATGTAATTTACTTTGAACACCTATGGAAAAGTTGAGTTGAATAATCAAATTTGTAATTAGTTGAATTTCCATATTGATTCTGATTGGAAAGGATATGAAAATTTCGGTGTAAATATTTTGGCAGGTTCATTTCATTTCTACTCATAATCGAGAGAAATACTTTCAGCTGATTTATCATGGAAATAGAAAACAAAAGTTCATAAGACAGCCAAGTTTCCCATCTCTTTCTCTATCTTTTCTGTTTCATTTTTTCTCAGGGGGAAAATATATATAAGATTCAGTTCGATAAACAAACAGAATGTTGATTTGAAGTTTCTGCCTCAGGGTGTTAATACTTTATATTAAAGTTTCTTCAATCAATTGATTGTAAACACTTCATCTCGATGATTATATGATAATAGTTTCTCTTTATTTTATCGATCGATTGAATTATTTGTCAGTATTAATCTTGTAAGTTCAGTAAAATTCTGATTTCAATTTTCTCGTTTTCTTATTTTGAACAAGGAAAAAAAAGTATTTTTCTCTTCTTTTTATGATTCTCATTGTTCATCAAGAATCTCTCATGAAATCTCATTGGAAGTGATTAAATTCATTGAAAATTAGATAAACAATCTAACAGTTTGCTCGTTAACGTTAAATCTCAGGTCATTTCCGAAGACGATTGGAAGTGAGGGTTATAATGAACGATCGGAAGGCGGATTCTCTTTTGGACCTTATCGACGATTTGAACAGATCAATCACGATCATACACTTTGCGAACGGGTAATAATCAATGTTAGTGGAACTAAATTTGAAACTCAACTTCGAACTCTAAATATATTCCAAGATACTCTTCTAGGAGATCCTATTCGAAGAATAAGGTCAGTTTACTGTTAGAAAGAGTTATTAATAGTTCTGGTCATTTTTTTTTGTTTTCCTCTTGAATTTATATGAAAAGTTTTGAGAGATTTTCTTTTTCCTTTTTCTTATTTTCTCTCTCATTCTCTCCATGGATTAGATATTTTGATCCAAATCGAAATGAATACTTTTTCGATCGATGTAGAATCGCCTTTGAAGCTATTCTCTACTACTATCAAAGCTGTGGTCGTCTTCGTCGTCCAGGTAATGTTCCGTTGGACATTTTCGTTGAGGAGGTTAAATTTTACGAACTTGGTGAAGAAGCACTGGAAAAGTTAAAAGCCGATGAAGGTTTCGCACCGGACAAAGAGGAAAGGCCACTTCCAACCAATGAACTTCACCGGAAATTGTGGCTCCTTTTTGAACATCCCGAATCCTCTCAAGCAGCTCGAATCGTTGCCATAACCTCAGTTCTAGTGATAATTATATCAATTGTCATCTTTTGCCTGGAAACATTGCCTCAGTATAAACATTACAAGATTTTCACCACATTCGATAACAAAACTCGAGTCCTCGAAGACGATGTCCCATCAACGTCAAACCCTTTCTTTATCATTGAAAGTCTGTGCATAGTTTGGTTCCTTGTCGAGTTTCTTATACGGTTATTTGCTTGTCCATCGAAAATTGAATTTATCAAAGTAAGTAAACAAATCGTAAAATTGAAAAACAAAATTCGAAAGAAACAATTATCCTCAATCTCTACATCGTAAAGATAGAAAATGATAATTTTGTTTACTTTCTATTTCTCAATTTCATGGAAAAATCTATCATGAAATTTGAAACTTTCTCCTCGTTCCAATATAAATACAAGTATCATCATCTTTCAAGGATCAGATTTGTTTCTTGAACGATTTTTTTTTCTCCCAATCATCTGAATAATAATTCTTGAAATTGATTCTATTCAATCTAATATTCAAATTCACTTCTTTTCCCTCGATTAATCAATTCTGACAAGGATGGAAAGTTGAACTCCATCATGAATATGATATTGTTTTTGAATGAATTTCTGTTTGAATATGTATTAGTTAGATAATTTTTGAAATTCTTTTCTTTTCAATTGATATTCAACTCTCAGGATATAATGAATGCTATCGATTTCATGGCGATCGTCCCATTTTTCATTACTCTGGGAACCGTTTTCGCGGATAAGGAAGAGCCGAAAACTTTTAGTGGGGAGAAACAAAATCAAGGTGCTTCCTTGGCCATACTTCGAGTCATTCGATTGGTTCGAGTTTTTCGTATATTCAAACTTTCCCGTCACTCAAAAGGCCTTCAAATACTTGGAATGACATTAAAAGCTTCACTTAGAGAATTGGCTTTGTTAATATTTTTCCTTCTAATCGGTGTAATCCTTTTCTCTTCAGCGGTTTACTATGCCGAAGCAGGTTCCGAAAGGTCATACTTTAAATCGATACCCGATGCCTTTTGGTGGGCCGTTGTCACCATGACCACCGTGGGATACGGGGATATGGTTCCCCTTGGTGTTTGGGGCAAAATGGTTGGCTCTTTATGCGCCATTGCCGGTGTACTGACTCTCGCTCTTCCAGTGCCTGTGATAGTTTCAAATTTTAATTATTTTTACAATCGGGAAATGGGTTCAGAAGATTTAAACAATATTAACCTTCGACATGTTAAAAGTTGCCCTTACATTGGCCTTTACCCTTATCAACCTCCACCCTCACCGACAACACAAACAACTGCAACTTCATCATCTTATACAATCAATCAGGATGTTGACCAAAGTAATGATGATCTTGACGGCGGTGGTGGTGATGGTCAATTTCAACGATCATCATTCAATCAGATTACTCATGATTCTGGTGATGATGATAACAATTCACAAACATCTTTACCTGATATTACATATCAATATCCTCATTATTATCATCATTATCATCAGAAAGTAATAACAGCCAATAAACAATACCAGCAACAACAACAACAACAACAACATCCTCATCATTCCTCTTCCTCAGCTTATCATCATTCTCATCATCATCATCATCATCATCACCATCATCATGTTTATAGTAAGTTAACCAATGATAATGATGGTACAACTAATCAAGATTATTCAAACTGTGATTCTCAATATCATTTAAACCAATTAATTAATCAAAAAATTCAAACTTGACTTGAGATTATCATTTTTTTATCCTCATCCCTGATCAAAGATTCAAGCACATTCACCATCCTCATCTTGTTGAAAATTTCATCATCATCATCATCATTTTATCCTCTCTCCCCCACAGCCATCATCTTCAATTGTTAAATTGTTATATAAATGAAAAATTTCTAATCACAATTAATGTTAATTGTTTTGTCATTTCATTTTCTCTTTTTTTTGTTGGATTCATAATAATTAATTGTTTCCATTTCTTGTAATGGGAAATCACCACAAAGTTTTCAAATCTTATTACCGATTATTATTGTTACTATTACGATAGTTCATCAATTGAACTCGATTAAAGTTATTGATTGCCAATCGTTTTCTCAACAATTAGCAACAATTAAGATTCATTTTGTTAAACTTTTCTGTTTAATTTTGTTTATTTTCTCATCTCAAATGATATGATATTTTGTTCATTAGGCTGTTGATTTGTTATTGTTGTCATTGTCATTTGTACAATTAAGTTAATCAATTTACAATTTTGGGTTTGACATGTTTCAAAAAATACATGACTGTTGATCAAATGATTACAATTAACTTGTTTTCAATCAACGCGATTACAATTAAGTTTTTGTGTCTTGAGTATGTTGACAGGAAGAGTTGACAATAATAATATCAGGTTGATATGTAATAATTATTATATTATATTGACATTTACGATCAAATAACTTGGTGAGAAAAGTTTTGTTTCGAGTTGTTGAAAAACGATAAATATATATAAGAAATTATCTCATTAAAATCCTTGATTATTATTATCCATGAGTATGTGATTAGTGAATTTAATTGTGATTAGCAAATTGTTACAATCGATTTTGACTTTGTAAAAATCCATCAATTTCCAAGGTTAATCCAAACAAATCGAGATTAACAAGTTTCTTTTTCCCTTGTTAATTGTTTCATGTCATGAATTGAAACTGAATTGATAATGATGATAAATTAATTATGTGAATATTGGATTAACAGGAAAAAAAATAAAACAACAATCAAAAGTGTCAACAATTAAATTAAATTACCTGTGGTCTTGTGTTGCCATCTATCGAGAATGAATATCGTTTTTTCATTCATTTCTGAATCATGGTTAGTTAATTTGATTAGATGAGAAAGAAAAAAGGTTTTCATGTTAATTCAGTTCAGTTATTCATCATTCTTGTCAACTGATTCAGCATTTTATTAATTATCATGAGCAAGAAACTGAATATTTTGTTTGTCTATGAGAGATGAACTGTTTTTTTGCTTCGCTTTTGTTTTTACAATTAACTATGTACTCTATGCACACTTTGGATGGTGGTGAAGATGAAGATGAAGATGAACATGAAGATGAACATGATGATGAGGATGAAGAGGATGAAGCTTGGAGATGGTGGAAAGTGAGAGAGGGACAAATTCTCACTCAAATAATATAATACGAGGAGAGACTCAGTGTGAGATTCATATGTAACATATGAATACCAATCATGAGGTGGAAGAGGTTATTTCAAAGACTCGATTCTTACTGTAGGGAAAAAAGTCTTACAAGTAAAAAAAATGAAAGTGAAAATGAACCCACCCCACCGCCTTTCCTTAGAGTGGATTGAATTAACATGATGATCAGGGGGGTTTTCAGTTGTTCACAGTTTCCATTTGGATCATAATTGTGTTGACATAACGGAAATTTGACCTTTTCTCGATTGATTTGTATTGATAGGAACAGTTCCACTTGATGTAGCTAAAGTTGCTATTCCACCGACACTTGAACCATATTTGGCCTGATGTCGGCGTGGTGGTCGAGTTATTTGCTGACCATTTTCACCGGTGTAACAGTTTAACTTGAGATCAGAATAGGATGTATAACGTAGTCGGGTTTCACCAAGATTGGCTGGAAGAAATGGACAACTGCCCACATGGTCCAAATTATTGGACTGTAGGTCTTCTTGGTCAGTTTCTCGATGGTAAAAGTAGTTAAAATTAGAAACGATAACGGGAACTGGAAGCGCAATGGTTAATACACCGGCAATGGCACAAAGAGAACCGACAACTTTACCCATTACACCGATAGGTCTCATGTCACCATAGCCAACGGTGGTCATGGTGACAACGGCCCACCAAAAGGCGTCAGGTATTGACTTAAAATATGACCTTTCGGAATCCGCTTCGGCATAATAGACCGCTGAAGAGAAAAGGATAACTCCAATGAAAAGGAAAAACATTAATAGTCCAAGTTCACGGAGAGATGCTCGCAAGGTCATACCAAGAATTTGTAAACCTTTAGAGTGACGGGATAATTTAAATATACGGAAAACACGAACTAAACGGATAACCCTAAGAATGGCCAGTGACATGGCCTGATTTTGCTTTTCGCTGACAAATTTAACGCTATCTTGCTCTTTATCGCCAAAAACGGTGGCCAATGTGATGAAGTATGGGATAATCGCCATCAGATCAATTGAATTCATTATATCCTGAAAAAAAAATTAGAAGGAAAATAATAACATTTAGATTAGAAGATTGATTCGAAAGGTTTGAAAAGGTCGAGATGTGGACTTACTTTAATGAAAGCAATTTTCGACGGACAGGACAGAAATCGAACCGATAATTCAACTGAGAACCAAATTATACAGAGAGTTTCAATGATGAAAAAAGGTTCATTTACCGAGGGAACTTCATCTTCAATTACTCGGGTCATGTTGTTTGCAGTTCGAAATATTTTATAATGTTTAAACTCGGGAAGGGTTTCTAAGCAAAAGATCACAATGGAAAGTAATATAACGGCAACTGAGGTTATCGCAACCACCCTGGCTGCTTGTGAGCTTTCAGGGTACTCAAAGAGAAGCCAAACTTTACGCTGAAGTTCATTGATTGGTAAAGGTTTTTCCTCTTCTTTAACATAACCTTCATCTTCACGGAACTTGTTAAAAGCAGCATCACCAAGCTCAAAGAAACGAACCTCTTCCACGAAAACGTCTAATGGCACATTCGCTGGTCGTCGAAGCCGACCACCGCTTTGGTAAAAGTACAAAATGGCATCAAAACAAGTTCGACTTCGATCAAAGAAATACTCATTTCGATTTGGATCATAGAACCTAATAGAATGGAAACAAAGAAAAAGTGAGAAGAGATCGAGAGTTGAATTATTGCAGATCAACTTTGGATGAAATTTTTTTTCCATCATTCGAAAAGTTTATTATATTAATACTTTATAATACCTCATTCGGCGGTTGGGATCACCTAGCAGAGTATCTGGAAAAGAGTGGAGAGTCCTTAATTGTGTTTCGAAACGAAGGCCGCTCACATTGATGACAACCCTTTCACAAAGGTGATGATCGTGGTCCAAAGGTTCAAAACGAAAAGGCAACGCAAGAGATATGTCACATTTAGATGAATTATCAAGTGAGGGGACATTTGATTCGGATGATGATCCAAGGTTAGATTTTTGTTGTTTATTGTGCTGAGAAGATGATGATGATGATTGTTGTTGTTGAGGTTGATTTTGGGTTGTTGATTGTTGTGATTGATGGTGATGATGATAATCATGGGATTGTTGTTGTTGCTGTTGTAGCTCTTGTTCAGATGCTTGTTGGTGTTGATATTTTCGTGACGTTGAAACCGATAAACGGGTAAACTCATTGGCAGATGAACTTGTAAGCTGAAAATGAGATTCAGTGTCTTGTTCCGATTGTTGCAATGATCTGAATGAGAAGACGAGAAGAGAAAAGCAAAATAAGAAACAAAAAATTAAACAACAACAAGGAAAAGGAAAAGGAAAACAAGAGATATAATTAATCAACCAGTGATTAACTGATTATCATTAAAAGATTAGTCTGGATTAGTTGATTGCTGAAGGAACAAAGTTGATTACCTAAAGACCATAGCACTTTAATAAGAATCATAACTTGTAGACAATCAATTTCATGTTCTAATTTCAATGATAAACTCAAAGCTTTTCCATCTTTCCTTTACTTTGTCATCATAATCTTTCCCTTTTCCTCATCATCTTTTTTCATCTTCTTCCCTTTTATCATCCTCATCTTCTTCAGGGATATATTTGTCTTCTTGTTTTTTTCTTTCTCTCTCTCTCCTTCTTCATAAAACTTAACCTTCTTATCCCCAAATATATTTCCCTACATTCCCCTATCTTCATCTTCATCTTCATCCTTATCCTCTAATCTTATTTTAATCATCTTTCTCTTTCTCATCTTACCTCCATCATCATCATTACTTTTCCCTATGAACTTTTCATGGAGGAAGAGAGACTGAGAGAGAAAAAGAAAGATGAATGAGTAAAGAAGATCTCTCATGAAAAACATGATGACGATAATTTTCCGCCATGAGAAATATCATCTTGCTAATGTTTCCTTTATGAATTTTCCATCTAAACTTTAATTTCGCCAACAAACCAAACAATTAACATCCTGTAATATTCATGATTAGATCAACATCTTTGTACATTAGTTAATTGTGATCAATTTACATAGAAGCAAAGAGAAGACAATCAAGTAAAAAGTGTAACAGGAAAAAAACAAAGTTCCAGCAAAAGTCAAGCAAAGGATAAGATGATGATGATGAAGAAGAAAAATTCAACTTCTTGTATCGGAAAGACGAAGATGAAAATATATAAATAAAAAGAAAAGGAATAGAGAGAGAGAGAGAGAGAGAGAGAGAGAGAGAGAGAGAGAGAGAGAGAAAACCCCAACGAGTGAGTTGAGAGAAGATGAAGAGAAAAAACTATGAGAAATATGAAAATAGAACTTTTTCGAATTTTCTAAAATTAGAACTGTTCAATTTTAGTTACTGACGAGGTATAAGGCGAAGTTGAAGAAACTCTATCAATGAGTCTATTTGTTGGCTTGTAAAACTTACAATGTAATTATCAGAGAAGATGAAACTTCATCATCATCTTCATCTTCATCCTCGATTCCAGGATGTTGTCAATTGTGATAACAATTTAACCCCTTCAGCAATTCAAGTAAATAATCAATAATTTCACACGAGAAAAACAATTGCCTATTTTTCCCTTGATGATAATCAGATAATCAATATCATTAGTTATCAATTTATTACAGAATTGCAATTAAGAGGAAAATGATTACATCAGCGATAACTCACAATTTCCATCTTCATCCTCATCCTCATCTTTCTCTCCCATGTCACCATAATGTATTTTACCTTGACCTTAAATATGCTTCCATCATCATCTCTTCCTTCATCATCAACTTTGTACCTTTTACCTTTAACATTTAGAATAGAAAAATGGATTTTCGATTCTATTTTCTTTTTCCTTTTTTGTTCTTCTTTTTCCCTCATCATAAGAATCAAATCAACCATTATGATGGATTATGATGATGGTTTCTCTTTAATGTCAATCCTTTTCTACTTTCATTACTTATCTTCATCTTCTCATCATTTTATATTCTTTTCCAAGATTATTTTCATGAAATTCAGGAGGAAAATCATCAATGAACATCCTTGGAACATGAATATATTAATGATTACCTTGATTCTTATTACCTGGGATTGGGAAAATGTTTAGTTAATCATTTTCTTTCTCCTTCTTCTCCTTTAGTTACAATATAGAGAAAACGTTAAACAAAATGTTTATAATGATCAAGAATCAGTTAATTGTCTGGAATGAAAAATATCACCCAAAAATCAGCGACAGCCGAATATCGGCTTGTAAGCTGAAATTCAGCGGATAAATATTAATTTCCCGGCGAAAGTCACCGAGAAAAATACAAAACCAACTCGAATTTATAAAAATAACCAACATGATGAAAGGAAATTTCAACTCACTAACTTGATGATTGTTGAACAATCTACATGTAGATTGTTCAGCAACTTGGAAACCATGGAAATTATAATCTAAAGAAATTTAAACTCGAAACTTTGAAACAGAATTTAAATTCAAATTGAAAGTGAAAATCAACGAAAAAAATCTATCAAATTACTCATGATAATCCTCATGAATAACTACTTGAAATCAATCATCATTTAGATTTATAATCAACTTGATTTCGGTTAATTATTTACACTCAATTGATTCCGTTGTTTATACAATCTGAATATTCAATAATATATTATGTATACAAAGAAAAGTTGAATTGTTAGCCAAGAACAGAAATGAATTATCACCAACACCTAATGAATTTGGTATTATTATTGATGAAGATGAAGAAGTAAAAAAGCAAAAAAGTAACGGTAAACAATTGATATTGGAGGAAGCAAAGCAAAAGTGTAGAGTGTTACTATGATGAGATAGAGACAATTCAATCAACCATGTTGAGAAATAATTAGTTAATTATGTTTGATAGCAATTGGAAACTTACCTGTTTCTTGTAGCTTCCCAAAGAGCTGATGCAAACTTCCACATATCGTGACTTTCATTGAGGAAATATTATGTTAGGTAAATTTACAGAGAGAAAATGATACACAAACAATTCCAATCAGATTCCTATGGGATTTTCTTCCTTGGCTTAGATATAAATATGATATGTGTCTTACTTTTTATATGAATGAAATCGTGGAAAAAATTTACTTCAAAAATTATCTTAATTTCTCTCACTCTCACTCTGTCTCAATCTCAATCTCTCTCTCTCTCTCTCCCTAGTTCGGTGATTCTCCTCGACTCTCTTTCTTTCTCTCTCTCTCTCTCTCTCACTCACTCTATCTCTCTAATTGGCAGTGGGGAATGGTGATTTACCGTTAATCATATTAAAGGTAAACATCATTGGTAATTGTATCGCTTTAAGGTTAAACGTGGTGACACGAGTCATGGATGAGCAACAGACAGCGAAAGGTTGAAATAGAACATAAAATAAGGCAAATACGAATGCACATGGATAACCGAACAGTATTAGAACCAGGAACCACAAAACACTCCATATTGATGGCATTATATTTATTATCTTATATCGAATTGTATTTATGTGTATGAATATATATAAAAAAGAAGATAAAGAAAAAAGAAAACACCAGAATATTTTTGAGATGAGAACTGTTGTTATTATATATTTTCTGTTCTCTGTATGAGTAGAAAATGGGATTTATCGGTATTCTTATTATAAGAGAAAAGGGTTAATTCCAATGGTAAATAACATTGGACCAAAACACAAAGAATAAACAATTACCATGAATGATGAATGATATTAAACTGAGGCTTCTATTTGGTTCTATCCCATTTGCTTTTCTTGTTCGTGGTTTTTTTTAGACACCGAAGCCAGTCGATTGAGCCGGTCGGTCAGTCGACCATTGATCGACTATGCCTTAGCTGATGTTTTTTGACTTAGTCGACTCTAGTCGACTAAGTCGAGTAAACTCATTGAACAAACTTTGACACACAAGTGAACATCGGTTTAGAGTTTCTGGCCACGTTTTTGGTACTTTTGAATTGTTCTTTTTTCTCCATCTTTTTAAAATAGTTTTCTACTTTAAATATCTATAACAATGGCACAGAGGGTAAGTTTAAATGTTAACTTGTTATTAAAAAGTCGTTTCATTTGAAGTGTTTATTTTTTTACTTACAGGTTTCGATAAATAACATTGAATGGCCTGTAGAGAGTCATCATCTTACCAAAATAAATGGCAAAATTCATGAAAAACATACATCCAAATGGTATGGTGAACTAAAGGACACAACCTACCACGGTGAAGGTGAAGAACCAGCATTGAAGTTTGTCGAAAGAGAAGCTGATTGCTACACGATTCAGGAGCTTAAAGTTAAAACCGCATTAAGGAAAGCAAAGCGAGGAGAGAAATCTTATAAATGTCCATATTGTGGAAAAAAGTTTTCACCAGGAAGAATTGACAATGCTAGGCGACACATGAAGAAAAGATCGGACGGTGACGTTGCATGTCCTGTGCGACGCGAGTCTGGAGAAAATCTGGATAGCGAACCATTATTGCAACCAATTGAATATTAACTGTTCAAAATATTTAATGACACTGATTTTGATGAATAAAATAATTTCGAATTCAAAATTTTGTTTACGATTTTTTACCGCGAAATTCAAATTCGGAGGGGGTTGGAGGGTGTTTTTGCACATGCTATTTTGATCACTTTCTCTTTTGAAAAACACAATCATATGTTTAAATTGAACAGTTTAATTAATCGCAAACATAGTCTAATTGTTTTACAAGTGTTATTTTCGCCTTGCCGGTAGTTTTTTGTGAACTTTCAAAGAATAAACAATGGATCTCAAGGTAAGTTTCATTCAAGTTATTACGCATAGATAATTTTAGCAAGTGTTTTAAATGTACATTTTTCGTAGGTAGAGCAATGTAAATTTCGACCTATTCGTAATAAAAAATCGGCTGTTTGGAAATATTTTGGTTCAGTAGTCGATCAACATGGGCAAAGTGTAGACGATCAACTTTACTTTTGTGAAATTTGTTTTCAAAACGAGTTGACTCTTGGAAATAGGTTGAAAAGCGTAACAAAATTTCGTGTCACTACAGCAACAACTAATCTATCAATCCATCTACTCAACCTTCATGAAATCAGCGCATCTAAGCCTGGCTCAATTACGAAGTTTCTTAAGAAAAAGCCTGATCAATTGTTTGGTGTTCAAAGAAAGTTCAAACTTACTAATGATATTGCGATCTGGTTTTGTCTTGATTTGATACCATTCCATAAAGTTGAATGCAATGGATTCCAAAGATTTCTATCAGAGTACAAAATAGTAAAGGACATTAAAGATATTCCTTCAGCAAGAAATTTATCTCAAAATGGTTTGAGCCGTATCCATGCTCAAATAGAGTCACGAGTTAAAGATTTTTTACCGAAAAAAAACTTCGCTCTTGCTGTTGATTTGTGGACCGACAGCTCTCGTAGAATGAAATACCTTGGTGCTACATTACATTACATTAGCGGTGTAGAATTGAATCGTTTGTCTCTTGGAACTTGTGCATTCCCTGAAGCTCATACTGCGGTCAACATATACACGAAGCTCAAGAAACTTTGTCAAAAGTACGATTTAGATCTTGAATCTTCTTTTATTGTGCGAGATTGTGGAGCAAATATTCTGTCTGCGTAACTCGCATCATCTCAAATCACATTCTTGTTTAGGGCATGGCATACACAATTTAATAACTGTGGATGGTTTTAAAAATGTCGAAGAACTGATGACTCTTTTCATGAAGATGAAAGAGATTCATTCGGCATTAAGATATAAAAATGCAGATATTGCAGCTTTTTCGAATGATACACAGCCCGATGAACATAGTGACAATGAGCATATAGATGAATTTCAGAGTAGTGATCATCAGGAGCAGCTTGAAGCCGAAATATTCCCTTCAAATTTCGATGAAATAGCTGAAGAGATAGAAGTTGAATATGATGATTCTTCACCTGCAACTCCATCACCAGAAACTCGCCAACATTCAACATTGAAAAGTTACTGTCCAACAAGATGGCACTCACTTTTAATAATGATTAAATCAATGATAATCAATCATCGTGCCATAAACGATTCAGTTCAAGAGATGGATAGGAGTGAATTGTGGATATCTAAAAAAGATCTTATTTTGATGGAGAATCTAAGTGACTTCCTGGAGCAGTTCAAAACAGCGGTGGATATGTTAAGTTCAGAAAAACAACCAACCATTAACAAAGCTGCTGTTTTTCGCTGTCATCTCAAGAGTATTCTTGACGATTCTGCAAGTTCGAGCTCAGCAATTGATCAGCTGAAATCTAAGATGTCATCTAATTTCAACAAGCGTTTCCCGCTGACTGAGTTGATGATAATTGCCTCGCTTCTCGACCCAAAGTTCAAAGATCTTGACGTTATTTCAGACTGGTGTGAGGAAAATTTCACATCTAAAAAAGCTTTGATTAAAACCTGGTTTCATAAGCTCATTAATGACGATTCTGGCATCTCCAACTCTCCAATAATGCCAGTTACAGATGGAACACAATTGGCGCACAAATTTTCGACTAATACAAACACAATGACCAGCTTTGACCTAGAAATAGATTCATATTTGCTCGCTCGTGATACAAAAGACTTGCTAGAATTCTGGGATGAGCGAAAATCAGCCTGGCCAAGTTTATATAAACTTGCTTTAGCAGTCCTAGCAGTTCCTGCCACAAGTGTTCCCGTCGAAAGATTGTTTTCGATTGCAGGTCTTACTTTGAATAAAAAACGGAGTCAACTACATCCCGAAAGATTGAGTAAAATATGTTTTATTCATGACAACTTCAACTTTGTATCAAAAAATTGTGAAGATTTTGATTATTAAATAGCATTTCTGCTTATTAACAATAACCCCCTCCAACCCCCTCCGAATTCAAAATTCGCGCAAAATTTAGTCGACTAAGTTGATTTTTATTCATAGTCGACCGAGTCGACTAAAAGTCGACTGAAAGTGTTTTTTTTTATAGTCAGTCAGTCGACTATAAATCGACCGGCTTCGGTGTCTAGTTTTTCTTACTTGGAAATGGATTTTTGCTCATGCTCGTTTCTTTGAACATTTCGGGATTTTCGAATCTCTTATTTACATTTATCTAATCCTTGAAAATTGTGTTTGTTTTGTGACATGCTATTGATCAGTAGGTTTATCGATGCGAATGTGGCAATCAATTGATCGCTCATTTTAAATTTATTCTAGTTGGTCCTTTTGTTTTGTTTCCTCGAATTTTTAAAATTTCGAGAAAAAAAGTGACATCTCTTGGAAGACCAAGTAACCTTCACATGAGAGATGCAACAAATGTCATACGGAAGAAATTGCAAAGGAAAATAATGATTAGAATTGAAGTATTTAGATGAGTTTCCATTTTAGAAGTTATTTTCCATGAGTTGGTCAATAATTCGGGTCTTTTGAACATTCCAAGTGAGTTCGAATGGCTCATCTGAGAGAAATAATTTCCGAAATCAAAACAATCGAAAGCTAGTGACATCTATTGAAAAGAAAAGATAATCTATCAACACCAACCCAATTCAATTGATATTCTCAATCAAGAGATGGCGATGGTTACATTCAACTCCAAGAGTAAAACTTTTTGATAAACTTGATAAAATTAGATAAATGGTAATGTTAATCATGGAAAGGGAAACATTTTTACTCTAATCACCGGTGAATCAATTTCTGTTAATTCTGTTAACTGTTTACTATAATATTTCCAATTTAAATTCACCTTCCATTTTACAATTACTTTACTACTACTTAACTACAATTAATTGTCTAATTACCAACGAGATAAACAATTTAATCCAAACAAAAAGAATCAACAATTAACAATTAACAAGAAGTAAAAAAACATCAACAACCAACCAACATTTAAACAACATGATCAACATCAATAGTTGAGTTCCATCTCTTAATCATTGTTATCATAACCGCCATCAATTTAATCACACAACACACACAAATACACTTTAACTAATACAATACAATTAGTGATTAGTTTAATTCATTCATTTCCAACAATTAACAATCAATTCTCTCTCTCTCTCTCTCTCTCTCTTTGTCTCACTTTGTTCTCTCTGTCTATTTCCTTTTGTCTCTTTTCATTTGTTTTTTCATTTTCTTCCCATTTCTCGATAATCTCATGTAAGTAAATTTCTTATTATTACCACAATCGATTACGATGTTACTATTATATACTCGATAGATGATATTATTTATCGAACTTGCTATGATCAAAATGAACCATGAAGATAGTTGGACTGTCGGTAAAATGATCTGTTAGTTGTTTGACCACGACACAAGGTAGAAAAATACCAAATACAAAAAATCTTTGTGCGTGTTTCAAGCGGCTGTCCGATCATTTTCAAATTACTCAACAAAATGAAGCAAAATTTTCTCAACAGTTACTTTCAGTTCATTTCGTTACAATCAGAGCAACAATAATACAATTGTTGGATCGACAACAAATCAACATAATTGTAACAATTTAATCTAATCTTAAAACTTACTTACTCTCACTTTCTCAACATCATCACCATCATATTTATCACCTAATCTTTGTCTTCTTGGCAACCAAATTGTTACCAAAATGTGTAAAAATGGTTCTCCAACCGCCCGAGTGTGTGTATGAGCCTCACAACAGCAGCAAGAAAACTTCATCTTGAAACTAACCTAATTTACACCATAGGAAAAAACTGTAGAATACAAAAAAAAAATCTATTTATAACTAATTTCTAAACTCGTAATGTTAATCAACATTCAATTCTCAACAATCAATTACCAATATAAAACCTGTAAGTTGATTGTTATCATTTGATTCAGTTTGTCAGCTAAAGTTATCAATGTTTGCATCCTAAAAGGATACAGACAAGGTAAGCAAATAATTGATATTTGATCCTATTGATTTGCCAAGTGATGGGAACATGATGATGGTGATGATGATGATGATAATTATATTTGCATCCGTTATCCTCCATCACCCACCTTGATGTTTTCATTTTGTTGACAAAATGTTTAGAGGTGATAATGTAAATTGAGAGGAGTGAGAAGTTGTTGAAAATGTTGTTTATCTAATCAACAGTTGATACAAAGAGGTGACCACAAAGATGATGATGATAATGTTGATGATGTGACATGATTAGTATGCTAATGATGCAAAATGAGAGGAGGAAGATAAGTCAAGCCTTAATTGTAAAGGTAAAACAAGATTGCTAATCTTTTGGTTAAGCTTGGGTTCCAGGTAAGGTTTCATTTTCTCTCTCTCTCTCTCTCTCTCACTCACTAACTTTTGTTTTACCATCAGCATCATGACTGAATTTGAAAGTCATCATTGGGATGAAGATGCGTTGATGAGAAACTGCAAGATCTTCATGTTAGAAGGATCAATTTCATTTGATTGGCTTCAAGATAAAACAAATGACGATAAGAAAAAGGTAAATATTCATTGAATATCAAGCGAACAGTAAACATAATATCAGCTGTTAATTGCTAATGAAAAAGAGGCGAAAGAAAAATTCTGATAATATATGACGAAGAGAAATTTTATCTCTTCATGATAAACTTTTCTTTAGCCATTGAATCGTAGACTCAATCGACTCATTCAAATGCTCACAATTAATGATGAGAACCAAAAAAATGAGAGAGAGAGAGAGAGATGAATCAGGTAAATGATCATATTCATTGATGAATCACCTTCTTCCCAAGGAAAAATAAAGAAACGTTGACAAGGCAACAAACTCAATTGTATTCATATTATCCGGTGAGTGGATTGATTAACCATGGAAAACTATCAAACAATTCAACCTCTCCCATCCGACTCACCTTATTGTCTTGATGATCATTATTAGATTATTAGATTTAAATGATATCCTAATATTATATATGGAAATCTATGAGACGATCATGATAATCGGAATCAATTTCTCACGTTAAACTGCACGATATCAAGAATAAAACAGATACCAATGAATGACCAGGAGAACGAGAATCAGCTGATGAAAATGTTCGTATCAATTTCTTACGATTTCAATATGAAAATATGTCGAAAGATTGAAGATTTAGTTTGATAAACTTATTCTGGTCACCATGAACTCATCTGATCATTATTATTGATTGAATATCATTTTGGATTGTTAATTGTGTTCGTGCTTTTTAATTCATCGTCAAGGGTTTTAATTTGTTTACCTTTTTAAAGATCGTTAATCAAACTGAAAGAAATTAAATCTATCACCAGAATTTACTGTTGACATTTTTCATGGAAGAGAAAAAAATTTCCAGGATATTATTATAACTCATGAGAGAAGATAAAAACAATGGAAATTATCATTACCATTCCTGATATTATATCGATTAGCGATTATTTTTATTCGAATAATTTTTTTTGCTTCTTCTTCATGTTGATCCATTTTTTTGTGGTTCTCGTTCACCAGATTAAGCTTATTCATTGGAAACATCATCATGGTTTATTGATCAATCTTCATGTTCAGTTGAGTTCAGTTCAATGGAATCAGAATGAAAATATTAAGGTAATAAGTATGTTTGTCATTATCATGGAAACCGGTCAACCTCAATTACAGTTTAACTTGATCATCATCATCATCAATTCATTATGAAGGATAATGATGAAGAGGAAGATAAATGAGTGAGTCTTTGTTGTCATCTAAACCATCATCATATTAATATGAATGAATCAAATTATTACAATCAAGATATCGGCAAATAATATTATTAACATGGTAATAATAATCTATGTAAATCTCATCAATTGATTATCATAGTTAAAGGAAATGAAAACCTTAACATCTAGTGAGCAAGTAAATTGGTTAATTTTATCAATTAAAATTGAGTTAATTGTTTTTATTTTCTGAATCATTTGTGCGATCAAAAGTTTTGTCATGAAAATTTGTTTCCCTCTTTTCCTATTACATAAAATTAATGATGATTAAGATTTTTAAATGTCTACAATTAGCTGAACTTGTTGGAACCCAACAAGGGAAAAAAAGGTTAATCACATTGTCTGGTTCGAGATAATTATCGAAATGATGATTACATTGTGTTTCGAGACTTTCATGATGAATTCAAGAAAGATAGAGAATTAAAATTGATCATAGTGGTGAATTTTTTTTCCTTCTACTAAAAGACAATGAGATAAATCTGGTTCACTATTGGAATGGCAAGAATCCCATGGAAATGGAAGAGATAAATTTAAGATTAATCTTTTTCTCTTTTACTTTTTTTCTTCTCATCTCTCCATCATTTTCAATTGCGTTCTGTAACGGTTACATTGCTTTCGCCTTCGTCCTTGTACACTATGTGTCGTTGGCCTTTTTCCTTGTTGGCTTAACATCTCTCTCTCTCTCTCTCTCTCTCTCTCTCTCTCTCGCCACGATATATTAATCTTATAGCCCCATCAGTAAAAGCTCAATCAAGAAGCTACGGCTTACCTCAGCATCTTGCTAGTTCAAAATGTCTCTCGAATTCATAGAATTCACTCGTTCTCTCTCTCCCTCCCTCTCCCTCTCATTCTCGTCCCACTCACTCAACAACCACCACCAAGACAAAAATTCAAAATAGCACATGGATTCATCTTCTATTCTGTGTTAGAGATAAAGAAGAAGAAAAAAACTAAGACGATCATCTTATATCTTGTCTTAGCTGTTGTGTTGTTGTTGGTGATGATGATAATGGTGTAGATGATGATGAGGATGACAAAAGAGGCGGGAGCTGTAAATATGAAGAAAATGATACTCTTTCCTAGCTCTCTCTCTCTCTCTCCTCCTCTCCCTCTCTTCCTTTTCTTCAACATTTATAATATTAAGATAAAAAGAAGATGATATTTCTTGTGTCTTTCAGCCTGTCGATAAGATGACAAAACTTATCTTCCACTCTCATCATCATCTTCAACTGGCCTTATTCAAATCCCCTCAATATGTAAGGTAAAAAAACCGTTTCAATGATAAAATCAAATAAGATTCAGTGTGAATGAAAATATGATAATAATTAATCTCTAAAATGATAAATGATAAGTAAATAAACAGATAAACAATTAAGGTTGTTACATGATGTTTGTTGTGTCTACATTGATCATCTTAAAGCAGCAATTAATTTGCTTTTGTTGATAATCCTCAACATCATCATGATCACCATGTTGTTGACTTGACAAAATTTTCTTGGCAAAATGTTTCAAGGAAAACAAGTAAAGAGAGAGAGAGAGAGAGAGAGATAATAACCACACTGAATTAAATACATGGGAACCATGAACAGATAGAATGTTCAATTCCATGAGAGATATAACAATACTGAGTCTAATATACCCTCGACTTCATGATAATAGTTATTTGGAATTAAAATTCAATAGAAATTAAATTTAGTTTAAACAATCAATATGCTCTACAGTTACTAAAATTAAGTTCTAATTGTTGAATTGCAAACCGTTAATTTGTATTCATTAATCAGTCTCTTAATTGTTTGTCAAGTGTTTTATGATTATAACAAAATAAGTTAATGATCATAAGTAAATTGAATTGAGGTGCTGATTGCCACAGGAAAATACAAAAGCTCAGCAGCTTAATCATTGAATCAGCAACAGTTGATTAACTTAATTACATATTTACTATCAACTCGGTGTTGTCTTACAAGAACAACTTAATTAACATTGAATAGCAATTAACAATCATTCAACTTGTCTATTGGAACAATTAAACAAAAAAAGTAACTTAATTTGAGTGAATATACAGAATAAAACGTTCAATCGGTAAACATCATCATCGATATCAAATCATCATCATGAGCTGTTCAAATAGATACTCAGATGAGTAAGATACATGGGAGGAAGATGAAAGGAAGGTAAATTTAAAGAAGCAAGATAATTATCATCATTATCATCGACCTCTAATTCAAAGGTAACTAATTCAGGTAGGGAGAAAGGGAGAGAGAGAGAGAGAGTTGAATTCGTGCAAGTTTCACTTTTAATCTAATATATTTTACTCTTGATGGTTCTGTGAGTGAGTTAACTGTTAACAGTAAATGATAATAACAAGAAGCGATTTAATTTATTATTTGTATTATGATTAACTTGATGAGAGATGTTGTCGTAGCGTGGTAAAGGTAACATTGGTTCTGTCTCTCTCTCTCCTTTTTTTCATTTCAACTCAATGATCATTTGGACGCGAGATATCATGATGATGATTATCATCATCATCAGAATTGTCAATTTCTGTTAATTGTATTTGACTTGGAGACATTTTGATGACAATTGTTAAAATATCAACTGTTACCCACCGTCTTCAATTCAACCTTTTACCACCTTCTTCACCTGCAGATCTTTACCTTCTCTCCCATCAGCCCATTCTCATCGTATTTCCAGGGAGAGAGAGAGAGAGAGATTAAGTTTATGTATTTATCAATCGATGTCACGAAAGCTCAAAGAGAAAAGAACTTTTTTTCTCTCAAATTTATATATTAGCAGAAAAAGAAGAGAACTTATAATATCATTATCGACCGAATATCGTTAAAGAAAATGATCTTAAGGAATACAAACCAAGTTTACCTTTTTTTTCATATTCTCTTTTCGTGAGACTCGCGCCATTTTTTTCCTCTTTATCTTTCAGACTTTCATCATAATCATTCAATATCATTACCCGCTATCTAAAAAACTATCCACTTGTTACCTGAGATCTGATGATACATTTGAGAGAGAGAGAGAGAGAGAGAGAGAGAGAGATGATATGAGACAAATGATAATAGTGTTAGAAAAATCATCAAACTTTCTGTTTACTGTTGTTTCTTAATCAATTTTTTTTTTCTTCTCCCATTTTTGATTGTATAAAAGTGATAGAGTTGTAATGATGATAATATTTGATTGTAATTGCTTGGAATCATAAAACACCTTCCACCATAACTACTACCTCTTACCCACCTTCATCATCATAATCATCATCTCGTATCTCAATTATGTCTCATTATCATTGGTACTCATTGAAACCAATTTTCTTGTTGTTGTTTGTCACATACACAGACAATCAACAACAATTGAAGAAACTTTCTGATAAAAAAATTACATCATAACTAATATCTATTTTCAGGGTAAATTGTTGATTGGATTTCAAAATCTCAAACAAAGTTCATCAATTTTATCCTTATTTATCATTCTTATGACATCATTACCATGAAACCTTGTAAAATCCATGAGAGAATTGATAATTCTCAATAATCTCAACAGAAACCATAATAATAATAATAATAATTTTCTTTTCTTTTTTCTCTTTTATTTCTTGTATTGATTCATTTCTAAATCCGATTTGTAACTTTTAAATCAAACAAATTAATCATATATCAGATTAAAGGGATTAGTGATCATGAATCAATGAATATGAAATAATTAACTTTTCAATCAACTTTTGTTTCCAGTGGATTGAAAAAACCAAACAATTAGACTTGCAACTGAATATAATTAAAAACCAATTGGTTGGGAAAAAAATTTGATCAGAAAATTTCAAAGGGAAGTTTAATACATGGATAAAGGTGATCACAGTAAGGATAAACTGTGGATCAATAAGATTAATAATTTCTGATTAGTTTACCTTGATGAGTTTCGTTCCATATGTAAACGGTTGGGCTCTTCACATGGACTGATAGGGTCAGTCAATTGGATCAAACTTTGTATGATCGTTTTAGATTAACGATCGTCAGCAAGATGAGTAATTTGAAAATGATCGGACAGCCGCTTGAAACACGCACAAAGATTTTTTGTATTTGGTATTTTTCTACCTTGTGTCGTGGTCAAACAACTAACAGATCATTTTACCGACAGTCCAACTATCTTCATGGTTCATTTTGATCATAGCAAGTTCGATAAATAATATCATCTATCGAGTATATAATAGTAACATCGTAATCGATTGTGGTAATAATAAGAAATTTACTTACATGAGATTATCGAGAAATGGGAAGAAAATGAAAAAACAAATGAAAAGAGACAAAAGGAAATAGACAGAGAGAACAAAGTGAGACAAAGAGAGAGAGAGAGAGAGAATTGATTGTTAATTGTTGGAAATGAATGAATTAAACTAATCACTAATTGTATTGTATTAGTTAAAGTGTATTTGTGTGTGTTGTGTGATTAAATTGATGGCGGTTATGATAACAATGATTAAGAGATGGAACTCAACTATTGATGTTGATCATGTTGTTTAAATGTTGGTTGGTTGTTGATGTTTTTACTTCTTAATTGTTAATTGTTGATTCTTTTTGTTTGGATTAAATTGTTTATCTCGTTGGTAATTAGACAATTAATTGTAGTTAAGTAGTAGTAAAGTAATTGTAAAATGGAAGGTGAATTTAAATTGGAAATATTATAGTAAACAGTTAACAGAATTAACAGAAATTGATTCACCGGTGATTAGAGTAAAAATGTTTCCCTTTCCATGATTAACATTACCATTTATCTAATTTTATCAAGTTTATCAAAAAGTTTTACTCTTGGAGTTGAATGTAACCATCGCCATCTCTTGATTGAGAATATCAATTGAATTGGGTTGGTGTTGATAGATTATCTTTTCTTTTCAATAGATGTCACTAGCTTTCGATTGTTTTGATTTCGGGAAATCAATGATTTCAAATCATTTCTCTCAGATGAGCCATTCGAACTCACTTGGAATGTTCAAAAGATCCGAATAATTGACCAACTCATGGAAAATAACTTCTAAAATGAAAACTCATCTAAATACTCTAATCGTTATTAGCCTTTACGTGTTTTTTCAATGAAACATATAGAACAATTTCAACAATCAGTAATCTCAACCATTCACTGTGCTTATGACATAGTTATTTGTTGATGACAATTGATCGGTATGAGCAACCTTAGTACCTTTCATAAAACAATTGAAAGAGTTGAAACTAACAATTAGGCAGATTTGAATATTAATTTTTCTGAGATTAGTTTGGTGTTGGTTGACAGTTAATGGATATTGGATGAGCAATGATGATGATTTAGAGGCTCACTAAACTGTTGCTGGAAATTGAATCAAGAGGTGAGAGTCTATGGATTGGGTAACAGTCGATTCTCAATTCGATGCTCAACTAATTTCTATTGTTCTCTGATGAATTTTTGCATAACTGCCGAACTATTTTATGAAGATTTATCGAAATCAAAGTCATTTCGACTCATCTTTTTAGGATGAGCCTTCTTTTCACTCTTATACACATTTCTTTTTCTTCGCTCATTTTTTTAATCGCTGATAATGATCATCATGACTTAAGTTTTTTCTTCAACTTATTGAATTCGGTTCAAGTGAAAAAAAAAGTTTCAACTTCAATATGGTAGAAAAAAAGATAATCTAACGATTGAATAAAAATTCTATCTATTGGTCAATCAAAATGATCACCTTTCCATCTACTTAGACTCGAACGTTTCTTTTTCAACTTCATCATCTTCACGATCTCAACTATTCTTTGGTTACTTTTAACGGAAATGAATCAACTTTTCTCTTATTTCACATCATCATGATTCATTGAATTCTCAGTGAAATAGTTTGAGTGAAGATAAAAGAAAATCTTTCAGATTCTCAATGATAGGTTACGATGAAGATGGAGAAACTATGGCGAAAAAGAGAGTGAAAAAAAACAGAGTTGATAAAGAGAGAGAGAGAGAGAGAGAGAGAGAGAGAGAGATGAAAATGAAGATAAAAATGAGAAAGAAATCGAAAAAAAGACAGAATTTTGAAGACTGACAAAAGAATTTCGAATATAAAAGAAAAAAGCTAAGTCTTATTCTCCTCAACCAACTCCCAATTTTCTCTTACCGTCTACTTATCTTAGCCATCATCATCATCATCTCAATTTTCATTCATTTTAAAAGAGAAATAAAGATGAAAATGAATTCCTATCAATTCACCTTCAGATTTGGCTACTAATAAAATCATCATCTTCCCTGAAGAAGAGCGAGAGCAAGAACACGAACAGAGAGAGTGAGAGAGAGAGAGAGAGAGAGAGAGAGAGTATTACCACTGCTCATTCATTGTCAAACTCTGTCTTCAGTCAGTCATCATTTCTAACTAAAGGCAAGTCATTGATTGTTAGCTAATAAAAAGAGCGAATTATTATAATGCTGGAGATGCGAAAAAAAAGTTTTTGCATTCAGAGAATTGATCTTGATCAGTTGAGACTTTTTCACCATATAAATAAGTTCAGTTGGAAATGTTTTCAATGTCAAGAAAATATGTTGAAATCACATCTTTCTCTCCTTCATCTTCTATAAAAGGAAAAAAATAATAAATATTAGAATTTTTTCTCTCGATATTATTACTACATTCTACATATTGGAAATTTTCATATTTCATTTCATTCAGATTGTCGATCGTGTTTATTTCATATCACTTCATCTATCTCAGAATACAAATAGTCTGTTAATCTGTTTGTCAATTCAACTTTTAATCTAATCCCTTTTCTTGAATAAGTGATACACTTTATTGGTTGCTGGTGGATTTTCCTGAGATTTAACTGAATTCATTACCTGTTACCTGTACTTTCTAAGTCTTCATCATAAATAATCATTGATTGTTATTGACATCATTCTTTGTGACCATTAAATGCATATCATCATCATCATTTATCATCCATTTTGCATATTGTACACAATTGATCACAATCAATTCCGTTAACTTATTTCCTCTCTCTCTCTCTCTCTCTCTCTCTCTCTCTCTCTCTCTCTCTCTCTCTCTGCTATTGTCAGTAACCGTTATAATCCAGCCCATGATAATATCTTTACATAGATACGACAATATTATTCACTTGATTTTCACTGATAATGATAATCAATCCATTCAATTGATGATAATCATAATCAGAATCAGAATCATTTGTCTTGATTTCATTGACAACAGCAAATATACAAAGATCATCATTATATCAACCTAATCAATACAATAATCATAAACAGAAAAAGAGGAAAGACCAACAAGGAATTAATTTACATCAAAGTGATTAATGTTAATATAATTAATTAATCAGAAATGATAGATTATTGTCTTGACTATTATTATTCAGCTAATCCTTATATCTAATCCATTTGGTATCAATTTGATTCTCACAATAAGACCAATCCTTGAATCTATTGGTTCATCAGCACTTCTCTAATCGTGACAAAGGTTAATCATAATCACTACCAAGTCTTAATCCGATTAAGATTTTAAGTTGTCTGACCACAACATTGATCAAGGAAAAAAAAATATTTCATTTATCATTTCCAATAGAAACTGATTATCAACCATGATAATTATCATACACTTTCTGGTGAGAGAGAGAGAGAGAGTAAATGTATTGGTAACATTATCGGAGGAAATGTTAACGTGTTCAATTTGTATTGTAGTTGAAAGGTTTTCTCATCATTGGTTTTACCTTTAACCCCTTGTAAGAGATTAGTTTTCCGGTTTTAAAAAGAGGGAATAAAGTTAATCACAATCAGAGAAGATTAAATTGTGATTGAGATTACAATGAATTGATAATAATAATAAAGTACAAATGGGAACAATAATCTTTTGTCTATTGATGTTAATGGTGATGATGATCACTTTTAAATCATGAAGGAAGTCAATGTTTTCCTCCCAATGTATTTATCAGCCTCGTGTTTAAATCTAGCATCTAATGACTTTTGCCTTTGTGTGTATATGTCACACATGATGATAGTTATTACTCTCATCTTTAAAGAGAGAGAGAGAGAGATGAAGATAATGATGATAAGGAAGAAAAGAAGAGGCGAAAAAAGTAGAATAGAAAAAAATTCTTAACATCAGATTGAAAGAATAGATTCGATTCAGTGAAAATTATTTTCTCTTGTTCATTATTACCCATTAGTTTATATTGGAAATATGCTTTTACCATAGACCATCAACGAGAAAATTTGGTCACGCAAATTTCGAGCCACCCCCATAATCCTATTTATCTACCTTGATGATAATGGTGATGTTAATAGTAATCATGATAATGATGGTGGTGATGATGATGATGAAGTTATGGTGAAATTATATATTTTTTTCGTGGAAAAGTTTGAAGAAACTTGGATGAGAAAAATGCTGATTCTGATGTGAAATAAATTCGGGAAAACAACAAACATGAACTTTTCTCATGCTTCATGATATTTTAATGAACAAACTGAACTTTTCGATCCTGCTCTCTCTCTCTCTCTTATCCATGAAAAATGATAACCTTTTAATAATCCTTATCAGATAACTTTATTTATCTGTTATCATTTCTTTTTCAGCTTTTATTTGCTTACTCAAGTAAAGATTCAATTCTAGTATAAAAAATATCATGAAACTGAATACAACATGATAAATTTTTAACGTTTTTATTACAATGCATGAAGAAGAAAAAATTACTCATGAATTTTCATTGAACAAAAAAAATAGTTTGATTACTAGAACTTGTTTTTCATTTACTTGGGTTGTTTATGTATTGGATTATCATGCAACTCATTATATGAAATTCTGAGTGTTTGAAGAGTAAAATACATTTCAATCAGAACTTTTCGCTTCTCAACTTTGAGATTAGATTCTCGTTTCAATATTATTTACCATGAATTAAGATTTTCAGTTTTCGGGGCAAAAAATTTTCTCCCATGAATTAACATGAAAGAATGAAGATTTTTGCTCATTATCATGTTTATCATTACATGAACCATTAAGCTTTTCATTGGAAAACGTTTCCAGCCTTCATCATCTTGTTGCTTTTCATCAATTCTGAGTATTCAAAGTTACTCTGACTTTTTCCTTCTACTTCAGGCTTTCCATGATTATCATCATCAATTAGGAAATAAAAAAGGTGAAAGAGAAAGAGAGGGAATCATCGCTGAACTGATGAAGCAATGAAACACCCTGAAAATTGGTGAGTACTCAATATTACCATGAAAAAAGAGAGAGAACTTTTTTCCTCTTTTGTATAGTTGATGATATTGTTCAGAGGTGAGGAGATTCTGTTGAATTTTTTTTTCATGGAAACTTTTATTTTCTCTCAAAAGATTGATCCATTGTTCAACTCGATGATAATCATGGTGATAATGATCATGTTCTTGTAATCATTTCAATTTAGTTAAATACTCTAACGGGTGTGGCTCATAATGAAAAGTTCCAGTTCTTGTTTACATTGTAAACTAATCAATTAATACTCTTTTCTCATTAATATCACGATAATTAGCTTTAACTAATTGATTAATCAAGATATTGATTCTATTGGAGGTGAAATGATAACTGATTAGTTTCAATAGGAATATATATCAACCTGGAACTTTGACATTTTCTCAAGTTCCAAGTTCTTTATGAGTAACGATCTTATTGATAAATCGTAATATGAATTCTTCAGCATGGATTGTATAATAAGTATATTTACTCATCATTAACGATAAATTTGGAATCAGATTACATGGAGAAAAAGTTAGAGATAGAAAAATAAAACTCGAGATGAACAAAATAACCGAAAGAGTAATATTACAATTAGATTGATTGACCATCTCGAATATGAACTGTAACTATTGGTCATACTGACCACATCTTAATAATAACAAAAGTGATTAAGTGTAACTGTTATACCGATTGATTTGATTTCGCCATCATTATTTAGATAATATTATGAAGAAAATACTGTACACTGAACATTCATTGAAACTCGAAGTCATTTTGATTCGGTTAACCCAGAATTTAATCTGAATTATAATCTTATAATTTCAATCTCAATTTAATTGACGACGTTAATCAGAAGGATTAATAAGCTAACATCATTAGAGAGGAAAAGTAATTTGATTGTTTACAGAATGATAATAATCACATGAAAGTGTTTGAAATAGTTAATGAAAAATATATTAGGTAGATCAGAAAGTTTTGCACGAAAATCTGGTCTAACAATAAAAGTGTGATTGAGCAAAGGTGCTTAATCATAATGAATAAAATTTTGAGAATATAAAATTCATAGTTTTTCGTACATAAATATCTGAAAAAGTCATAGTTTTCGGTATTCGAACCAGGCTAAAAAACGCTTCGAAAATGGCCTAAATTCGAGATTTTTTTCATCTTGTTTTGAGAGGGCCAAAAACGGTCTTCTTTTCATTTTTTGGTAGGTTTGATCATATTGATCTAAAATTCGATATTTTTCTTTAATTTGTACTAAATTCAATAATTAGCTGATTATAATTACCGAAAAAATTTAAATCTAAATTGTTTCTTTTTTTCGAAAAAGTCAAAACTTTTCCATAGGCTCAATGGTAAAAAAAGATTTTTTTTCATTTTTTCGTGCAAAACTTTCTGATCTACCTAATAATAACTTGGGAAGGTAAAATTCTGAAAGTAAACAAGAATTCATATGTATGATTTTATGAGAACATGATAATCTCAAGATTATCAGCTTACAAATTACATGGGAGAAAAAAGGAAAAGTAATTATGATTGTAATGATTATTAAACTAACAAGAATTAAAGTTTCTCTTCTCACATTAAGAACTTGAAGCAATTTTAGAAACTTCAGAATTCTGATTCAATGAAATTCTACATGTAAACATATTTGCTTTTCTTTTTCACTAAATTTCAACCTCTGAACTTTTTTTTCTCTTCTTGGTTACTATTTCTTATATTTCGATTGGAAAGTTAGATAATAAAATTAAATTGAGCTTATTAAATGTTGAGAAACTTTTTGTTTCTCTCTTTACTATTAATAGTTATTGGTATGAATTTATCATGAAATATATATTATATTCTTCAGCATCATCATGAAGAGAGAGAGAGAGAGAGAGAAAAACTATATGATTAAAAGAGAGGATAATGATTATTATGAGTGAAAAGTTTAGTTAGTTCGAGCAACTGAACAGTTCAGAAAAATAGACGCAAAGATCCTGAACATGAACATAGAGAAAATTTGAAAGATTATCAAGAGGGAGAGAAAAAGTTCTGTAACAATTGGTCAGTTCATTTGGTGAATTTTTTTCTCTCTCAAAAATTAGAGTGAAAAAAATTCGATCAATCAAAGTTACTTATTAAATCTTTTTCTCAATATTCTTAGTTTCTAATTATCAATAATGTTCAAAGGTTCGAGATAACGTTTGCCTTGAGAACTCAAACTTTTATCAAGTTCGACAAGGTTTTGATAGAATTCACCAGAGGGAGCTGATTGGGAATGAATTTATCGCTGTCTCTTTCTCTCTTTCTCTCTTTCTCTGGATAGGAATATTTCTTCATCCTTCCAGCATTGATAGTTGGTAGTTGATCAACATTGAAACAGGTTGATGACGAGTGAAAATGTTGATCATGTTGATAGTTAGTCGATTAAAAATGTTCAACTATTGGTTAGAATTGACTGATTATTGGTTAATATTAATCTTTTTCCACCTTATCTCAACTTCATCATCACATCATCATTATCTCCATAATCATCATAGCTTATCATCCTCATCATCTTCATCATCATCGCCAAAACATTCACTCTTATCCTTACCATCAACATACAATGTGACTTCATTGCCAATCATTTCATCAAGTGAATCCTCATCACCAGCAACTTATCAACATCATCGTCGTCACCTTACAAGGTCAATATCGTCACCATCTTCATCCTCATCAAATTACAAATCATCAAGTGTACAAAATGTGAATAGTAATGACAATCCAATTGATTCACAATCTAATTATTTTTCAACTGAATCTTCAGTAACCAATTCAGGTACAAGAAAGTTTAACTCAATTCCAAATGGATATTTTCATAAATATTTAACTATCATTGGAATAATTTTCTGTGTCAATGAGTTTCAGTGAGTCCAATTTATTATTAATCCTTAATCATTTATTTTATCATTCATCACAATTCTAGATGAAAGTGACCCAGGAGATAATTACATTGGTGATGTACCAGAATTTGTTGATTCCATTTCAAATATAACAGTTTCAACCGGAAGAGATGCCAGACTAACTTGTATCGTTCGAAATTTGGGAATTTTCAAGGTAACAAATAGATCACAATAATAATAATAGTCGTTGAGAGATTGAGAAAATTACTACTTGCATTGTTACAATTTTCTCTTTCTCCCTTTTTCTCTCTCGAAATTTTCAAATTATCAGGTTGCCTGGATGAGGATCGAAGATCAAACTATCCTGACGATACATGATCATATAATTACTCGAAACTATCGAATCGGTTTAACTCATAGTGAACTGCGAGTTTGGAATTTAATTATCAACGATGCCCAAGAAGAGGATAGAGGAGGTTACATGTGCCAAATAAACACGGTTCCAATGCTTTATCAGATTGGATTTCTCGATGTTGTCGGTAAGTGTTTTTTTATATTTTGTTGCCATGAAAATTGACAGAACTTTTCCTGAAGAGAAAGACCAAGATTAAGTTTTCCAATTCTTTCCAATCAAAGAGGAGCACAAAAACAAAGCTTACAAAAAGTTAATTGACTCGAAAGGTTAATCTATTATCTAATCATGAAAATTAATCAGGTAAAGATTAGTGATAATCGTTTTCTATTAGTTAACAAGAATTGATTAACTTGATAACTTATCGATGTGTAAATTATTCAACCGCCGATTTTACTTGAACTAGTTTTTCTTTTTCTTTTCCTGGTTGACATTTAACTTTGTCATTGAAAAGGTGATAACCTTGAGATGAAGATGATAATGATAATGTCAATAATCGTCATCTTTATCTTTCTCCTTTCGTTACCTATTCTCCTTGAATCCCAAGTGTCATCATCGTTTTTTATCATCACTCTTTCAACTTTTTTGCTTCTTTTCCTTGTTTCAAGTTGATACTTTCTTCTTTCAACCTCCTTCTTGTCTTTGTTGTTGTTGTTGTTCTTGTTTTTTTCTCAATTTTTCTCCACCAACTCTCACCCTGATCATCATCATCATCATCATCATCATCGTCTCTCTTTCTCTTCGTTTCACTTCATCATCATCATTCAACTGAATTCCACTGAACTATTCTTGCCTGTTAAGTGCTTGTGAACAAAAACAACCATGAACAAGAAAATAACAACATCAACAAAAGATAAGAAATGAAGGTGAAAAAAAGTACATAACAAACGCAACCTAAGGCTAAAAGACCATGGTGATGATGTTGAAGATGAAGATGAAGATGAAGATGATGTCGTGATGTGAATGAAAATATTTCTCTGTTACATCTTTTTATTTGTTCTTATTCATTTTTCTCTCATACAAATATCACATCTTTTTAGTACCTTCTACCTATGATTCCCTTTGTCACTCTCTTTCTCTTCTCTCAGTTATATTTGTCATCCTCATCTTTCAGATTTTCTTTTTGCCATTTTCCTTGTTTTCTACTTTTTGTTGAAAACAACATTGACTTGGAGCATCAGCTTCTCATTTTCAAAAAGAGCCAAAAAAAAGGATGAAGATGCTAAAGAAAAAAACTTTTCTTTTCAACTTTTTTTTCCACATTGAATTTCAACACGAAATTCATGTTTTCACTAATACTTTTCCTACCATCACCTTGTTCACCTTTCATCATCATCATCACCATCATCATGGTTGCTTAACATTGTCATGTTGTATTTTCCTCTAGTTTCTGTTGACCTCTGGTCATCAAATGATGATGATTGTTGTTTGTACACATACAAGATTGTGTGTATTTCAAAAGTCCAAGATAATAATATCATATTGTATTAATATCACAAGAAAATATTGTAACAATATATTATCACGAAAATTAGATTTGTTTACATTAATTCTCGACAATATGATTAACAAGTAAATGTAATCAGATGAATGAAAAGATGACAAGTTTCATCATGTGAATGTTGTTTTTTTTTACTCCATCGATTACAATTGCATGCGATACAATCAAATTGTAGAAAAGTTAATTACCAATAATTAGAATCGTCTGGGAGGCTTTTTGCCGTTAGAGTTGAACTTTCCATTGATTTGCTCAGTTTCTCTCATACAGTAAGAAAATCAATCAACAATGTCTACGTTTTCACTATCATGATTGTAATGATTTTCCTTCACCATCATTCATCAAGTGAAGATGAGCTGAAGAGAGTGTTTGAAAAACTGTTTGGTTGACACATTTTGTTTTTCTCTGCAACAATTAAACATCAAAAAGTATTCACTTAATTAGCTGATAATTGAGCTGGTAGTTGAAATTTGCTCATCAGCTCAATTATATCGTTGAAATTGATTACTTGTGAGTTGAATTGAATCTATTCCGGGAGATAATGATGATAACAGAAAATTGATATCCATGGGGTGAGAGAGAATGAAAAATGTTACTTTTAGCCATGAAAACTCAGGGTAAGTGATGAATTCTAAGTTAAATTTTACTCATTGCCGGTTAATCTAAATAGCTTAACATGTAAAAAGGTTAGGAAGCCATCCATTGAGGGAGAGAGATTTATCATCCATATAAAATGGTCATAAATCCACTTTGCAAAAGATGAAATCAACAACAAAAGGAGCCGGAAGAGTGAAAGAGAACCAGAGAGAGAGAGAGAGAGAGAGAGAGAGAGAGAGAGAGGCAGAGAGAGGCAGTGGGAGAGACATTGGAAGAGCTGATAGGAAAAATATTATTATGAAAAGATGAGAAAAAGTCATTTCTACCTTGGTGAGACTCAGATTATCCTTTTCTACCAACTTTCAATGCTTCTTCCTCCTGAGCCAAATTTATTATGAAACCTAATGTTGATTGTGTTTCCATTGCTTAAGATTAGTTTTCTGATGTTTAGTTTTTTTTCAATATTCAGATTACTGTTAGCATGAGATGATGATGATGATTATAGTGTGGTGACTATGGTGGTATCGAGGATAGAACAGAAAAAATTAATCCATAATTTTCCATCATCTTCCTCTGCACGTCATTCAATAGTAAATGTTATTTATTTTGATTATCATCATTATTCTGGTTTTATCATCTTCATGTTGTTCAATCTTCCTGTTATCATGTGGCCTTCCGAGTAAAATTAATCTAGAGTTTCACTTTTCCCCTTAAATCAATTTATCTCAATTATTATTTATCTTCATCATGTTTATCATTAGTATAGTCGAGAAAAAAGGTAGAAATTTATAAATCCATTTACTCACTGGATTCTCATCATCATCACTTATCCATTTAAATTGATTATCTTTTTAGTTCTCATCCATTTTTCATCTCTCTCTCTCTCTCTCTCTCTCTCACGAGCTCATTCAATGATGAAGACATGTAATTCTGATGTAAATGAAACATTATGAGGATGATAATGAGAAAATATAATCGATAATTGATAAAATTCTGACTTTTTTCCCTCAATTAATATTTACCAAGATTATCAGATTTAATGAGATTAGTTTATTAGTTTAATTTGTAACTATTATCATTATGATTTAATCAGAGATTTTTACTCAATAGTTAATGGAATCAATTGAGAACACACAAAAAAAGTTAATCACGATAATTAGACTAATTAATACAAAGTTGCAACTGATTAATAAAGGCAGAAACATTAAAGATGATTAAAGTTTATCGGTACAACTTAACTTTTAATCACTAAACAAGTAATAATATACAAACTGAATTAATTGTTAATATCCTCGCCATTAAATCCATCCAATTAGTTTCCAAGTTTTTCTGATTAACACCGAGACGATCATCTATTAATAATAATATCTAAACTAATGAAGATGAGAAAAAGTTTCATTAGCTTGAAAAACTTAATACTGAGTAATAATTTTTATTAGAAAACAAAATTTCTAGTAAGATTAATGAGTTTTATCATGAAAAACATGACAATCATTCCCAACAGTTTAAGTGTAAACATATTAACTCTCATTCCCTTGAATAGTTTCATAATCAGAATCTCTCTCACCATGATGCTGGAAGGCAGCTAACCAACTGAGTGAGAATCAATAATAATTCATAATAGTTGAGATCCACGAAGATATAAGTGTAACAATAACAATAGATGAAGATATTGGACTTGAATTCTGGTGGAGCAAAAATAGAGGAAAAATTGAAGTATATCCAAATGTTATCATTTCATTTATCATGGTAAATTTTATATTCACTTTTTCATTTGTATTTCTCGAGAGCAACATGATGATAATCATGATGATGATAAAAGATGAAGATAAAAGTTCAACTTGAAGTGAATGAAAAAAATAGTAACATGGTAACTTAAACATAATCATTATTATTACTCACTGAATGTTAAAGGGAAGATGCTGTAAACAGGAAAGGAGGAAGATGATAAAACTTTTCTCTATCATCATCATCTCTTTGAAAGAGAAAAAAGGGAGAAAGAGAGAGTCAACTTGATTATATACTTTTTCTCAACTATTCTGAACGTGACTCAATGAAATTCATATTTTATCATATCTTCATCATGGTTTCTTGTTAATACTATTTGTTCAGAGATGATATTCACTTTTATCGTTGTTGATGATGCTCTAATAATAATATGTTATTGTTATTATTATTATTATCTTTGTTGAATGAGTTTGACTGTTATAAGATGATAGAAATCAGCATAAGTATTATAACAGTTCATGATAATCATCATGGTGATAGTTTTAGACTCAATCTTATATTCACTTAACTGATTTTCCATCACTTGAACTGAATTATCATTATTCTGGAAATATTATTCCGATGATGATGATTCAAAATGTATCTTTGTTTATTTTCATGATGATGATGATGATGAGATAATTTTGTCATGTCGTCAAATTGTTATCATGAAATTAAAGTGATATTATCATTCATGTAAACATATTCTCATTGGGTTATTCAATGTAAACTTTTCATCGCATTCTGTTTACTCAAACTTTTCATTTTCTATTCCATGTAATTCAACTGACTGGGATTCATATTTCTTTTCCTATGAACTTTCATCATTTACTTTCAATTCACTCACTCTGATTGTCTTTTATAATCTAAATTTTTATTAAAAATGTTTGTTTGATTTGAGTAAAACATCATCATCCAGAGCAGTTGAGAGCTTTTTCCCGCTCTTTAGAAATTTAAACCATCTAATTAGCAAATTAATCCAATGTTCAGGTTCAGAATTACATTGAAATTCATTGATTAGTAAGTTTCTTACCACCAGAATGATGAATAGGCTTTGGTTTTGTTGTTGGTGAGAAAATGCCAGTGAAAGTGATGATGATAATTTCTTTGAATGAAAAATTGGATTAACTGTATAAAAAAAGATTCGTAAAGTTTTCAACTTGTTATCACCTTTTTTTCTTACACCAAGTTGATAGAATTACTTTATATTCATTCAGAACTTTCCATGCAAACTTTATACTCTCAGTTCCATTCAGGGTTATCGATGCTTATTTAATTTACAGGGTAGAGATTTTCCCTGGTGTACATTGTGAATATTGAAGAGAAAATGAAAAAACAAGGTGAAAATACGAGAAAGATAGAAATAGAATATAATTGGGTGAGATTGTATTCCAATTTCACCATGGAACTTGAATTATGTGTTGGAAATTCACTTGAATTTTGCAGGAATTTTGTTGAAATGAATAAGCAAATTCAATAAACAAAAATTTAGTTTGAGATGAAAATGTACATCAGATTAGTTTGAGAAGGTTGAACTTATTTCATCACTGATTCTCTCTAAAATTCTGAGCATTCTAGAGTTCATTTTCTCATGAAAAGATACAAAGTTATAAATATGTTACTCTTGATGATAAAATGGGAAATAATAATCATTTAGATTGAACTTGAATCAATTATTGATGAATATCTTTCATGATTATTATTATATAAATCAAAGTTCATTGTCACAAATACATTTTAAATCAAGGGAATCAATAGATTCCCTTGAATCTGAAATTGAACTTTTCATATAAAAGTAATCAACTTTCAACTGTTGCTTGATGATGATTTTAGTTTGATAGCTTAACAATCATCCTTGTGGATTAAGATTACAAAGCTAATCAACGTCAATCTTATTGTTAGATAATCATGATAAGAGTAAAAGTTATCATGATAATCAACAGAAACTGATAGACAACATTTATTACAACAGATAAAGAAACAAGATAATAAATCTACTCACAATTGACATGAATACCCTTAGGAATTCATTAATCGCCTCTGATATTTATCTTTTCGTTGATATGAAACTGATTCTGAAAAAAAGAAAAGTCAAAAAGTACTAACGAGAATAAAATGAGATTGATCTGGCCAGTGGAAGGGGAAGGAAAATGAATAGATTTCAGGTCGAGAAAAAGATTCAAGGGAATAAGTTCTGATTATGAAGACGATAATAAGTTAACATAGTATCACAATGAGATAATTTTGAATTGTTACTATTATTTACATGAGAGTTTATGAAAAAAGTAAGCATTTTGGTTGGAAGGTTATTCATGAATATACTCAATGAATTCATGAATATTTTACATGTTAACATGTATATTGGGTGAAACCAATTATCTGAAAATTTGCTCAGCAAATGGAAACAATTTACTACCTCACTCTCTCTCTCTCACTCATATTATCATGATTATTATCATGGTAATAACTTAAATAGGTTCAGCTTATTATCATTATCATCACTCTATTAGTTGAATCGTTTTCTTTGCATCTTCCTAAACCTTAAGCTATTAACTGAATCTAAAGGTTAAGATTTAATTGAAGATGAGGTTTTTATGCTAATATCATGATGAACTTTTTGTTTGCATGGTGATAACAGTTTCAGAATATAACTTGAATAGTTTTCTATTGGAAAATTTTGATAAATTTAAACTTTGATATGTTTAGTCTACTGAATTCAGCTAATATCTAATGGAATCATTTCCATGATGAAAAACTATCATGTTGGTAGAAAGTAAAGTTATTTTGATGACTTGATTTCCATTTGAAATTTGATATACTCTCAATATTATTGGATCTTCTATTCATCTGAATTTTTAACATTTCAATAAATGAGCTTATTCAGTTTCAGGTATCACCATGAAATTTTAGACTATGAATTTGCTTTCTTTCCTATCAACTTGATTCTCGAGTTGAATTTTTTTCTCTCACTCCCTGGAAAGTTAAATCATGATGAATATAATATAAGGTTTAGAATACAAACAAATTGAGTATCCGATTCGTTTTCCTTTTCTTCTGCCAAACGAAATTTTCAAATTGTAAATTCTAAGTTGATACAATTTTCATGGAGCTCAGAATAACTTGGAAAAAGAATTGTGAAAAAAAGTAAGAATAACAATCTCCATGAGAAAATGAACAATATTGAGAAAAGAAAAATATGAATCCTTTTTGTTTCTCCCTTTTTTCATGAGTTTTGGAAATCTTTTTGCTCCATCATGAACTGAACTTTCATCATCTTCATGATCATTTTAAAGTTTTTTTCTTCTCAAAAAAATCCTCTGCCTTATTAGCATTGGCTCTGTTTCATGAAGACGAAGATTAAGTTTATCATGAGAATTGGAAATTGAGAAAGAAAACCGAAAATGGAACAAAATTTTCTTTTCTCTTCTTTATTTTATCTCTTTTCTCTTTCTTACTTTACTCTCTTTGAGAATCATTATTATCCTGAATCCCATGTTTATATCAAATCGATCTCATATGTTTTTCATATATGAAATCAATATGATTCCAGAATAGTTTAGAATCCACTTTTAAATGTTAACTACCTGAGTACTTTTGATGCCTCGAGTAAAAAGTTTGGAAAATACTTTTTATCACCGAGTGGGAGGATGATGAGGGAAGAAGGTGAGAGAAAAAAAGTCTGAATAAATTTCGACATTTGACCTACAGGGTTATTCATGGCTCTTCCTGTTGACAACAATAGAAAGAGAGAGAGAGAGAAAAACAAAATTCAAGATAAAGTTCAGTCATCAGGTTGTGAGAGTTGATTTGAAGTAAACTTAGAACTTAAAAATAGAACAGAGAATATCAGATAAATCAGAACATTTTGGAATGGAATTCATGAAGAGAAATTTCAGAATCAACAGAATGCTATACAAAAGAGGTAATAGAATCGATGAGGAAACAATAGAAAAAAAAATTCTCCTACTGACTTTTGATTCCATTTTGGGGAAAAAAAGTGAAACCTTGTTTCTGATTTTCGACTAAATGAAAAGTTCAATCGAACCTGTTGTTTTCATTTCTTCTGTTAGTCCCTTGAAGCTCATTTCCGTTTTCATTGTGAGCTCAGAGTGAGAAAAAGAGGAAGAGAGAGAGAGAGAGAGAGAGAGAGTCAATTACTAAAGCAAAAAGTAAACTTTGATTGAGCTGATGACAGAATACAATTGATTCCAAATGAATGAAGAAAGAGTGAGAAGTATAAATGTTAGAATATGAAATTTTCATGAAATCTAATGATTCAGATATTCTAAAAATTCGGAAAATTTCAGGAAATTGCATGAAAATTCAATGTTTCCTGTTATCCTCCAATAAGAATAAAAAAATATCATCAGAATCAAATTACGACTGAGAAATTTATCCATAAAAATATTCCATCATCTTACCAACATGAATTATGAAGAAGATGATTTTTTTCAACCCTCGTCATGATGATAAATACAATGTTCTGATTCAATTCAGAATAAAAATGAAAGTTTCATTTAATTTGATTTATTTATGTCAAGATATTCATTTACCCTGAATAAGAAAAGAAAAGGTAAGGTTAAGATTTAGAGACATGAAGTGATGGCGATGGAAAATAAATAGCAACAGATAAACAGTGGTGGGTATTTGATGATGATCATGATATGATAGTTTAGATAGTTATCTAATATGAAGATGGATTTAATTCAGTTCATAAAGATGAATGAACTATTGGAACTTTTTCCTTCCCATGAAAGTTGACCTTTTTGTTATTTTCTCTTTTGATGTTTTCGTGAGATTTTTTTTCTTTCTGATTTTCGAAGTTTTTTTTTCTCGTGATATTGATTTAGAATCACGTTTATGATTATTGTTTGAGATGGACTATTATCTTTCCCTTATGAAGCTAAAATTTAATTTCATCAGGTTGAAAATGGTTCTGTTTCCATGAGCTGATTTTTTCTCATTTCATCAAATTTTCGGTTTCGTCTTGATACTCAACTTTCTTCATACAAATAGTCTTATTTTCTTGATTGATTTTTTCTTCTCTTTTCCGCTTTCAGCTTTTCCTATGATCTTTGTCTTCATCTTTCACTTTTTCTCGTCTCCCTGGTCATTTTCATCATTTCGTTCTCTTTCATCATTAGCTCAGTCAAAGTTGAGAAGAAGATAATAAAAAGTAAAGATGAAAATGATAGCCGAGTGATAGTTTGAAGCCAGAAGCCAGAAACTATGAGCTCAATTACGATAGAATTATTGACAGAATTTCGTCAGAATTATGAGTAAAAAGAACTTAATGAAGAAACATGTTGAGCTCGGTAATCATTAATTCTCTAGTTGCGTAAACTGTAGGAAAATCTTTTGCTCTTTCTAGCAATTTTAAAAATCGAATACTGAACTGTTCAAATAAATTTTTCTTCGAAAAAAAACTCTTGTTGATCTGGTTGTACTCTACTTACCAGAGGAGCTCTTGGTCCTATCATTTTGTACTTTAACACTAGGAGACTATTCGTAGGATGAGCACCTATTATATCTTGAAAACTTTACGATCTCAAATTGTCAGATAGAACTTGTGAAAGTCAATAATTTCTATTAAATAAGAACCAATCCTCAGCTCAGAAAAGTATCAAATTCGATCAACTGAATTTTGACCTTTTTCTGTTTCATTAGACTAATTTTTCGATTTAAAACAGTCGAGGTTAAAAGTGAGTTTCTAGAACAGTTATAAAAAGTTTCGATTCTTTCGTAAAACTTTTCACCATTTCTATTGTTATCTTAGTAACGGTAAAAAAATCAAATGCCTTAGGGTGAACAGAGAACTTGTGTTATCTGAGATGAGGATAAAGTTGATGATGGAGATGATGATATGAAAGAAAAACAAAGTTCACTTTTTTCTCTTCATTTTTACTTTATTTCTCTCTCTCTCTCTCAATTATCATCCTCATCGTGATCATTAAGCATTTTCCAAAGTTTATCTTGTTAGCTTAAGGCCTCGAGCATCACAACTTTAAAATAGTTTCAAACAATTTAATTGTTAACAAGAAATCAACCCATAATTGCAGCTACTACAGGGTCACCTTGATTGATTAAACTTCATTTTGAAAATAAACTTAAAACTCATCAACAAACCAAACACATAGAGAATCATTAACCAGTAATTTTTACCATCTAACATGATTATAAAACTCAATTAACCCTGAAATTAAAACCATGATAAATATTAATCGTTTGAAAGCTAATCAAGTGATGATAAACTTTAGTAAATATTTCAAATGATAATGAAGCCTTTTTAATGTTAAAACTTTAAATGAAAGGAGAAAAGAGTTTCCATCTATTGTGAGAGTTCAATTTCTCACTCAGTATAATCACCATGTAATCCATGATAATCTTTATTAATAGTTTTATTATTTTGCTTTTTCCACAAAAGTTATGAGACTGAATGTGCGAAAATCATTAAGTAAAAAAAACTAGAATTTAATTACAGTGTAAATTTGCAACTAAGAATTTATCATGAAAATGAGTTGAGTGAATATTTATCCGAGTGGAATATTATTACAAAATCAAATTGAAATTTGAAACTTTTTCTTCATTTGATTTTTCACCACCAAAATTCAATAATAGTTAATCATTGATATTTAATGAGAATTGACAAGGGAAATGTTTTCAAATACTTGCGAAATAAATGTTAGTGGTAAAGAAATAAAATGATTAGTTATTAGTTATCGAAGGAAATATTTATATACATAAATGAATTTGTGCCATGATTATTATTACATAACAGAAACAGATAATTCTGATAATAGTAAAGTTGAAACAATCTTCATGATGGCTTACAGATCAATCTCTTGCTCATTGGAATCCATTGATTAGCCTCATATCTTTTTGAGACTAATATTCCAAACCCAAGTATTACTCTCCCACCTCATGTAACAATAACCTCTTTAATATCTTTATACTCATTCTGATATAATAATAATAACAATAATCGCAAGATAAGTTAGAGTAATAATGAGGATCATGATGAAGATGAAAGATATGTACGAATATATATATAAATGTGTATTCCAAAACAATTGACCCAAAGAATTTCTGGTCATTCTCTTTTGTTTTTTTTCTTTCTCAACCTTATTCTCATGTTTTCTCATGAAATTCGTGGGCATACGAGATTGAGAAAAGGAATAGAAGATGAAGATAGAAAAGAGAGACCCTATTGAAAGAAGTAAATTTCTCTCTGTCTACTTTTTTCTAAGACAGGGAATTTACCGTTAACTTTGGTTTTGTTGATTCTGTTTTAACTGAGAGTATAAGCTCAAGTTACCACCGTTAGAGTGAGAAAACAATCTAAGAGAGTGCAAGAGAGAATGAGAAAGAGAGGTAGAAGAAGAGGGAGAGAAACTGGAAAGAGATAATGGAAGAGAGTGAGTAGATTGGAGGAAGAAGAGAAATGCAATACAAATAACATCGAATCCGAATCCTATTTAATCTCAGGTCAGAAGAAGAAGATGAAGATAAGGATGATGAAGAAGAAAAAATAATGAATAGGTTTATTTTCTCTCTATTATAATCTCTATTTACTCTTGTTCTCTTTTTTATTTCTTAATCATTCGAATCAATTCAATATCATCTTGATCATCTTCTACTATTAGTAATGATCCATATCATGGAATGAAAAATAATTCATAATTGAAAAGTGAGAAAATCGATCTCGAGAAAAAGCTGAGAATCGACATTCTCTCAGGGAAATTTCATTCATTTATGCATCAGAATTTGAGAAAAATCAACTCTAATTCATATTGACGATTTTCTCTCCACTTTTCTAAATCCATTTTCTTCTTGAAAATAAGCTCGATTTTACCATGAGACAAATATGAAATCGCTCCTCATCATCAACGTAATTGCAATAAATATAAATGATAAAACTAATATTTGAGCTAAACGAGAGGACAAAATGTTTACCATCAACAATGTCAACATGTATTCTTAACCTTAAACATGAACATGAGTTAACATGAATAGAGAACAATCTTTTTTTTACCTTTTCCCTTTTATCAGAACTTATCATGTTCATCATTCAGTAGCATCTTTCACAGCTCTTGTTCTTAAATGAATTCTCTTCTCCCATGTAATCACCATCATCAGTAACTATCTGATTTTGATTCATGATAATATCAACCTCAAGTGATACTTACAAGTAATGATAATTTACTATTTACTTTACCATCGCCATTCATACAAGTGTCATTTCAATCATGATAATGATATTATTTATTCTGAGTTGTTTACTCACCATCATGGTAATAATATTAACTTTATACTCGCATTTACTGATAATCGTATTTTGAGTCTCCTTTTTCCTCTAGAATTCTGGAAACAGTTTTGCTTACGATTCTGATAATTACTCAGGAATTGATTTTCACACTTACTGTCTAAAATATTAGAATTGTACTAAACTTTGTGAAACAAATAATTTTATTCATTATCATGGAATAGATGAAAGAAGCTAAATGAGCAGAAAGAATTACATCTTTTTTTGTTCGATTTTCAGAACTTTTTTTCTTCTTTACTTTCTTTCATTTTCTTTCCATCATCAGAATTATTATTATGCAAATTTTACACATGAAACTTGTTCCATTATTCTGTTAATGAAAATTTTTCCTCATGGAACTTTGGAAAAATTTTTCCTTTCTCACTTAAATTCTGAGCTTGCAACTATTAAAAAACTTTCTCCATCATGAATATCCTGATTCCCCTATTTGATTACATGAGAATCGCTGTTATTAATGAAATGATTATTTATGGATAACTGAATGTCAGAGAAACTTTTTTATCTCATTTTTTTCAGGGTAAAAGTTCAATTTTTCCATGTAAATAGATTGATAAACAAATGTGCTGATAAATAGGAAAAAAATAGTTATCATGAATATTGAATGAAAACTTGATCATCAAAAAATCCGAGTAAAATGTTACCATGATTTTATCAGATTAACAGGGAATGAAATTGATACATTTAACCTAACAGAATATTCATCATCACCATGAGCATCATCAGAATTTTTTTTCGTTGACATTGTGTTGGCTTAAAAGTTGATGTAGATTTCATGTTGAGGTAATTTCGCCATAGAGAAACAATAAACTCTTTTTTTTCTGATTTTATTCTGATTCCAATTGAATGTTCTAACCTCAATGTTGAACGTTTATTGTTTTGAAAATGTTTCAAATTTTGATCTTCTAAATTCAGTACAATATCAGAATCATTATCATGAAGTTCAGACATTATTTTCTCGTTTTTTTTCATGTTCAACTTTACCCTGAATTTTTCATGACAATAGGAAGATAATAACATTCCCATTGTTTTATATACTACATAATGATGATGGTGATTATTATTACCAATAATGAATAGGAAACAATAAATATTAAATCGTCTCTGAACATGGAATGAAATTCATTGAACCATGTTGAACATAATGAATATAAAATGTGAATTCGATATGAAAATGGTTCGAGCTGAAACATTCATAACTGATGAGGATAAATTATCATTTTTATCAGGGATGAACTTTAAAATTCACTGAGTGTTATACTTGTAAGATATTACATTATGAGTCGATAAAATTTCAACGATTATCAGAATTTCATTGAGAGATGATCATTTTTTTTTCTCCTCGAGGAGGAAAAAAATTTTCAAAAAAAGTTCATATGAAAAATAACCAATATTATCATGAGATATTCACTGCTATTTATCAATACCCATCATTTCCACCATGAATGTAAATGATTAACAATCTATTTTTCTCAGTTTTCAGAATCTTTAATTTTCTAAATGTTACAACCGAAATTGTCAGAGATTGTCACTTAATCTTATCCATCCTGAGAAATTTGAATTCTTTCTCAACTTTCATGAACTTTTTTCTCCTCCAGTCTGAAAAGGAAAATAACTTTTTCTTTTATCCACTCAACTTACAGAATTTATTTATATTCCGTTTTACTTGAATGATTTTATTCCATGTTCTCACCTTATCATTGCAATAATATTCTTATGTTTTATTTCCGATTTCAATAAATGTTCAATTCCATCTATCTGCATGCAAGAAATTCAATTGATTGGCAATTCAATTTGTTTTTCTCTATCGTTTGTGTGAGCAAATAAAATCAAAATGATAAATCTCCCGATTTCAATTGATTTTGTATGGTTAATGATTTCAGAACACGAGTTTACCCTTTATAATTTGATTCTATGAACGTTTTCATTGCATTTATAATATTCAATGAATCATACAGAATATTATTCAGATTCATCGATAATGTTTCGCCAGTTTTTGACCCCATGAACTTCTGGGTGACATTGTACATCGTAATTATAGTTGATCAATTGGTTCTCATGTTTGACATGAGAATCAGTAAGATATATAAATTAGGATTAATCAATGATTAGATAAGTAGTATAAAAAAAGTTCATGTCGATTGAATCAAATAAGTAACCCAATGATATTTGTACTTCATTAATAGCTTTCACTTGATATTATCCTGATTTCATCCCTCACTTTCAGACCAATCAGATTATTAGCTTGCAAATTATCATCATCATCATAGTCTAAGAGCATCTTAATCAGATACATGATTGAGTTTGAGAAATATTATCATAGATGATAAATAAGCTTCATCATTACAATGATGATAATAACAATAATCATGGTAATCATCTTATGGTAAAAATGAGATATCATTTTCCTTCATGGTGACAAGATGAGTTTTTTCAGACCTAATCTTCAAGTCTAATATATTTGAGTGGCTGAATTTGTTCATGATAACATCGGAACTGAACAAAAAAATCCATTGGATATGCAATGAAATATGAAATGATATTTGCAAATCATTACCAACAGGGAATTGATTTCACTATAATCGCTTGAGATGTAATAATGATACAAGGTTAAGGTTCACTTGTTTGGGTTTACAGTTTGAATCTTAATCTTCACTTTCACTGTGAATAAACATTATAACTGAACAAGGGAAAGAAAAAAAGTTCCAATCATGAATTCGGAAGGAAACACGAACATATATACAAAAGAATGAGTCTAACTGATGTTCATTCAAATATCAAACTGATCATGAAAATGATAATAATTCTGATTGCAATCTTTTCAATTCGATAACTTTTTTTTGCTCCACTTTCCTTGTATTAATATTTCAATCTACTGAATAAATCATTTACCTTTACTGTTTCATGTCATGATCATATATCAGTAGTTGGAATGATGATCTGTGAAATGATGATGATGACAGAATGATGAAGATAATAATCATCATTTTTATATAAGAAATATTAACAAGATTTTAGATAAATATTGTCAATATGAATCGATATGATGTGAATAGCATTTCCAAACAACAATCAGTGACCATAATCAGACTGGACATCATCAAGGTTGAAGCTCAGACTATTGGATGAAATGAAAAATTACCTATCATAAATAATAATAGAAACTGAGATAATTAAAGGTTTCCAATTAACTTTTTCTTTCAAACTGGTTCATTCATTTAAATTATTGTCTAGCTTAGAATCACAGTCAAACTTATCGTTACTTTGAAAGCCTTCAAGTCATTTTCACTCTGATATAATTGCAATAATTACTATGCTAATCAATTTCATTGAAAATGGTGACAATTATTTGGTATCAATTTTTTCATATGTTTAAATTGCTCAGGGCAATTTAACTTAACTGTGATGATAATTGCACTTTCTGGTTTAATCAATTTTCTCTGCTAAATCTAAGATTGAAGTTAATCATCAACTGATTGTACATGATAATGTTTCATAACGATTTGTTTGTAACTTGATCATTAGAATTGGTCTTTACTAAAGTTAATCAAGTTCAATTAAAAAAAGAAAAGGAAATCAATTCCATGTGAATAAATTATCTTCCTATGTAGGAAGAAAATTGTATAATAAAGTTATAAGAAAATCAGCTCATGAAAAGTTCTGATGAGAATCTTTTAAGAATGAATAAGATTCAAGGTTCTAGAACAAATTGCAACGAAATCTCATGAGATTTGATTCCATTGATACTATTAGACTCAAGTGCAATCTCTTTATGTTGGAAAATAATTTCAGAATCATAGACAGAGGGAGAGAAACAAGAATAATACAATGAGAGAATTGGAAACAATGAAAAAATAGATTAAATCAGAACCAGGGGAGAGGAAAAGCCAATCAGAATTGTTTTAAAAGATAAGTTCTTCCCGAGAATCCAATATTATTAATACATGAAATAGACTCGACAACTTATTCAGAAGAAGATAAAATTTTCCAGTATCACAAAGGCAAACATCATTAGCATGGAGAAGAGACTCAAATTCATGAATATCTCGTAAATGAACATGAATTTTCCTGAATAAAGGTTAACAATATATTGATATTCAATTAGTTGATCGCTGGGAAAATTGTAGCAAAGTTTTTTTTCCTTGATACTTGTCAGGGAAAAAAACATTAACCTCTCAGCATGAACATGGTAATTATTCAGTAACAAATTTTGATATTAACAAGTTATCGTTGTAACAATCAAATTATCCAGCAAACTGATTAGCGATTGATCAGATTTTGATTACATACATGAGATATTATCAACATTTACCTATTTCCGTTAAGATCATTCTCTTTCCCCCTCAATCTTTCGTCAAGTAACTTATTAGCTTGGAACTTTTTTTTTGCTTCTCCTCTTCTATCTCAGAATATGTTATCATTTAATCTTATCCATGAAATCACCATGATTACTTATTTATGTTTCCTTTTCTTTCTGTACATGATTATTATCTTGTTCTTTTTACGATCAAACCTTCAAAGTGCCTCCTCGTATAATAACATCGGAAACGAGTGTCGATGTGATGAGACGTGAGAACTCAAATGCTACGTTAACATGTCGAGCTCGAGGTTATCCCCTTCCAAGGATAACATGGCGACGAGAAGATGGTAAACCAATTGAATTTGGAAATTGGCAGGAAAAGAAAGATCAAGGAATCCAACCACGTAAGTTCGAGACACATTATCATCTTTTTCTTACGATTCTTATTCTTTCATCTTTTCCATCTTGCAACTTTTTCTCTCAACGAACATTTTTTTCTCGCTCTCTTTTTACCTTCTTTCGAACTTACCTTTTTTTCTTTACATGTTGTTCCTTGTTTTTTTCGTTACTTTTTTCGCCTTTCGTTATTTCTGTTCATCTTTTTTTCGTGATTCATTTTTATCTCTATTGTTTTTCTCTTTATCAAGTATCACCCTTCCATTACTTTCTCTCAGTATGCATCATCTATCATAACTGTTACATGTTATTTTCTCGTTCTAATGAAAACTTTACGTTCTCAATTTTCTCTCACTCTCAACATCGTCCTAACTTGTAATTGACTTTTCTTCCAATGAATTTAGACATGATTTGTGTTCCATGAAGTTCCCATGAATTTTATGGAATCTAAGCCAATGTATCAAATCTTTTATATTTCTTTTTGTACAAAATTTCAAGAGAAAACAAAACTAGATCAACTTGTTCAGACTCTTGTTTGTTTGTGTTTTCAGTTCAAGAAAAGGATAGAAAGTGATTAACATTTTTGTCGTCTTTTGTTTCAATTTTATCAAATTAAATTGTCGTAAATTAGTCAGTTAATCAATGGTTTAACGAGATTTGTGAGGTTAACCCAATGAAATTAAGTAGCTAAGGAAAAAGAAACCAAGAGAATCCGATGATGAACCATGAAATTTTCGCTCATCAGATAAAACCAACAATTGTATCACTAAATTGCCTTAATTGTGTTTTGTATTTCTCAATCCAAAACAATCAATCCTAAAAGCTAAATCTTTCTTAATCCAGTTACTATTAGTTTCAAGATAAACTCAAGAAACTTTTTCATCTCTATCTTCATGTTCAATTCTTTTGACCATTGGTCATTCATGAGAATATGAAGAGTTGACTCAATTTGATCATGAGAAATGTCACTTTGTATGAAAAGTTTTATTCAAAATTTATGTTAACTCGATAAATTTAAATTCTCTAGAATCTTCTTAGCATTTAAAATCATTTTAAACTTTGTATTCACCGTACAACCAGTTTGTTTGATTTTCATTATTATTCTTTATCATAATTATTCATATTCTGAATGTCGATCTAGAATCATTGAAACATCTCATCTAGCAGACTAGAGGGTATGCAAGTATTTTCTTTGAATGCGGAAAATGTTTTGACTTTTGGGAACTCAAAGTAACAAACAAGTTTCATAACAAATGTAAATTCAATTCAATTGTAATATTATCATCATGTTAATAGATGAACAAGTTAAACTTGAACATAAGTCAAATGTGAATTCAATTTGAATGATGTAATAAAATGAAATTCAGAATATATAACAATTGCCTTCAAGGTGAATACAATCAAACTTTCAGAGGTTTTCAGAGTTTCCTTCATGGTGAAAGAGAAAAAAGTAACAAAAAGAAAATGTTTATCAGTAACTAAGTGTATTAAATGCATCATGAACATTAAGATTTTCACCCTGAAATCACCACAAATGAACCTTAACAAAGGTTTACTCTTATCTGTTAATCAGGAAAAAAGAGAGACTAAAAGTCAACATGTGAGAAATTAATTTACCAATTATCATGTTTACCAGGTGACGATTCTGATAAGCAGAATATGCCAGCATTTGAATATCTCTCTCTCTCTCTCTAATAGTAGAAAAGATGAAAAGAAAATTCAACTCAATTGTTACCTTGAAACTTTTCAATTACATTTGATTGTTAAAAGTAAATCATTACAATTTATTGCAATTACAATCAAGTTTATTGAACAATTGTAACTATAATTTGTTTCTCACTGGTTAAAGTCAAAAAGGTCGATAAAAAGTTCTGAATCGAGGTTACTTGTAATATAATGAGAAAGAAGAAAAAATCGTAACAATTTAAGAGGTTAACCTAATATCAAATTGTACTTTAGACTAATATATATATTGAGCTTAATGATATCATGACAATCAACGAAATAGTTTGATTACGAACCATAAGTTTTATTCAATCATATGAAAGTTGAGAGCAGAAAATAATTGAAAGAAATGCTTCCAATGAGGAAAACCCCACACATGATCTTCATGTAGAGAGAATGAGAGAATGAACAAAATCATCTCCAATGAATTTAAATTATCTAACGAAGCCTTGGAACTTTTCTAGAATGAGTGGGATAAGAACACGAAAAAGTTTTCTCAATCTTCAAGAAGTTCATTGAGATTATCGTTGAGTAAGATTTTCTCATGAAAAAAAACTCTGATTATACTTTATTTCTTGTTCCATGATTACTAACATAATGATTACGATCTTGATATGTAAATGTTTCACTCTGATTAGAATTGAAATGTTTATCATCCAAAATAATTTGTAATATAAGAGTTTTATCATCTTTATTATCATGCAAAGTCAAACATCATCATCATTAACCATATAAACTCAAGTTGATAATATTTGCCTCTTAGTTTGCTTATCATCTTTGTCTTTTCTTTACTAGTCTGTCATTTGCATTCTTATCATAATCATTATCATGCTGGAAATTACCACAATTATTACATATTCACGAGCTCTGATAATGAGTATGATAAAGTCAATTTGGTAGGAGGTTGTGGTTTATTCAGGGGAGGAGTGATAATGTCAAGCCCTTAACCATGTTATCAAATTAATCCGATTACCTATTTCATGTACATTTCTCATCAATGGTTCATTATTAGCATCATTTGTTTACTTAATTTTTATTCTCGTACTTTCTTGTAATTGATACTCAATTGTATTATCCATGATAATGATGAACTTTTTTACTCTATTGCAGCTCTTAAAGTTCAATATTGACTATGAATATATAATAATATGAATTTAATCAAAGTTGCAACAGAACCAAGAATCAGATTTCATATTCGTCATCTATTTTTAGCTCAACTCTTTTAAATTTAGTTTGTCTTTCCGATGAAATTTGAACTTATCAAGTTTTTTTTGAATCTCTATCATGTATTCATTTTACTCAATGAATGAAAATACTATTATTACAATTAATCGATTTTTAATTAACTTTTCATTCTAAACAATCAAAGGTCAACAATTTGTCAATTATTCAACCGAACTCTCAATGTTCAAATCTATAGTATCAAATGAGCTTTGGAAATTTTTTCTCACCATTGATATATTTTTTTGCTCTATGATCTGAATGAATACATTGAAAGAATGAATCAAATAAGTAAAATTCCAAATTCTTTTAATATGAAAGGGAATCGAGATGACGACTATTTGAGGATCAGAATTTCTAGTCGATACTTTTCATGTTAACTTGTTAAAGAATAAGATTTGCTTTTGACTATCCCAATCATTAGGGAGGGAAATAGGAAAAAGGGTGAGATTTTCAGGATGGAAAGTGAAAGAAAACAAATCCGACACTATGAGTTTAACTGAACAATAAGCTGAATGGAAGTAAAATTAAGAGTAATGGTAAATGGGTTTGTCATTTCGAGGGCTTGATCTCAAGGCTACTTACTGGTCACTCTCCCAGTTTCCAATGAGGGTAGAAGGTCAATCGTAAGTTAATGGACAAAATGAGGATGATAATAATCATTATTCTCTTTCTTTTGCTCCCTCTATCTTATGATTCTTATTTTCTCAATAAGCAATGGTCACTTTGTCATTCTCTTTCTCAAGTTTATTCCCCCTTCCAATCATCATTATTTTCAGTGTTGTTATTATCATCAACACGACGGTCATCAGTTTCACAGAATTTGTCGTTAAATCCATTGATTTTTTCACTGTTGTAATAGAGAAAAAAATGATTTTTATAACGAACAAATAAAACTGAGAATCTGAAACTTTACAGAGAAATTGATAACTAAAGATAACTAATGATAAAGACACAGTTAAATAAAGAAAAAGAATCATTTACTATTGCAAATTGATAATAATTAACCCTACGATTCATCATATTGGAACTTCCTCATCTCAGTGAATGACATTGCTCTCAAGGACTATTGATTTAACTTTGATTGTGATTGTGAGGCTGATAAAATATCCAGAATTTTGAATAACCGTTAGTTTCTGCGTACCCAAGTTCACCGCCTTTCCCACTTTGAAAGGTCAGTGTTTACTTATGGGCCTTGTTTCATATTTTTATTCTGTTGGAGAAAAAAATCTGACCTGATATATGACCTACAAGTAATAAAAAGTCAAAAGTCTGGATATTTGGTTGATACTCCCTGTATATTATTGCACTTCAGCTCTTCAATAGCAATAGTTTGAGTTTTGATAAATGATAAAGAGATCGAACCTATTTTTCTGGAAAACTTCCTAACATTCATTTCTCTGCAAGAGAATTCTGATTACAAACATCTCAGGTTTCATGTTGAAATCTGAGTCAAATTATTTACTATCATGAGGACTTTAAAATGGTAATTTGTCATTTGATCAATCATTTTCAACCCCTTTATAAGCACATTTTCCTGATCTCCATTGAAAATAACTCAACTACAATCTTTAATATTTCATCTTCATCATGTGAGGTTGATGATCTTGTTCATTTACCATGATATTTGATAAAGATGATTTCATGAATAAATGAATGAATTTGAAGCTGAACAGTTTTCTTGATAAATAGTGCAAAAGTAAAGAGATGAGTTTACAGTGAAGAGGTGAAAAAATGATGACCTGAGACTTGAATGGAATCATAAATTTGTCATAACTTGAATTTCCCCATGAATCACTGAAATTTTGATGTTATTTCACGATAATATCAGAGAAAATATCATAACAGCTAAGGTGATAGTTTTATCAAATCAAAAGCCTTCCAGCTATGATAATATCATGTATAAGCATAAAACAAGGAACAGTTTCTATCACTGTTTTATCATCAGATGAATTTTATCTCCTGAGTTTTGCAATTGAAATATTATCAAATGAAATGATAAAAATTCAGTTAATTTTTCAATGATATGCTAGCTAATTAGATCAAACTGATTGAGCCAAAATTACATTTAAATATAATTAATCTAGAAACTAAATCCATTAAGTTAGTATAAAAGTCATAAATACAGCCAACGACTTTGAATTTGCAACCTTTTTTAAATCATTCTTGCAGGTAAAGATAATCAATGAGAGATAATTTTAATCGAGAGATATGATTATAAGAAATTCCCTTTCATATTAACTATTTAATCTATTAAAATGGTCATCTGATTAGCTATCAATTGTCATCTTTACCTGATTATCATCAACTGCGTGAATGATTTGAAAAAGGTTGCAAACCCAAAGTCGTTGGCTGTATAATAAGATGTACACAAAGTACCGAGAATCAGTTCACACAGATCACTCAGTAGAACAAGTTAACTCTTACCTTAATATAACCCTTGTACCCTTTACGTGTATCTATCAAAGTTATTTCCTATCTAGTTGCGATTCGATTTCTTCCAACAATGATTTTCGTAAATGATTTTAAAATCTTGACAAGATCGAAATTTTCAAATGAATAATTCAATCTAATTAACGAGCTCTGAGAACTCTGAGTTCAAGATTTCTTGGCAATACATTTAAACCTGAATTCTCAATAACATAAACCAGTAGAACTGTTTTAGTCCAGTTTATGATTGATTAGTTAGACCATTTTTTTGTGGTTTTTCCTTAGTTCAATATGTTCATCCTGTTGACAATCGGTAAAAAGCTAAAGTCTAAATGGGTAATTAATTTAAAATTAGACTAAAGATATTCTTTAATTTTCTTTTGTATAGATGTTGGTTAGGAGATATTTCGAATTGAATAAGTTGATCAGCCTGATTACTTTTTGAACATTTAGACCTTCGTTTTGGTTTTGGTTTTCGAAGGACATTATCAACCTTATTTAGTATATCATTACATTTTATATACAAATAATTGTTTCCTTTATCAGAACTTTTTTTGCTTCCTTTTCGCTTTGATTATCAGAAGGACCTTTGAGACTTTTACCGTTTAGTTTTTATCATTATTATCAAGTGAGGATAATATTACTATTCGTGCAATGGTCAGTATTATGGTCAGTAAAATGATTGGAAGGATGATGATGATGATGATGCAATTTAATTAATGTTGGATCATTTTCTCTGTACGATTATCATATATTCATCAATGGAAAATTGCTTCTCCTAATATAATATCTTTTCTTATTTATATCTCATGAATATATTTTCTGATTAATTTTTCACAGAACAATTTCATTGATTATCCTTCCAATAAGGAAAAGTATTCCGGATTCAGGGAAAAGAAGATCATGATAGTTTGAATGATCGTTACAAAATCGTTGCCTGTATTCACATTGTTGAGAATGATGGAAAATTGTTGTCAGAATGAATTTAATTGTTGATTATTTGTCGATTTACACTCGGATAGATAAATATCTAGTTTAATCAAGTGCAAGGATGAGCAAGAATAGTCATAGTCAGTAGAGGCGGAATTGGAAAAGGATGAGGATGAAAAGAGAGAGAGAGAGAGAGAGAGAGAGATCAAAGAATCAACCTTATTTTTTAGGTTGAATGAATATGAGCATTTGTATAATTACTCGAGGCTGTCACATTCTTGAAGGAAAAAGATTTGTCTTTAAGGAATATGAGAACATGGAACATAAAAAATTTCTGAATCTCAATGAATTTTCAGGAAGAAGAAGAAGAAAAGTGGAAAGAAAATTTTTCCATGATAGATTTGATTCTTATCTCTCTACCATTCAATATCTTTCATGTATCTTCAGAATGATAATGATAGGATCACTTCAACTTCTGTACATTAATCTTTACGTTGTTATTTGAATTGTTTATGTTTGAATAAATATCCAAGTAATCAAAATTATCAATCGATACGAAACAATGAGACTATTTAACCTTTTTATCCCCTCACGAACTCATGATATGTAACTGAATAGTTGAGGAGGAAATGTAATCCACTAGAAGATGAAATGAGATTGATTAGAGTGACCATTGAATATAAAGGTCACTCTAAGTTTTTTGTTGATGAAAAGTGTTTTCTATTCATGATCTCAATCAGGGTTATTATTTGTTGGCTTATTAATCATGTCAGAATTAATTAGCCATAAATTGAAATGAAATAACAATTTAAATCAGTTGAGATTATTGTGATAAACTTTTTCACAGTTAATTAAAGTATCCAAAGTTGGATTGAATGAGCATTAAACATTAGAGTTAATTAGTTCAATTATTAATCATCTTGTTTTGAACATTTGAACACAACTTAAATGAAAATCAGTGGTTACATAAATCAGTAATTGTTAAAGATAAAAAATGAGATGGTAACCAGATTAGTAGCAGTTACTGGTTGATTAATTGTGGTTAAATAAATGTCACATCAACTTTGCGCTATTTTAGACTGATTGAAATCACAGAACTGAATATTATTACTGCAAAGAATTCAAACAAATTTTCATGATGAAATTTGAACAGAAAGTATCAGATTTTCCGATTCAGATGATCAGAGTTTTTTTGATGAATGAAATTGATGCATTTGTAATATAATCACAATTTCAGGATATTATCAACCATGACTATGATATGGATAACAATAAAAAAAGATAATGATTAAAAGGAAGATGAAACAATCATGATGTTACTCGAGTCAAGTTTCTTACCTGAGTTTTATATTGTCATCAGTCTAATTTCCTTTAAGATTAATGAGTCTGACATTTTATCTCAACATCTACAGAGAGATTGAGAGTAAAGGAAGATAATGATAAATCAACATTATCTTCACTGGGAGTGATTTCTATTCCTCTTGAACCAATGTTCAATTCATAAAATACAACATCTAAATATCACTTCTACTCATATGGTGATAAAAATAGTGATTTCATTGGAGAATTGATTTAAAAGTTTTTTTCACAAATTCAGCTCATAAAAATGTCACCAAATTATGGTTATGATAATTATTAGATGATAATTTTTACTATCGCTTCTATTTTTAAAAGTACTTGACATTTGACTAGATTTCTTGATTACCTTTACCATCATGTAACTCAATCTAATTTCAGAATTTCATCTTTGAGTAACTAACTTTTCTAAAAGTTCCTAACTTTATACACTGGATATTTCTCACTCTCTCTCTCTCTCTCTCTCTACTTTCATCATCTGCCCTTTTCCAATCACCATGAGCTTTACTCAGATTAGTTGAATTTCACCCATGAGATACATTAAGCTTCACTGTTCAATTATCATCGGTAAATTAATTTAAATTGAAAGAGATTCTAATGTCATCAACAATTTACCTGAAAATCACATAAACAAAAAGTAATAATAAAGAGACAACAAAGACAGAGGTTAAAAAAAGTTCATTGCATCCATTATAGTGAAAAGCCTCAATTTACATGGAAAGGGAAATGATATAAAAAGGAAGAGAAATAAGTTGAAAGAAAGTTCAGAATAATGATAATGAGGTGGATAATTGTTGCTCATTTTCATCTTTTATTTTCCTATTAAATAAATTGTAATCTAAGGAGGAGAAAAACCAGAAGCAAAAGAAAAAACTAATTTCATCACCTTTGCAACTCGAAAAAAGTTATCACCTGAATGGTAAATAATATAACAGAATTGAATAATCATTTTGAATACCCAAATATGATTGAATAAATTTACTTATATTTTAACTGGTTATGGAAAATTAAATAAGAAGAACATCATTCTACTATTAATAATAAGAAATTATCATGATTTCATTGAAATAGAAACTCATTATCAAAATAACCAATGAATTGTAATTTCCTGCTTTAAGAAAACTGAGAAAAGTTTTTTGCAGATTCGAGTTAGTATCATGTAAGGTTTTTTTGAGTTATTTGGATAAAAAGTGATACAGTTATCAGAAACGATACTTACTGGGTGATTGAGCTGGACCCTTCGGACTTTAAACTTTAATAACTTTTTTATTTCTTAGAATTTTTTTTGAATTTTATATCATTTGAAAGCTTTAAGTCTAAAATAGTTAATTAGGTAAAACTGTAATTTTTCAGTTCTGATTTATTGCAAAAAATCGAAATGATTGAACAAACGCACCTTCTTTCAACGGATAAAATCTTTAACAAAAGTGCTCAGCTACCTAGAGGTTGAATCGTTCAAAATTGATTTTAGCTCAAACAACTCAACACAAAAAAAATCAGAATATACATATTGTAGCCCATAAAACATTCTTTAACATGAATATTGATTTCAATTTTTGATCAAATTTTTACGAGTTCTACTGCATTTTTAGTGCAAAAAACTTGAAATAAGCACGATGTGAAAAAAGACTCTGTAAAAATAGTACCTTTAGATATTTTATTGATCTAAGTGGCCTAACTTATTTTCTAAATGTCAATTAATATCGTTTTTGAAACAAAAGACTGAATAAAATTCTATCAAAAAGTTATTCGAATTTAAAGTCCGAAGGGTCCAGTTCAATCACCCTGTATATCAGGCAACGAAAAACTTTTTTGAGACTTTGATTTGATGTTTTACCTGTTGAAATTGTTTAATGAATTAAGAGGTTCGAAAAGTGTTGGAATTGAAACGCATGAATGTACCAATGTACCTGTATGTTCATTTTATTAATAGTTTTCGTGATGATCTTACTCTTCATGTGTAGTAATTGAGTTAATTGAAAAATGATGATCAACAATCAAGAAGAAAATCAGTGGAGATGAAAGATTAATTGTTATCACGTTAACACCTTAAATCAATGTTACCTTTTTAAAGTTGAAAGTTCGCCAGGTTCAGATGATTTATCTTTTTCCATGATTATCAGAATCAACTGTGTGTGTGTCTCTTTCTATGTGCTTCACTAATTGTTTCATGGTTATGTCATGATAAAGTTGAATCATTTTCCATGAGCAATTAATGATGGAATCATTAATCATCATAATCTCATCAAAGTAGAAATAAAAAAACTAAAGTTTTACATGGAAAGAGAAAATTGAAAGATAAAGAGAGCGAGAAAAAAATTCTGTATCGTTTTTGTTATTCCAATCTGGAAATTCAAATGATGACACTCACATTTCCTTATCATACTAATGAACTTTTTTCTCTTCATTCTTAGCTGAGGAGTATGAAGGTGAACAATTAACTATTAACAAAGTAAGTCGTCTTCACATGAGTGCATATCTCTGCATAGCCACTAATGGAGTCCAACCATCAGTCTCCCATCGAATCATATTGAATGTTCATTGTGAGTATATTTCTTATTCAGAGTATTTTATCTCTCGATTAGCATTGACAAACTATCCAAAATCACCTTTCATCACCTTTAGGATTGCCTGACATCTTTACCTGCACCTCCTACTCTATCAATCTGAATAACATATAAACGTTGACCTTTTATCACTCTGATGATAATGATAATGATGATGATGATGATACATGTATTGGTCATTATTGGTAGATGATGAAATGTAAACAAGTGGAATAGCTGTTTTTTTCTCACGTGATTCCATACCCATTTTAGGTTTTCAAAGATCCATAGCATTCTGTGGATCGCTATTAACGATTATAATGTTCTAATTATCTTTATTGTTGCGATTTAATATTCTTCATCCAATAACATTCAATTATCACACTATTATCACTTTCATTCAATTCTATTATATTTTCAGCCTCTATTCATGTTCATTCTCAATTCTAATTAGTTTTTTCATCATCTTGTCTCTCACCCTCTCTCTCTCTCCTTGCTCTTCATCAAAGAATATATACTTATTCATCCTCCTCCTTACCACTTCCACCCTTAGTACCGTTATAACATTGTCCACTCGAAAGTCCATATTGTTACTTTATTTCTCTTTCTCTCTGTTGTGTAAAAAGAAGGAAAAATCTCACGCCTAACGAGGTTCAGTGAGGAACAATCAATGTCCACTCAACCTTCATCAGAATCGACATCTCCTCGAATACAAGTCTTTCTTTTCTCAACTCTATTTTCTATTTATCCTTCTCTTTCCCTTACCATTGTAATAATATTCTCACTCTAACATGATGGTTATTTAGAAACCTCTTTTCTTCAAATCACCCATCATGATTACTTTGATCTTTTTAACCTTAACAATGATTCTTAAATACTCTGCCCAATCCTTGTTTTCTGATTAATGGAATTGTATCTTAACACTCAAAACATTTTCATTCCATCAGATCGTTGTATCTTTAGTCATTCATTGACTAAAATTCATCTTCAATTGTTGTTCCTATTGTCAAGTTTTTTTCGCCTTTCATTATCATTATCATCATCCCCATCAAAATCATAACCAATATGAATCTCTCACTCTTTTCAAATAATAGTGACCATGACTTACTGGTCACCAACATTGTCCTTCTTCTCCCTTTACACATGTTATAAGGAATGAAATGAGACCTAATAAAACAACATAACAAACCAAATGATAATCATGATAATAATCATCAGCAAGTCAAGCTAACTGCCTTTTTCTGTCCCATCAGTTTGACTTCTTGTCCTGTGTTCATTCAATTTGACACAAATCAATGATCAATGATCATCTCTCTCTCTCTCTCTCTCGTCTTTTTTATATTCCATCCTTTTCTCTATCATTTCATGCAATTCTTTTCCTCCTACTGTTCTCACACCACCATTACAACCACCACCTTCTTCCTCTCTTTCTTATTCCTATTTCCTTCTTCTTCCTGAATCATCTTCATTCTTCATTCCATGTATCACTTATCTTCATCTTTTCCCTATCAATTCTCATTCTCTTCAGTAATATCATTTTCTTCATGTTCAATCTTCATCATCATTCTCATCTTCTTACATAATCTTTTTCTACCATCTTCTTATTTCCTCTTTTTCTTCTTCTTCTTTTTTTCTCCCTCTTCTTGTCACTATTTCTTTGCTTCAACTAATAAAAATAACATGATCATTTTCCATCATCATTATCATCGAAAAAACTATCATGATAATATTACACACAAAATGATATAATCATCCAGTTCCGCCAATGATCTGGGTACCAAATCAGTTGATTGCTGCCTCAGTGGGAAGTGAAGCAATATTAATGTGTAACACTGAAGCTTCACCTAAATCAATCAACTATTGGACAAAAGATGATGAGGATGCCTTAATTAGTAACGATAAATATGAGATTACGACTAATGAGAGATTATATAAAGCTCAAATGATTCTGAAAATTCGAGATGTATCAGCGCAGGATTTTGGTACATTCAAATGTTATGCTAGAAATTCACTTGGTTCTACCGAAGGTTCAATTAAATTATACGGTAATGACATCTTTTTCTTCTACAACTCACACCATCTTCTTGACCGCACCCAAAGATTTCTCCTTCAAATCAATTACTTTTCACTATGTATTGAAAGTCCATTGTGTTCAATTTTGACCGACAATTTTCTTTATCTGAATTCTATTTTATTTCTCTTGATATATTCAGTTGGTTTTTTTTCAATTCTAAAGATTATTGAATTTTCATTATTACTTTTTTCTCGATATCATTGTAATTTATTAAATTGTTTCTATTCTCTTTCATTCATAGGGATTCATGTTCCTGGAGGTAAAGGGGCGCGTCGTGATCCAACCAATGCTAGAAGCCGAAGTCACTTAAATGGTAAGATGAATGTTGATTCGAATAGTTTTCAATTCTATTAAGAATAGTTACATAATAAACTTAGGTGTTGATCATTGAATTAGATTTAATATTGGAATTGAATGAATCAATCATCATTGAGATGATACAATCTCATGGATAATGATAAACAGTTAGGTTTGATTGTCTTCTCGAAATCAAAGATAGTTTTAACACCAATCAGCACAAAATTCAATCAATACAATAAATAAAATCAGGACCGATTTTAGGACGAAATCATTGTTCAAACTCAAACAAAGCTTTTCGATAATTTTCATCTAATTTCATTTCTTTTTATCTTATTTTTACTCAAGATGGATCCAATGGTGCCAACGATGTCAACTCAAGTTTCGATAATCATTATAGACAAAGTAAAATAATTCCAATTATAATCATGACCACAATCATCAATATCTTCCTTGTAAATACAGATTATCTCATTTATGTATTACTATAAATAGCCTTTTGGAATAATAAGTATTAACAAGTATTTTTCCGTTGGATTAATTAATCAAAATCAAAGGTTAACAACAAACAATAATCAAGTTTATTACTGAGTAATTTAACGAACTATGTATCAATATATAAATCAGTACCAACTTAGGGTTAAATACAATTAAGATTAAAACAAAAAAGTTACATCTGTGTAAATAAAAACCTCCATGTAAATGCTATTATTAATATATTATTATATATGAAATAAATGAAGACTTTTTGTCATATAACTGTTTATATTATTTGGTGAAAGTTGTGAAAGTTTACAACTCAAATGTGGTACTTCAAATCAGCATTATCATTCATGAATTATGATTTCATTATTACTGTCAACAATTAAAGAGATCAGATTACATGAATTGTTTTTATCAAGTATTTAACCAATACTTCATATGCTTCAATACGTGCTGATAAATGTCATAATATGAATTAACTTTTTCATCTCACATCGTGCCATCTGTTGGTTCCAAATATAAACGAAGCCAAAAGTTCAAACGCTTGCTTTAGTTTTCGTCGAAAAAGCCTATCCGTATATAAACTAGTGATGGACCGATCCGAGTAAATGACTCGATCACGATCGATCTTTTTTGAGAAAAAATTGATCGATCACTTTTGTTGAAAGATCGATCATTGCAAACAGATAAAAAAGGAAGAGAAAAAGTAAGAACAATAATTTCTCTTTCGCATTTGATGGCGCAAAATTTTGATCGTTTCAAAAATAAATGATAATTGAAGAGTTAGCGAATGGTTTTGCAACTAAAACTTAATTTTATTTATGCATTTCTTCCATTTATATACAATTTTAATTAGGGAGCGAGAGAGTAAATCTCACCATCACCTCATCTCTTAAGATGAGGTGAGGTAAAATTTTGATGATGTTTTATTGATCAATTAAGATTATTTTTTTTATTAAATAATTGATTAACTTTTGCTTCGTTTACAAAATTATTGTTACATATTCCTCCTGTAAATTAATAGCAGTCTCTGTTATTAGTACATAGTTATAAAGGGAAAAATGAAGTTGATATGATTAATTAATTCTGAACAGAGGTTAACATAAGTGAATTTTGTTTTTGATACAATAACCAGAAATTGGTAAAATTGGTTATTATTTTCGATTCGATGTTGTTTTGATTCTTGAAGATTACCGTGTTCGTAATGTTAATTAAAACTAATTGTCAATGAGAAGATGATTAGCAAAAGGCAAACATAGTAAATATTATGACGAAAATAAAGTAAATTGATTGACATTTAAAAGATGAACTGAAAAGGAAAAGGAAGACAAGAAATTAAATTGATCATGATGAGGATGAAGATGAAAATGGCGAAGTTGGAGAAGGTCACATTGTCAATTAAGACAACACCCAACCACAAATAAAATTGAATATTCCTAGAAATATAAACAGAAAAATATGAAAAATATTTGGTGGTGAGGGCTCGGAATTACAGTTCAGATTCAGGGTGGTGACATTCACCAACGAGACATTAACCAACGAGACATTCATCAACGATAAATTGTTGCAATTTCCCATTGGGGACATTAATCTGGATTAACAAAGAGAAAAAGAAAATTAAAAACGCCAACTACAGGGCTGTTCAGCTATTTTCGCCGATGTTTTTTGCGATTTTCTCAGCAACTAAGAGTCAAAGAGACTCGAGACTTAAGTGGTATGAGTTCGAGCGATACTGAATTGTCATATTAAAATATCAAGGTCATTCAGGTCACACGTAAAATAACGCGTTTCAAGGTTATTTGATGGTCATTCTATGATTTTCCACACTTATTCATCCTGGGTTAAGATTTTGAAGTTAGTTGTAACTGTCAATCAGAAGATATTGCAGTTTAATCAAAAAGGTACTGAGATTCTTTAATTAACAAAACTTATCATAACAGTTGACCCTAAAGACATAAGAGCCTGAAATTTTGATAGTGGTGTTTTCACACATACTTTTTTATGATAATGCCTTCAAATGACCTTGAAACACGTTATTTTACCAGTGACCTGAATGACCTTGATCTTTTAATATGACAATTCAGTATCGCTCGAACTCATACCACTCAAGTCTCGAGTCTCTTTGACTCTTAGTTGCTGAGAAAATCGCAAAAAGCATCGGCGAAAATAGCTGAATAGCCCTGTACAATAATTGATACTTACGATCTAAATAAGTAGCAAGATCTTGACCACCTCGAAGTAGAGCCAAATCTTTGGCATTATGGCCGTTACCATCTAGTTCTGTTACCGATGAGCCCGCAGCGGCTAAAATACAAACAGCGGTCTGTTGATTAAAACGAACCGCTATTTGTAACGGAGTTTGACCTTCACCCACTGTCCTAGAATCCATGAGATTGGGTTCAGATGAGACAAGATAATGAATAATATCCTGATGTCCAAACATGGCTGCATAATGTAAAGCGGTACAACCCTTGGTATCAACGGCCCATAAACTGTAGCCCCGTTCATGTAAACCTTTAATTGATGAAAGGTCACCTCGTTTAGATGCGTCCAAAATTTTACCCGAATTAAAATCAATTGATATACAGGTAGTGTGACTTTCATAGTGAACGATTTTGATCCGATTTTACCGCTTTATGTTAATATCTATGGTAATTATGTAAACACAGGGTTAGAGACAATAGATTAATTGTTGTGTTGATGTGTTTACTTTTTTGATTAGTGACATGACAGGCCAAAAATTTAGTTTAATCGACATCGGTCGAATTAAAAGTTTTAGAACTTGGTGACTCATTTGCCGCTATTCAGGTCAAGCTGAAAGCCGAAGGAAAATATATTTCGAAAGGCCATTTATCCAATATAAAAATGACCGATCATCTTCAGCTCTAAAGCCACACAACAAAAACGCCGTGGGTCCGCGTGGAACATTAACAAATAGACAATTAGCCGCTCTCAGGAAGAAGGTGACCTCGCCCAACCCGCCCACCCTGGTCACTCTCGCAAAACACTTTGACACATCTATCAATGTCATAAGATATGCTATACATGAAAAACTCAAACTCAAAAAGGTCAAGAAGCCCAAACACCATCATTTAAACTCGACGAATGTCGAAAAAAGGTTTCGCCGCTCGTGGCCTTTGTACCGTAAGCTAAAGTGTGATCAGTGGCAAAATTCATCACTAGCGACGAGGCTTGGTTTTATATTGATGATACCGGCAAGAGCCGGACCATCCAATGGCTCACTTCGAACCAGCGGCGGACAGAAGCCGAGCCGATCACCACTCAGCGGCACAAGAAGGGAGTAATGGTTTGGATCGGTATGTCGGCTCGTGGCCTTACTCAGCCGATTTTTGTTGAGCCGGGAGCTAAAATTAATGCTCAGTATTACATCTCCGCCATTTTGACTCCATTTATTGATGACCTTGCACCTCAACTTTACCCTGAGGGGGGATATATCTTCCACCAGGACTCCGCCCCTTCTCACTCCGCTAAAGTGACCTTAGACTTTTTAAAGTCAAAAAATATAAAATTTATCCACCCCCTAGAACACACACCTACTAGTCACGCAGCTCCATGTGATTTTTTCTTGTGGGGATACTTGAAAAGTCAATTAGCTCACAGGAAGGTGGAGACAATCGAAGGTTTAAAAAATATAATTCGAGATGAGGTCAGAAAAGTGCCGATAACAATGATTCAAGATGCTTTAAGATCTTGGCCTCGGCGTCTTCGTGAAATATACTATGCTAAGGGTTATCATATTGAAAATTAATTTGATCATGTAAATGACCTTAAAGTTATTAACAATCAAAATCGTTCACTATGAAAGTCACACTACCTGTACTATCAGGACGAGTAGCACCACAATTACCAGGCGATAATCGGGTACCAATATCACCTCCTTGTGCCCCTTCACCTTCACTTATGCCCAATCGATTGTCACTATTATCATTATCTTTAATTACCTTACAACTAATTTCATTAGTTCTACTATTTCTAGGATTAAACTTAGGATTAAGATTAAGATTAACATTTCTAGGGTTATAAACAGTATTTACTTTTGTATTGTTATTATTATCACTGGTAGTGGAAGCGTTTATATTACATTGATTTATATTTTTACCTTTATCACTCATAATTGATTCATTTTTAAGAGCACTGGTGGTTGTTGTTGTTGTTGTTGTTGTTGTGGTTGTTGATGGTGGTTGTGGTTGTGTTGATGATGATGTTGGTGACGACGAGGATTGTGAAGGTGACAGTGTTGATTGAATTGTATCTGATGGTGTATTTAGATCACCCGTTTCTTTACTCGCGTTTGGCGGTTTGAAAAGTACAATTGTATTATTGTTATCACCCAATTGGCTTTGATCTATTGGTAAGGGTGTCTCATCACCTCCCTCACTAATACCGCTCGCTGGACTATTGGTGCCCACGTAGGTTGGTACACTTGGTGTACTTGTATCATCACGATAATTGTCATCAGCGGGATCAAGAATGAAAAGATCGTCATTACAAATATCTACCACATACTGTAAATGCTCTTGGGCTCGATCGATGCGAAAAAATCGTTCAGCAGTACAAGCTAAAAGTTGGAGAGACAATTTTGTTTTCGATAAAATTTCAATTAGGAAAACTTGATTATTAGATTGAATTCTGATGGACTTACAATCAACGAAACACCAATCAGTTGACAGTTCAAAGGCTCTTTCCATTCGGTATCTTTTCACTTCTGAATCTGGTGTTTCATTCATCTTTTGACTGGCCGTTGATCCTTTTCGTTGAGCTTGGACCATTTGAATGATTAAAACACGAACATGATTCAATTCGAGATCGGGATTAATATTAAGTTTACCAAGAGGTATTGCTAAAGTTAGAATAAAGTTTTCCAATAAAAGTTAATTCATCGAACTGGAAAAGTCTCTAATTGTTCAAAAATCAATACAATACTTACATGCATCTCGAAGTCTGTCTTTATCATAATGGAAAGTTTCATAATCGGTTAAATTTAACTTTCTTACATCAACGATTATCTCTCGATCCAAAGTTGGCCTGGAAAGTTGATATCGAAAAAGCAAAAAAGTCAATACAACATTATCAATATGTAAAGAAGGGAAAAAAAACTCGATCGAAAATGATTCTCACATTGAAATGATCTGCGAATGAGATTTAGATTTGGCAATCATATTTGCTTGATTTTTGACCTTAATCCTAATGACGGAAGGTAATAATCGACAGGGTTCACCATCTACTTGCATAGGAATCGTTCGCCGTGTAACTATTTTGGCCTCTTTACATTGAGCTACACACGACCCATGGCCACCGGCTTGAAGAAGAGGCTACAAAGTGGGTGAAAGAAAAAGTTATCATCAAGATTGAGGTTTATTTACATTTCGATCAATGATTTTTGTCGGTCGATTCTCACCAGTTGATAGGTTGTAAGGCCAATTACTTCAATCAGTCCATCATCGGTTCTTGGTAGTTCAAAGGAGGGCGATGCACTGCCCCAGGGTCGAGTACCACCTCCGTAACAGGGGATATTGAGAAGTAAAAGTGAATGGACTTTCAGGTCTCTTAGTCGTTGTGTATGGTCAAAACCATCACGAGTTTCATGGAACTCAAGGGCAATATGAGCATCAACACCAATGGAAAAATAATTATTAATCACATTAAGAGGTAACGATTCTTTACCACCCTCAGGCGTATCTGAAGCTTGTTCTATTAGGTTTAATTCAGTGTTAAGAGTAACCTTAACATCCCAACGGTGAAGTTGTGCAACTTCACCGTTAATCTTGTCTTTAATGTTAATCTTGGAAACTGGTTCATTTGAACACCTCCACCCCAAACAAGTACTCAAGCAAGATCATTACCAGTTCTAAGGGATTTAAGGGTAGCAATTGGAGGTTTAAATCCAACATCGAGAACCGAGAGTATCCAACCAGCGGTTCCATCGCCTCCACAAGCCAATATCCGCAGGTTTGGCACTTTACGATATAATTCATGATGGTTTATGTTTAGACTGACTGAAGGTTGTATGCCAATAATTAGTATTTAGTTCATTTTATTATTAATAATAGATAGATTCAATCGTTTCCAAGAGAATCCTTTCCCCAATGCTCTCAGATGATGATTTTCAGTTAAGTAGACTTGATTTTCTTGATTGTTTGAATTTAGTTATAATCTAAACCCATAGAGCTCACTACTCACCATAACAATCAATTGGTAGTCCAGGTAACAATTTGAATCTTTTGCTGTGGCTCTTGAGACATTTATTGGTTTGAATTGAACAGTTACATGTGATGATGATGATATATCAGACAATAGAAAAAAGTATGTTAAATTGTTACAAATCAATGTCAATTGTGATAAAAATCATTCGAAATTAAATTTGTACTGTCATTTTTTCCAATTTTGTTCATTGTTTTGACATTAATTTTCTTGTTTCCATTGCGAGTAACTCTTACTTTCTACTTACAATTTAACTCAAGAACAAATTTAATTGTGTTTTTTATTCAGTAAAATGATTTGTTTTCCTTTAATTGTGGTTTGTTCATCTGATTATCAAATTTATTCAAATGAATTGAGAATTTAAATGTTAAATCAAAAGACTGGATGTAAATTTGTTTTTCAATTCACTTGATGATTATCTTTTCTTCTGTGTATTTGTAATTAACAAATTTTAAAATTCAACAGACACAAACTGTTGGATAACGAAATCAAGTTAAAATAACCTAAGGGATAATCGTCATCATGTCAGGATCATCAAGTGGCCATAATAGACAACCAAGTGTTCGGCGTAATCGTAAAGTTATCGTTAGCTCAGTTTCAAGTTCAGGGTCAAGTTCATTACCCATCAGCCGAGGATTAGGAAGAAGTTCTGGTTCTCATGGGAGCAATAGTAAAGGGAGAGTTATTATAACACCCTCATCATCACCCCCACCGAATCCAACAGCAACAACAACAATAACCACAACCACATCAACAGTGAAAACGATTAACTCAACTGGATTAACCTCCAGATCAACAATTACTTTACCTGTAAGACCAACAACAGAGCCAACAACACCGACAACCATACCAACCATTATCATTGAAGATAGTGATTCATCAACACGATTAACTAACGATCCAATAATAACTATTCTGGATAATTATTCATTCCCTGAAGCCGGAAAAGATGTCAAAATTATTGACCACAGATTCTTGTACAAGTGAGTTTTTGGATTTTTTGTTCATATTCCAAATAATCACATGAAATAATTGATAATCATTTTTTTACCGGCGGAAAAAAACGTTAACTCATTGAATCGATGAGTAACCAAGTGAGAGTGAAAACGTTACATTGGATAGGAAGTTCGTTCCATATAAAAATTAATAACCATGAAGAGAAATGGTTTTATCCATGAAACAAGATCAATGTCCATTGGTCTCTGATCATCAATGAATTGGATGGAACAAAAATTTTCACTCATTCTTGTTCATCCAATCTCTTCACCTCATGCACTTTGAGTTTACTTTGATGATGATGATGAGAAAAGGATAATATTGAATCTTGATTCTAGAATATAAGTTCATCTCCCTTGGAAAAGTAAACACCATGGAAATTGTAACTTATCTCACCAATACACATTATTGAATTTTTCTCAATTTCCATGAGATAGTCAACTTTTTCTTTCTTCCAGAGTAAAATGTTACCCATCAAGTTTCAAGATGGAAAAAGAAATCGTAAGGTTTGATTCCAGTTAAAGTAAAAGATGAAATTTCAACAATATGTTCTGATGACAATTCCAATGAAACCGAGTTTGGAATTTTTTATTTACACTGTACATCAAGTAACCATTATTATTGAATTGTTGAAACTGATATTCAGCTATTGAATTTAACCAACGAATAACAATTATCTCTCTCTCTCTCTCTCTCTCTTATCCTGTGTTTATCTGATTCTTTTTCTTTATCCATGAAATGGAAAAGCTTCAACATGAAACTTGAATCGAAATATGAAAACGTGTAGATTCAATTGTGAATACTCCCACACAAGGTATTGTTGATTCCCATTGGATTTTCATCTCATTATCTTGAAAAAAAAGTCCATGTTGCGTATTGATAATCAATCATTTTGATTAGAAATGATAAAATTTTCAGATACCTTGAGGCTGAATTTGGGTGTGAAAATTGTGCTGAATTGAACAAGTTGTCTTTCTCATTATATCGATATCATTATTATTATTTATCACTGGATATTGGTGATGATCATTATCCAAAATTCAGTGGTCATCCTATTGATAAATTTATCATGGAATATTTTGTTTGATGGTGTTAACAAGATAATAGCCTGGAGATATTGAAATTTATGGGATTTATCGGTGTACATGAAACAAGTGAGAAAAAAGATCTCATGAGAAAATTTTTCCAAACTGAGAGACATTTGTACATTGACAATGAGAATCGAACTACTTTGAAACTTGAACTTCTCGAACATATTAATAATCCAAAGTGAACAATAGAAATTTAGAAATGAAAATTTTGTGAATAATCTTGACAGGAAAAGAATCATTCTAATGATTATGTAATTGTCATATAATATTGTGAAATAAATATTGATTCTCGTCACACTATTTGTGATGGAATCGATTCATGTAAATAGTTGAGAGATTCAGATAAGATTCCACAGGCTAGTTAAATCTCACTTTGGCTTTTCCTTTCCTCACCTGAACATATGAGAACGTTCATTGAGAATTCATGAAGACAAATTGGAATCTGAAAGGAATAATTCCTTAGAGCGATTGATAAATTGTATTGATTCTTTACCTTTACTCTTTCATTGAATAGACAACACATCTTCCATCTGATTCCATAGATGCAAGTGAATAATTTCTAGAGAAATTTCATTCTGGTTTTCAGGTGATAGAATAATAGTTCTGAAAAATGAAATTCAACTCTTTGAATTGATTGTTACATTTAATCAGTTCAGTTTGATCGATTGACTCTAATATATAAATTCCCAGGGAAGTAACAATCATGTGAGATGAAATTTCCAATAAATAGTTGGCGTCATGATAAAGATTCGAGTAAACGTAAGTTTTGTAAAACTGACGTCTTCTATTCAATGATGAATCGATCAGCTGATTTGATATTAAAGACAACGAGAGAATTTTTTTATCTCTCTTGTATGCAAATGAATACGAATAAAATTTTCAAATAACTTCAATTTTTGCTCTTTTTCCATGTTGATTCTTACGCTCATTGAATTAACATTTTCGACAACAGTTAATCTAAAAGTTTTTCTTTCTCTTCTTCTTTTTATTCATGAATAGAGTTTAATTCTGATAGGAAATACATTTTTCTCAATTGGCCAAGCATAAAATTTGCCAGATTCTGGAAATTTATGTTTCTTTTTCATGGTACAAAGATGAAAGGTTAAATGAAGTGAGAAAATTTCTCAAAACTTTCAGAGTATTGAGTTGAAAATCTGAAGGATTCTTGAATGAGACAAAAGAAGCCTCTTTCATGAATACATCAGAATACTTGAATCATGAGAGAGACAGAGAGAAATAAACAAGAAAACAAAGGTGATCAATGATTACCTATGATTCAGGCAATTAATTATTAGAATCAGCAATCAGCTTTTACCTCAATCATCAAAGTAACGATTTAAAGTGGAGAGTTTTTTGTTTTCTCTTGCACATTCAGTCATTAGTGATTAATGATAAATCTTTATTTAACTTCATGATTAAGAGTTTTCACCTGAATTTGGATAAGAATCTGACCTTTTACACTCTTTGAACTGTTCAACATGAAATAATTTCTTATCAATTATTTACCTGAATGGACAATAAATGTATTTAACTAATGACAATGACCATGAATCGATAGTCTAAGATGAAAAATGAAATGAAAATCACATGAATGTGAAGACCAATATTCTTGAGAACAAGAGATAATCATGATGAAGATGATTCTTATCTTAATTGTTATCAACAACCAGGGTCAACAATAGATGATAAATGTCCTTATCAATAGAATGAGAATTCATTCTAATGGTGAAAATAGTACAATGAATGAAGTGGAAAATACGAAAGAAAAAGAAAATATATAAATGATAGAAATTCCTATCAATTATCACTATTATTGGAAAAAGAGAGAAAATCGAAATTCTTTCACAATGGAACCATGTTACCCTGAATTTTGTTCTGAATTGTAAATTCATAAGGTTAGTTTACATTATCGTGAAAACGATAACAATTGATCGCGACAAATATATGATAAAGTAGATGGAAGTAGGTAGAGAAAAAGTAACACAAAGTTTCAATTTGAGAAAACTAGAGTCTCAAATTACCGGTGTTCCCTCAAGGTTATTGTGTTACACACTTGAATCAGAAGAAGAAGAAGAAAATGTTCACATGAGATTAGAGTTTATTGAGAAAGGATAAGCTTTAATACCTCTTATCCATCTTTTTCTCTGTAATTTCCTCTTCCTTTTCCACCCATCGAACTAATTTTCCATCTTATTCAACTCCTACTCTCAAGATGTCAAGCATCTAATGGTTATATCGGAACGAAGAGGAAAAAAATAAGAGGGAAAATTATTATTGATTCGATACATTAGATGATAAACAGGAGAAAAATTAGAACGAAGAAACTCAATTTAACTAACCTCATAAAGCCTTTTGAGATTAACCTGAACTTTGTATGGAATTCATGGTTAGTATCATTCACATGATGGAGATAATTCATTATTATCATTATTTTAAGAATTATTATTACCATAGAAAAAATTAAGTTCCTTGCAATTCTGGCTTTTTTTCTCATTCTTTTCTCTCTTTACAATATTTCCATTCAATTTTCTCACTCAGAGTTTTATCTGCCTATTCTTATACAAATTTCATGATGATCTTCATGAAGATCATCAGAAAAAGATAAAAAGAGTAAAAAAAGAGAGAGAGAAAGAGTAAAAGTAAAAGGTAATGTTTGTTTATTCTCTAACTTTTTCATCATCTTCCACTCTCTTCGTTTACCTAATATCTACTTTTTTTGTTCTTTTCTTCATCTTCATCTTCTAATTCATTGCTGAAAGTTTATATCGTTTCAGAATTTTCTCCTTATCCATTTTGAAATTCTGATTCTTTCTTTACTATTTTTCCCTTTGAACATTTTTACATTTCATCAGCATGATAATAATCTGAATAGTATTTTATTCATCGTGAACATTATCTCAGATAAGAATAGAGAAAAGTAAAACTTTAGGATAATATTGAACTTGAATATTTAAGATGAGAAAATCCATTTCGATAGTGTAGAATATATTTCAACATCAATTCATTTCGAGTTACTTTTTTATATCCTGACAACAACTTCCCTTGTTTACTTTTCAATTGTCTGGAAACATGAAAACCCTTTGAATTATCATCATCATGTAATCACCATGCTATTACTCAATCATTCCAATAGATGATCATGATAAAAAGATTAAGTATCAGGAGGATGGAGAAACTTTTCATTACAAATTCAATTCAAAACACCATGTAGACTGTTTAACGTTGTTCCATTAACCACAAAGTGAAAAGAAAAGAAAATGAAGAAGCAAAAGTGTTCAGAACATTAAAGCTTCCGGTTAATCAAATCTCATAGAAAATTTAATACCATGAATTCTGACTTAGTTTATCATGAAGATAAAAAAACAAAGTTCCAAGTCTAATTTGTTTTCCAATAGAGTGTGAAAAGTTTAGAGCCTGGAAACAGTTAGAGTGTTTTATTAAGATTAAACTTGAATAACAATTAAGTTTAAAATAAAAATCTTATCACATAATTAAAGCATCATGAAGAAAGTGTATGATGTTGATGTTACCTGTTAATTGTTGTTTTCATGATAATTATCATTCATCAGAATCAACATTCATGCTACATATTAATAGTTATTAAAAATATCAAACTAATGAAAGTTTACAGATAACAAAAGTTTTATCATAACCTTGAAGGCTTATATCAAATTGGATGAAAAGTTTACCTAAGGTTAACTTTTTTTCAGTCTCCTCGTTAATGATTCCTATTTACAACAATAAAACAACATTAAAATTAACATCATCATCATCATCAGGATCGTCTTTGCATCTTCATCGTCATCTTCAAACAACACCACGATCTCTTCATCCTTTTTTCATTTCTGTACAGAATTGTTATCCACTCCATCACTATTATTCTTGCTTTTCTATTGATGAATATTATCATATATCGACCATGTGATGATGATGCATGATGATGAGAATGATCGTCATCCTTTTCTCATTCAAAAGCAATATAACATGAAACGAAGGGTGAAAAATAGTTTTCATCATCATATTGTTCATTTTCCTCTACACCTCCATCATCATCATCATCGTCATCAGCTCTTCATCTTTATCATCATCACTTTCTCTTCACCCACTTCTTTCCCCAAATACCATTAAATGTAGCTTAATATGATGATAATGATAATATCTTTTGTGATATTAGTTGAATAGCAATAAAAAAACGATGTGTAAACGAGTAAAGTTACGAACTGGATTCTAGAACAAAACTGTTTTCGATAATAACTGTTAAATGATAATAAAAGTTCGTGAGAGAGAAAATGAAAGGTAAGTATAAGAATAAAAAAAATATATAGTTATAATAATATCAGAATGTAAGGTGAGAGATTTCAGACTAAAGGAGGGAGATGTAGGTGTGTTTATGGGAAAGAAAGAGAGAAAGAGAGAGAGAGAGATAGAGAATGGAATGGATGAGGATGAAGATAATGTTGAAGATGAAATCAAAGTTGTAAACCAGAATCCTCAAGAGTATCGTTAAAAATAGCAAAGGAACAGGAAACATGAGAAGATCAAGAAGAGAAAGAATTATCATCAGCATCATCAAAGTAAAATTTTCTCAGAGAATCAAGAGCTTTCAAGATGAATGTTAGACAATTATAAGTACATGTATCATTGGAAATACATGGTATATATTAATAAAATCAAAGGTAAAAATGAATAAGCAAAAAAAGTTGTAAAAAATGTTACAGAGTAAAAATAATTGTAAAAAATTATCATCCTAATCATCATCATCTTATAATTTGTAATAACAAAAAGGTGATTATTAATATATTACATTTATCACAATAAGACTGAAAAGTTCAGGTAAACAAACAGTGATTCATTTGAAGGGAGTGATGATTTTTCTGGTAAAATGATTCAATTTATATGCAATTAGCTTACAAATAATAAGATAATGATCCATGATGAAAGTTGGTTTGAATAAGAAAAAAATGCTCAAAATTATCATGAAAATTATCATGAAATAAACTCAAAGATAATAAATGGAAGATAAAAACAGAATGAAAAGTTTCCAAACTTAGAAAAAATTTCTCCTTCCCTGCATAGGAAAAGCTCCATTCTCTCATGATAACATCTTAATGAAAAAGAATATATTATTGGAATTATGATTCCACAGAAGAATATCCTTAACAGAGTAGAACTTATAGTCTTCCATGATGATGATATTTTCAATCATCCTTTTAGCTCTCTGGATTGTCTCGATAAACTTATTCTGTAATCAATCATTTGCTGATATAATACGACTCACCCACTAGTTGATGGGTATTAATATTATCTTATAAACTAATTTCATGGCAATTTTTGTGGTATATTAATATCTGTTACTCTTTTTGTCAAAACAGTTTGATCAAGTTCAACGTTTATAAAGGTTAATTTGCTGTTCAGGGGAAATCAGGTATAAGAAAACAATTTTCATGGTTGATTATTTTTCTTTCCTTAAAAGAAATGATAAAAAAAGAGAGAAAGAGAGAAAAGTGTTCTCAGCTCAATGAATTGACACTTTTGCTTACAAAAGTTTTAGTTAACTTCATCTTCTTCCTTGAAATTGATGACGATGATAATGATGATAATAATAACCTTACCTGTGTATCACATTGTTGATATCATCTTATTTCATCACTATGAACAAAATACTCAGAATATCATGAAACTTTAGACACCTTAACTTCCTTCCCCTTCGACCTCTCCCACTTCTGCCTTAGATCATCTTGATTAATGATTTTTCATTGTCGTCAAAATCTTCATTTATCTTCATCATCATCATCACCATCATCATCTCTCTCTCTCTCTCTCTCTCTCTCTCTCTCTCTCTCTTGTTCTGTCATCCATGTCATTTTTAATACTCACCCAGTTTCACCATGAGACTTAATCATATCATTATTAAATTTGACATTGATAATGACAATTAAGTGTAACAATAATGTTTCAATAATCATCATGAGACAATTATCTAAATTGTTAACCAGCCTTCAATTGCTCAAGTTAATTAATATTTGCAATGATTAGCTACTGAAGAAATACTAATTGAATCATGAATCATGGAAGAATAATTTCACTAGGGCAAAAATCGAGATGAACAAAAAAAGAGGCTACATATAACTCAAGCGATTAAAATTCATGATAAATTTTGATATCATGTCAACTTGAGCTCTTTCTCAGAAATTTTACTAAGATATATAAATATATTTAGAACATTCTATTTGATACTATCGGTAAATCTAGCCTTTGATAAGAATTTTCTTCTTTCCTTATCCTCGTCATCATGCTCTCACTTTTTTCTCTTGCGTGACTTTATATTTCCTCCCACTCTTTTTATCCCGTTAAATGAAATGATCATGTTCGAATATCAACTTTTTCCTCCTCATATTCTATTCGTTACCCTTTTTTTTTCTTCAATTTATCGTCAATTCCAATAGATTCAGAATCATTTCATGAAGATTGAATGAGATATTTAACAAAAGAAAAATGGTTATAAATATAATATCTCAGTTTTAGGTCGATTACTGATAATACAAATTATTATCCAAGGAGAGGTTACATTAACATGTCTATGGTTGGACGATTCTAGAACACTATTTGATTAAAGATGAACGTGACTCTATCTTGGTGATGCAAGAAAGGAATTATTTTTATTCCGAAAAATTCACTCAAAATTTCAGGTTCATGAATCATGGTAACGAAATAGAAAACAAATTGATCAATTTCAATACAATTGACACCATCATATAATAATAATAATATTTATATATATTAAATTCCGAGAATGTAAATATTATCTAGGAAAAAATTTCATTCAGTTAACAATGTTTACTTTTCAATTTTTTCTCATTACTGAACTTTGGTTTAGTTTCATGATAAAAAACAAATCTTGTTGATATTTTTCCCTCCCTTTCTCTAACTCTCTTCCTCTTGTTTCTTGATTACACTTGCCAATTAAATGTAATTACACCGTTAATTTAATTTGATTAGCAGCAATTTAATTGGATAAAGAAAAAGGGTTTCCTTGATTTGGTTTGATTACTTTTTGTTATTATTATTTGACATTGGAAAAAGGTTTCTCTGTAAATATATGTATATTATAATTGTTAAAACCTAGAAGTTGAATAGGTTGAAATGAATGTGAAATCATTATCATCATGGTTCACTGAATCATCATGACGATGATCATTGTACTTGTATTATAATAATCATCGTCATCTTTGTCATCCTCATTAGTTTAATGTCTACCTGGTGAAATGAGATGAAACTTTTTTTCCTTTTCTCTCTCTTTCTGTTATTTTCCATTGGAAACATCAACTTATCATTAATAATATTAATAGTAATATCAGCTGAGAGTTTTTTTTTCTCAGACGATTCTGTTTGATATCTTTATTAGAATCGTATTTCAGTAATAATATCAGAATTTATATCATTCCAAATCATGATAGGTAAAGAAAGCTAAAATCATCATCAACATGTTAATGATGAAATGTAATCTAATTAACTTGCTTTTTAATTGCTCCTGTATCTCCCTAATGATATGTACTCTCAACATTGATGAAATCGTCAATCATCATGACTGATGAACATGAGCTTTTATCTCAAGATGATTATTAGCATGATTTTATAAGTAGCTGAATCAAGTTAGAGGTAGACAATTGACTATCACAGTTGAATGGTTTAAATGGTGTATCTACCTGTCTATCTAATGGTAAATGATTATTGGGAATTTTTTTTAAAAAGTTGTATGAAACTAACTCAATCTGATCGAAAACTTTTCCTTGAATATTTGACATGATACAATTTTCGCGAAAACAAATCAGCAGGAGTTATTTTCCAATTTCATCTTTTGCCTGTTTAGAAGGCAAAGAAAAAGGAGATAGATTTACAATTCGAACCCTTTTCTTTGATTTTCCAATCACAGAAAAGAAAAACAAACATGATAACTTTTTATATATAAAAGAAATTTAAGAGAGAGAGAGAAAAGTTCTAAGGACTTTTCTGAAAGTGAAAAGGTAGAAAGAAATGAAAAATCTCCATCAGAATGAAAGATTAACCTTCTAAATGATCAGAGATGAGCTTGAAAAGAAAAGAAAAGAAAAGCAAAAGTTTTTTCTGCTCTTAGATGATAACAAGAAATTGAACCTTTTCTTTTTTCACCGAATTCACCGAGTTATGAGAATGAGAAATTGAAGTATTCATATGAACAGAAATCAGAGTATGTAAAAAAGAGCAGGTAAAAAGAAGACAGAAAAATTTTATGATAAAATGTAAAATATTCGTAACCATGAAAATCACTTTTTCTCAGGTGGAACAATTTTATTCATTATAATCTCTCTCTTTCTCTCTTTCTCTCTCTTACAATCTCTAGGAATGATGTCAATTTATCTTCCACCATGATGTCTAACACCATGGTGCTCATCTCTCATCATCAAATGAATCAGCTTCATGTGTTTACCTCAATTGATCTTATTTTCTGCTCTATTCTTTTATAAATTTTTCTTATAATTCATAGTCTCTAAATGTATTATAATATTTTCACCATGATTATTGATTTGGCACCAGAATATTTCATACTCGGAATCATTAGGATGATGATGATGATGAGGTTAAGGTAAAGAGGGAGTAAAAAGTGGGGCAGTAACTTTACATAGTTGGAATCGATCAGCAAAAATAATAATATTACAAGTTCAATGCTGAAAATAATAACAATTCCTGTTATTATTAATATATTATCATTATTATTATTGTTATGAATATACTGAATCTCAATGTTATAAATAAATTATCACATCATGAGGTTTTCCTATCAATTGATTTATCCTCAATTCCAGTAAACGGTAGCAATCAACAGACGTGAATAAACAATTGTTGCCTTTTACCATTGTTATCATTTAATCTGATTGTTGAGAGTAGAGTTTATCAGAGCAATAATCATGATTGGAAATCATGAGAGAAAAAAATATCATGGTATTAATCAGAAAGTTAGAGAGAGAGAGAGAGAGAGAGAGAGAGAAAAAAAGGAAAAGAAAGAGAAAGAGAGATAAATTTGATTAAGTTTATTGATAACGAAAAAGAAAAAGTTTTTATTTTTTTTTCGTTCATAACTTTTCAAAGACATTGACAAAGATTCCGTATTCTTATCATGTAGAGAGACTCAGATTCCTTTGAGAAAGAATTTCTCTTTCTTTCAATTATCAGAATTCTTAGCTTCTCTCTCTCTCTCTCAATATAGTTGAGCCTCATGATTAAGTTCATTATGAATTTTATATAACTAGATTTAAGTGATAACCTTGATAAGATTTAGGTTATCATAAGGATGAAGATTTAACATGAAAATGATTAAAATATAATCTCGGAGAATCAGAATTGTCGTATTGTACTTATCCCCTCAAACTGTGAGCCACACATTTGGAATTACATAGAATAAATCGAAGTTTTCTCATTATTTGAAGAATTGACAGATTTTTATCATGAAAATCGGTAAATCGGTTGTCACCTTCATAAAACGTTCTTCTTCATGATACAAATGGTATTTTATATCAACAATGAACTTTTCCTCTTCTCATCAGATTATATCTTATCATCTTGTTACCCTGAGTTATTTCATTAGCTTGAAGCCAGATGATAACTGGGAAACAAATAATGATGATTCTCTTGTTTGCCTTTCGTTCATGATATCTCATTTTTCATGGGTAAAATTAAAGTTCTGATCGATAATCGATTCGGTAACTCGAATATGCCGAGAGAGGAAAAATCTATTCGTTAATAACATGACACATTCAAAGTCAAGATCGATCTATGAATCAAAACTCAAATTCTAATAATACTCACAGATTTAGATTATTCTACCTCGATTAATCGAATCAGATATAAATTCAATTCATTAGTTGAACTGAACACCAAGAGATGTCTCCATGTTCAACATTCAATTGGATCAAATTAATTATTGATTAACCAAATTAAGAACTTATTCATTTCTTTTTTTCCTCGTCTTCCAAACTTCTTCATTTAATAACAATGTTTCTTTAAAATTTCATTTCTCTTACCATGAAAATCGATCTAATTAATTCTGAGCTCTAATGATTAAATGGGAACTCATTAACTATCCCCTGAGATCGATAAACTTCAAACAATTAAACATTTATCTGAATTTCTGGTTATTTATTGCAAGTTGATTAGTCTAATCAACAATCACATTACCAAAGGCTTTCTAATCAATTAACCAGTTTAACTAACCGGTAAATCAATCATTTAAACTGGTCACTTTATTACAATACGATTTGATAATTTGATGGGCAAAAAAATGACAAGATTAGAAAATTAATCTGATTTGATTATCTGCTTCTAATCATTTGTCTATTTTCACATTCATTAAACGTGATTGACTTTTAATCTTTAGATTAATTTAGACTTAAGGTTTAAAGTCATTGAATAACCTTGGTAATTAATCTCAATTAGAGAGTGAAAATTTCATTCTCACATCATTTGTATGAGATTAATGTTTGGTGACCCTCAAAGTCAATGGATTAATATGTATTGTTATAAGTGTTGTTAATCTAATCCATAAGGAGACAGAAAGAGTTTAATGTTCATCAGTTTTTTTCTGAATATCTTTTGTGTTGTAGTTTTCTTGTTCAATTCTGTGGTTTAACTGAGTAACAAGAGATGTCACCATGTTGAATGTTCCGAAAGGATTGAGCATTTGAAAGATACAGTATCAGAAAATTTGAATCAGAGGATATTACCTTTCCTATGGATCTCCCACCTCTCTCACTCTCTTATTCTCTCTCTTTCTCACCCTATGTCCCGCTCACTCTGACATTCCTTTTGGTTTTGTCTCTCTTTCTCTATTTGCCTCTCTGTTTTTCTTTCTTTCTCTCTCTCTCTCTTTCTTTCTCGGTCTTTCGTTTTCTCTCTCATCTCTGTTGATCGTTACTCTTACAATCATCTTCGTCATCATGTTGAAAGTTCTCTTGCGTTTTTTCTGTTCGATTCTCTCTTCCATTTCATTCAGTCTGAACATTCTCAGTTTATAACAACAGAACAGGTAATGTTTCATATGAAAAGTTTTCGATTTGTTTCAATATGTGAATAGAAAGTCAACAGACAAGACGAAATAATAAAAAAAAAGAAAAGAGAAGTAAATTTTTTATCATAAGTGTCAAGGTGAAAAAGGATAAGTGAAAAAAGGGATAAAAGATTTAGATTAGCCTGTGGTCAGTCTGTCTTATCCTTTCAACCCTTTCAGTAGATTTCAATCTTCAAGATTGGTTCATTTACCATATCATCCATGATGCAAAGGATTAAGGATAGTTTACGTAAATCATCATCATCTTCACGTGAGTCAACCTTAGATCCATCATCAGGGCCGAAAAATCAACAAGTGCCAACAAGTTCATCTGCTAATTATCATCATTCTCATCAATCAAACTATCAAAATCTACTTGCACCTTCATCACCAACAAAATTAACTTCAGAAGTACCACCGGGATTTTTAAATTTAGGTTCTAACCTTGGATCGGGTTTAAGTCGAGTCGGTTCACCGTCGACATTATCTCCACTTTCAGAGCGCCGAGATGAGGTTACCTTTGAAACAGTTCGAATGGTTCCTCGATCGTCTCGTAGTGAGGATGTAGCAACAACTCCCGAATCTGATACCCATTTTCCCTCTGCTTCCCTTTCCGTTTCCCCTCCTTCCTCTTACCATCCTACGACTCCGACAAACACCTCGAGCAGTGGTGATCTTTTAAGTGCTCATAGTAATTTAAGTGTTCACTTTTCTCTTAACGTACAATCAAATTCAATCTCCGATGCAACTAATCAATTTTTATCCACCAATTCACCAAGTCGATCTGGAAGATCTCGATCATTTGATTCAGCGGCTGCAGCCGCAGCTGCTCGTGAAGCAGCTGAACAAAAGGCTAAGAAACCTTATCATAAGGCAATAAACACCTTTCTCGAGCTTCCAAAATGGCGGATGCTGGTTCGTAAATCACCAGCCTCATCAAGCTCATCTGGACTCTCCTATGAACGGGATTGTATCCACTGTCAGTTGACCCTTGAACTTGCCAAAATGACCAAAGCCTCACCTCCAGTTTCAAGTGCAAATTCAATATCATCTGAAGGCTCATTGTGTGAGGAAGAGTCAGACAGTGAATCTGTTGCCATTGGCACTCGAACCTCATCAACTGGTGAGCCGGAAGATGACGATGCAATAAGTAACTCAGGAACAGCGGAAATTGAAGGATTACCAACAGTGATTCTAAGTTTAGCCCCGGAAATTGAAAAACCTTTACTCGAAGAAGACACCGGATTAACAGTTATATCTCTTGAAGTTCCTATTCGTACCAAATCAGGTCGCTCGGCTTCCGTTGATGGATCTTATCTACAAGTTCCCCAAAGACCTGAGATTGGTATTTGTGAACTTCCACCGGTCAAAGCTCAACGGTCAAGATCAATTGATGTCGCATTACCAGTTGGACCCGACGGACCTTACATCGTTGTACCCACGGAGAAACCACAACCTTTGATAACACAGTGAGTCCCAAGTCTCAAAATTATCATTACATTTATAAGCAGTGAAACTATTGAAGCAAAATTAACAAATTGGATTACACATTTATCTTTAGTTTTTCTCATGAAATGAAATTTCAACATCGTATGATAATCAACTATTGATATTATGAATTCTGTAAATATTAACCAAGAAAAACTGATTAATCTTATGTTCGTGATATTGACTCTTCGCAACTGATCAATTACCATCGTAATTTTTGCTATTATAAACGCTTAAAGTTTCAACTAGAATGATGAATGATCAGATTAAATGGTTTACGTTATCTTAGAAGATTAAGTTTTGAAAGCGGAAGTAGAATAATGAAAAAGGAAGTTGATTTTCTGTTGCTTGAGAAAAAAAAGTTTGGGATAAAAATCAAACCAGAACTTTTCCTTTCTCTTTTTGTGTATTCTCTTTGAGTATATGATACAATGGAACTACAATAATTACTGTTTGTTGTTTTCGATAAACTTTATCTCTGTCTCTCTCTTTTCTTCAGCCAAATGAACTTTTCTTTCCTTGTTCTCTATCATTTTCTTCACTCGATTTGTGATAAACTGGATAAGAATAATGAAAGAAGAAGAGGAAGATAAGAAGGTACCTAATACTTTCTTCACCTTTTCTCCATTTTCAAGTTCTTTTCGCTAATTCCTTTCAAGTTTCTTTTCGAATAATCCAAATGTTCATTTTGTTTAAAGGTAATCAGTTCGACAACATGTTTATCTTCATCTTCTTCACCAACATTTCTCCCTCTTTACTCACCATTTGACCTGCTCATTAATTGCTATTCATCTTCATCTCACTCTTTCTTTTCTTACCTTTTTAATTGTAAACTCATCAACTATCACCTTCAATTATCCTCTTTATCCTCTGTCAGCATTTAACTCTCATGTCTTATCGGTATCATCATGCTCTCTCTCTCTCTCTCTCTCTCTCTCTCTCTCTCTCTCTCTCTCTCTCTCTCTCTAGAACTTATCATGAAGATCTAATTCCTCTAACCTACAATCAGACATCATGAACAAATAATTTCACTCGCCATTGAATCATAAGTAATAATCAATATCAATTAATAGTTATCCACCATCAATCCCCTGAATATCAAGTTCTTACAAAAGTATTTATAAATATATCATTTATGCCACACAGAGTTTCAAAATTTACCCTGAAATTTGTTCAGCTGCTTATAAGCGACTGATAAATATCCTCGTCATCATGTAACTTTCAGACTTTTTCTGAATTTGTTGCAATCAGACAAGAAACAAACCTCATGAACTTATGATAATAATAATACTTGGAGGCGATAATTATTATAAAGAGTTGACTTAGTCATCTTAATCATGATTGAAAGCCTGAGTTTGTACTGGAAAATAATCAGTTGCATGTTAAGAATCAGTTAAATTCTGAATTTACATCATTTAAATTTTGTCAAAAATTCAGAGTTAATCTATGTATTTCTCTCATGAAACTCATTATTATTCATTTGAAACTCATGAGATATTTAAATAATATATATAATAGATGCAACGAAATTTGGAAAATATTTTTTCTCTCTTTTTAATTCACTTTTCATTCATTTGATTACAATTGGGTGATAATTGTCATGAATTGTCATGAATGATGAGCTGATATTCACCTTACTCAATATCTGATTAACTTCTTAATTAGTTTCGATTTAAAATGTTGAACAATCTTCGAATCATAAACACATGATTATGATAGACAAACAAAAGAAAATATTATCATCCGAATTTGTTAGTAATAGAAAAAAAAGAATAGAAAATTTTGTTCTTTCAACAGTTGGGTGTGTAATTTAAATTCCATGGAAAAGATTTCCATTATTTCATTCAACAATCTTTTCAGAACTTTTCATGTTCAAATAATGAGCTGAAAGAGAATAAAAGAAAGAAAAAAGAAACAACTCAACGAATAGAAAAAAATTTTCATGCTGATTCTAATTCGATTATTCATCTTACTAAGAAAAGTTCTGAATCTATCGAAGAAGTGAAGAAAAAGTTCTTGGCGAAATTTGTTCTTCAAAATGAGTTATTATCCTTTTTGTCTTTATCATGAAAAAAAAACTCGAAATGAAGATGAAACCTTATTCTTAATTAATGAATCGAGATAAAGAAAACTTTTTCTCCACCATGAACTTTTTTCTTTGTGTAAATTGCTCAGACAGGGTGGATAACGATGAATGGTAAACGATAGCTCTGAATAAGAGAATGAACTTTTATTCTGTTCTCTTATTTTTTTCCAATTTTTCTCTCACTTTCTCTCTCCCCTGTACCAATCAATTCTACTAATGAATTAAGACTCAGCTTGGAATTTTTCTCCCTATCTAACTCACTCACTCTCTTTTCCCATGGTTATCTTTTCATCTATTTCCTTCTTACCCTGAGAACATGGAACCATTTAAAGTTTTTGCAACCTTTTCTCCTTCATCGTAATTAACTCAATAAGATGATGATAATGATGAGGAGGATAATAAATGCTCTAGACCCAAGAGAGATGTGATTCTAAGAGTAGCATTTGAATAACTCACCAACTCAGAGTTTTCAATGACTCTTTTGCCATGGGGTAAACAATCGTTTCGAAAAAACTTTATTCCCTTTTTTACTCAGTTGCAATTCTAATCATCATTATCTCTTATATCATCTCAATAGAACATTTGATTTTATCTTCTCTCGTCTCGCTAAGAACTTTTTATCTCTCTCATCACCATGAGAAATTGTCTCTAGATCATGGATTTTTCTCTCTCTTTTTCACTCAGATAAGAGCAATTTCTTTTCTCTTTCATTCCTGTTTCAATTTTATCTCTTTTTTTACAATTCGAACTGTAATCTTATCATTCTCTCTTCCTTTCTCTCTCGTTTTTGTCATCATTATTGTCTCTTGTTTGTGCCCACTTTCTTGTGAGTAGTTTGACCAACTTTTTCTTACCTTTATTTCATCTTCTCAATCTTTTTATATCTCAACCAGAATCAGAGTTTTATTGGTGAAAACCCTCAAATCCTGATTACCTTCATTATCGTTATCATCATCGAGTTTAATTCTCTTTTAACTCTCTCTCTCTCTCTCCCTCTCTCCCTCTTTTCTTCCTCTATCCTCAGAGTTTAATCTCTGCTGACCTTTCAATTTCATAGAATTTTTTTCACCAAATTTTCTTATTATTCGATATGTACAATAATGGTTTTTGCTTCTATCTACTTCTTCATCCATGTTGTCCATTTCTCTCGAATTATATTTTGTCATCTAATCTCAGCTTATTATCAGAATATTTTTCAAGCTCATTCAGAACTTTTTTCCCTTCGTCTCTCTCACTCCCTTATTACACTCGGATTTTATGCATTTCATCAGATTAACATTGAATATTGAATTTTTCTATTCAAATATTAGAACTGATTCTCGATCACCTTCCTGGTCTCCACCATTTACCATTATTACTATTTATCGTACACGAATTATTACCTGAAATTGAATAAGTGTCACAAAAGAATTGAGTCAACAAAAGAAGGAAAAATAAAATTATTCGTTTCTAAAAATATTCTATTATATTCACCAAGAGACACAATTGAATATGTGTATGTTCAGGAGAAAAAAAGATCTTACACTCGATATAAATATCACCTCATTCACTTTTATTGAGTTTATTTACTTCTCATCTTTTTCCCCTGACCATCCAACTCTTTCAATGGCTACTCATGGGTCTCTTTTTTGCTTTACTTTGTTTCTTTGAAGGAAAATATCATGAATATTAAGTATAAGAATATTCCAAGAGTCGTGATTGAACTTTTTCTCCCCCTTAAACTTGAATAAGTGAAGAAGTCATGGAGACAGAGATGGACGATGTTCTCATCGAGGGAAAGTTTTCACCTTAATTTCAAGTTCTCACGAAATGAACTTGCACTTTTCTACTTATCTAATATTATCCTCGTAATAGAATGAGAGACAGAGAATTTTCTTCTGTCGAATATGATAAAAATTTATATTCCGATTGGTTTCTGAATATTCATGACTTTATTCATGAGATCATTAACTTTTATCATCCACCATTGACCCAAATCCAATGAAATATATATGAAGAAAATGTCGATAAATGAAAAAAAGGGAATCATGTTGATGAAATTGAACCAGGAAAGATTGAAACTGTTCCCTGTGATCATTTCAATTTTCCTCAGATTTATCATAATAATTATCATGATAATTTCTAATAAATTATCATGATATCAATTTACATCTAATGATCATATGATTGGATAGGAAACCGGAAATAGAAAGTAAATGATTAGCATAATATTAACAGGAAATTTTCATGGCCATTCAGTTATATTAAATGAATGTCACATGATATTTATTTGAGTTTTGATTAGTTATTACGAGAAGATTTCAATATTACTCTTGATTGTTTAACTTTACTCAATAATTAACAAATGATAAGATACAATTAATTAGACAGCTAATTGGGATTGAAGTAATTTGAAGATAATCCCATAAGAAACCACATTAATTCAAGTTAAATCAATTTAACTGATTAGTTTGCGCAGTGATAGTTATCCAACTAATTGATGTTAATCAACAATTTAGCTTAATTATACGTCCCAATTGAATTAAGCTTATATTTATTAATGTTTGTGTGTACAATTTATCAGGTATCATCAGTAATTTATCATCACAATTGTAATGATGATGATGATGATAACTATTAAGGTTTACGTGTAATCCTGAAATACTGTTGATTGAATGTATCATGAAAAATAATGTATTTCAAATGGATAAGTGTTTATATTAGATTCTTATCATTCCCTGTTATATAATATGAGTTATTATCACTATTATCAATGAGTTATTAGTGTTATCATTATTATTATCAGTCTAATTTGATTCAATCAAGTGTATTGAACATTTAATATACACTTTAAGGTGTGTTAATGTGTTTACATGGTGATGATGATGATGATGATGGTGGAGATAAAGATGAGGTTTTCTTTTCTGTATAAGTTGAAAATATTGTCAGTTTCATGATCACATTGATTAAATTCACTTCTCAACAAAAAGATGATTATTTTTCCAGTAGAAAAAGAATCAAAGTTTACCTGTCACAAAGTTTTTCCTTCATGGTAAAAGTTCATCTATTCTCGCATGATGCTCATGGCAAATAAACTGAGGAGTGAAAATGATTTAACAAAAAAGTAGTTATATTTTTCCTAATGGTAACATTGATAGAGATTGGGTCAAGTTTTTACTTGCCCTCATTCTTGTTGATGGTCATCATCATGATGGTGGAAATTGATGAAACTATTATTGTCTGATTTCCTACTTTTTAATTTACTTTTGACTTGGAACTTTTTTGCTACTCGCTTCTTTTGCCTGAACTTTTTTTCCATTCTTGTTACTCTAGATACAATTTCGTCAATTACTTGACAGCTTCTGATTCGATTTTCATGATGACGATGAGAGAGAAAAAACTGAATATGAGATAAAGAATGAATTTCTTTCAAAAATTTTCATCTTCATTTGGTGTTACTTTTTTTTCATCAGCTTCGTTAAATGAAACGGAAGAAAAAGGGTAAAAAAGATGAGACCATGATGATAGTTGTCATGATGATAATTCTGGTATTGAATCAATGAGATTCTCATGATATTGAATATCTATTTGATGCCATTACGGTTCCAATGAAAGGGCTCAGAGTATCTATGAGTCCATGATGTTGATATAATTTCATCGAGAAAAGAAAAAGTAACTTTTTGAAACTGAGTTTTTCTTTCACCTTGACATTTCATATGATTTTTTTTGTGAAAACTTTGATTTCCTGATTTAATGGATGAAAAAAATGGATAGAATTACATGAAAAAAGAGTAACAAAAAATACAATTTCAACTTGTTAGATGTTCACTTGAGTTTCATATTCATGATACTTCATGGTGATGACAGGAAAAAAAGTTCTCCACTTTATCGAGAAAATTTTATCAATTTGTTGTCTTTACGTTAATATCTCAAAAGAGGTTGATTATTTTTCTTTGGCATTGAACCGAAATCATTGATTGATTTAATTTCCATTATTAACAATTAGCTTAAGTGTTGATCATTAATCTATTAATAGTTAGAGAGTTGAACTTGATGTGAAGATCAATGAGAGAATTCATTGTATTAATTAAAAAGATTTCAAGGTTAATCGAATGATTTTTCTCCGTCCATTGAATGATTTTTTTTTTTCTCTAATTAGTTTTGTCGTTGAGAATTTATCATTTTCTGAACACTTTCATTACTCGAGTAATTGTCCACTCAACAACTATCCTACTGCTCGGGCTTACTTTCAAAAGGATTTGATCAATTGATTGCTTACCATTTATATCAGTTTAACTTGAAATAAATTATATTGCCTTTTGATTTATCTATCCAACTAATATTAGGTAAATTGTCCAGGGAAACTGACCATTTAGAAAAGAAAAGACCAAGGAGAAAGGTACAAAGGTCATTCAACACTCAGGCACAACATTAGTCATGTGAGACTTTCGTAAGACAATCAGCTGATAACATTGAGCCAATCAATGTCATCTAATCACAATTGAAGATTAAAATGATGACTCATAAGCTCTGGACATAAGTCATCAGATGTTGGCAGATAAATTAAATGTCAATGAGTAATTGAATGTGATCTTTACACAAGTTGAATCGTTTTCCTAACCTAACATAACCCAACCTATCATCAAGAAGTTGATGACGCGATCATCATAATGATAACCTCATAATCAATTATCATTCCAGTATTTTTGTTGGAAATCTCATTCTAGATGTATGCAAATTTAGTGAGAAACTTTTCTTGATATACGATATTTTCCCTGTGAAAATATTCATTTTTCATGAGAAACTTGAATAACTTTTCCATCCGGGAAGTGCTCCAGTTGAAAGCTAACATGAGCTCTCTGTATGGTCATTCCTATTCAATAGCATCTTCAATTACTGTCACCTTTCAACCTAACTCAGTTTGACATGTTTGTTCAGCTATCATGAGCTTATCATGAACAATTACAATGTTTCAAGGAGAGAAAATAAAAATTTTCTATTGAAAAAAATTTATCACAATAGGAATGAGGAGAAAAGGTCAAATAGTTTCATTGTCTGCTAAATCATCATGACGATAATTACATTATCTTCATGATGATTTTACACAATGTTACAAAACGAAATTGTTGAAATTAAATTCTTAATCAGGCCAATCAGTTTAATGAAGACAATTGTTGATGAATTGAAAAAACACAGAGAATGAATTGCAAAAGAAGATTAGCTGAATTTACATGAGGAAAGTTCAGTTATCTGAATCTAACTCTCTCCAATAATAGACTTGAATAATTCTCGAGTATATTGATCATTAGTTTTGTTTTGTTTTTTTTTCGTACAATTTAAGAAGCAAAGTAATCACTTTAATTTCAAGAGATTCTATAGTTAATTAGATTGAATTTTGAGATTAGTTTTCGAAAAATTCTGTAAACAATAAGGAGAGAGAATGAAAATGAAAATAGAAAAGAAAATTGTGAATAAAAAAGTATCCATTTCTAATAGAGAAAAACATTTACTCTAATCATTGAGATATATAATCTCATCTTACAGGGTAACATGGGAAAAGATTAATGTTCAATATTAGATAAGCTGATTCTGTTGTATTAATAGTAAACTTTGAATCGAAAAGTTAATTTAAATTGAAATTAAGTTATAACTCTGAAGGAAAATTCATTTCACCAGTAACAAAGTTTTCTTTGATTATTTTTATATCTAAATATTATCATGTATCGTCATCATGTTGAAAGTAATAACATATTAACATACTGAAGAAGAGATAAAGTTGTAAACTCTCAGAACTAGAAGAAAAAATCATCAACAGAAAGAGTTGCAGTTAATGTAAAGAGTTATTCAAATCTTCATGTGGTAAATGAAAAAAAAAATCAAGAACAAAAAAAACAATTCAGTTCCCCTGGAATTGTGTATATAATATATGATAACTTTGCCTACTTTTGTTATGCAATTTTAAACTGTTCGTCTTTCATGATAACCACCATGTTACCGCAATGAGAGCCTTGAGAATGAAAAAATCTCATTTCAATATGTACTATTAATAAAACAGTTTCAAGGATTCATTATTTACGATTCATTATCAGTTTAAGCTCATAATCATCATCATGAAAAACATGATGTTTGTTTGTCTTAATTTGGTTCTTAATGATGGTAAATACATTATATTACTTTGAGTGAGCATTTGGCTAAGTTAAAGTGTAACTTTTACCATCCTCATCATCACAGCCTTATGAATATGATTTTGATGTATAAATTCAATTTCTGTCAAATCGATGAGTGAATAAGAGAGAGAGTGAAAAATCAATCCAGGAAACGGAAAATCAGTGATGCAATTTACCACACCCTTTTAAACATGTTTACTTGCAGTTTACCTTGGTAATTATGTAATACATTAAATCATCAACTGTAATGATAAGATAAACTATCAAGGGGGATAAAGAAAAAGTAGAAGAATCATTTCCGTTTCCGGTTTGTTCAGTTTTGTCTCTTCATCTATTTAACCTTTGCAGCTTCTTTATTAGAGAAAAGATAATAATCCTAATCATGTTCGTCATTTTCTTTTTGTTTTGATTGTAAGCTTTAAATGAATTGCGATGAAATTTACCAATAAATTAGGTCACTTAATATATTGTTTATTACTTTCTAAATTTAGTTGAACAATTAGTTAAACTAATTAATTATGCTATTCCCAAATTAACGTGATGATGATACGAAATTAATAAACTGAAACATCATAATAATTAATCATCATTAATTATCATTGATCAATGAATTTCTGGTTGATTATAACGTTTTCAGCTTCCAATGAGTTAAATCCGGTGAATCCTCTTTAAGTATTAACACTGAACTTTTTTGATTAATTGGTTGAATATTTAATTACATGAAATTAAATTTCAACTTCTCAACATGTTGATAGATATTTTGGTTCATTATCATGGAACGGAAGCAGTTTTGTTCTAATTGGAAATTTGCTAATTATTGAATGAGCTTTTCATTAGAATGAATGAAACTCTATTCATTCTGATTCACAATGAAAGTATCATCATGATCTCAGTTCTCATCTTTATTATAATTACTCGTTTTCACCTTTTTATTTTTCTTTTTATTGCATTTGTCTTATTACTTATTTTCCGTTAAAAGTTCTAATCGATTGAAGCAAACAATTCCAAATCTCATGTAATCACTATCATTGGAGAATATTTTTATTTCGAATCAGTTTTTCCGCTTCTAAATCAAGTGAATATTATTTTTTCATCTTTCTCTCTCACTCTCTCACTCTCTCTCTCTCTCTATCTGGTATCAAACTTTACTCTTTGTTTTCGAAGAGCTTATTTATATTCTTTCAGAATTATCATGAAATTTTCTTTCTCAACATGATTTTGATCTATTGTTGATCTCTAGATTTTGGTTTCTATCAGATCGATCAGTATTTTGATATCAAGAAAATTTCCGAAAATTCTGGTTATGTTCAAGAAAAAAAAGAATAACTTTTTTTGTTTTCACTTCTAAATGATTTTCTCAGCATTCGAAATGTTTGTTTATCTTGATACATGAACATCTCTCTCTCTCTCTCTCTCTCTCTCTCTCTTTTTCTCATCATCTTTATGCTGTTCATCATTTGCATCATCTTATCATTCAAACGTCAATAAGTTATTTTCCTCCAACAAGTCAGTCTAGAATCTCATGTAATCACAATCACCATCCTTCTGTAGTCCCTAATTTCACGTTACTTGTTATTTTAATTTCTCACAATATAAACATCAGGATTGCTAAATAATAATCTTAATGTTTATCAATTACCATCAATGATACTTAGCTGATTCGGGAAAAAATGGTTGAAACATTTATCACTTTTTAGGTGGAAATGTATTTTTACTTTAAAAATTTGTGAATTTCATGAGACTTGAAGAGTAAAATTCTCATAATTCTCATGTTTCAAGTATCAGCATGGTAAAAACACACGCCAATGAATATTTGAATATAAAGTTACTGCAACAACTAACTTATTATTATGGCTATCGGGTTGAATATTAGGAATGGAAAAGGTGTCTGATTCTTTTTGCCATGAAAATTAAACTTGAATAATCTTAAAGGAGATGAATGAATCACATTATCAAAGTATACAATTTCCAATTGTATCAACGATTCTTGCTGATGATCTGATAATTTGAAGGTAAATTGCTCATCTCATTTATCATGGAGAACAAAACTTTCCTTTCATCTCATGCCGATGATTTCTCACATCATGATACAAATTGCGATAACTTAATTTGTATTGCAACAGTTTACCAAAAGAATATACAATTGGTGTATATAAAAATAGTATCACTTTGACGCAGGATTAAAATTTGATGGCTCATTAGCATGAAATGTGATTGGATCATTTTCTTTTCTATTTAGTCTAACCGATGATGATGGAAATGAATTTGTTTACAAGATTGATTATTTTTCAGGGGGATATATACACTCTTTATCCATGTTATATCTTGAGAGAAAATCAAATGAAACCTCAGCTAGTAAGTGAATGTTGAAATTGTTATTCTATGTGATCAAGGATAGAGTTAAAGTGGATGATGAAAGTTGAGTTGTACAAGAATATAATTCATTTGGTATGACAGTTACACTGGAAGATTATGATGATGATGATAATGAAGAGAAACAAAAGAAAACAAGATTCATGATAGAATATAAACTTGGAATTAGTTCTAAAGGTACTTAAGGCTATTTTTACTCTACCTCCGCCTTCAAATTACTTATCAGCCTCTTAACTTGCATGTTCCTATTGATGATCAACATAGTTGAGGGTATTCAAATAGAGTGAGTGAGTAAGTAAGTAAGTGAGAGAGAGAGAGAGAGAGAATCAATTAAATTGTGTGTCATCAAGAATGTTGATTTGATTGTGAGCTTATTACACCAAATGAGGTCTAATCTTATTCAGATTCTATGATTTTTTCCCGACTTATTTACAGTAAGAAAATCGTTTCGTTTCCTTTATCCTTTTGACATTGATTTTGATTTGTGTGTCATAATAATAATGCAATGACAATAATACTGTTTACGTTTACGAGACTGAATATCAAAACAATTTACATAATATGATTTAACGCAAACAAATAAATATTACAAGAATAGAGAAAACAACTGACCATTGTCCAATATTGACAACCAATGTGATGAGATAACTACTAAAGGAATAGATTTAAACAAAAATCTACCAAGAAAAATGTTACAGTAATACAAAGCTACCGATTTTCATAACCATTCACCTTCAATTCAGAAAGCTTTATATTATTATTATATATTTGTCAGTTTAATGTACATGTATTGAGAAGACTTTTTTTTCAGTTTTTTAAAGAATTTTAACTTTGATAACAAGAATCGAATACAATTATCATGATAATGAGGTGACTACAGCTGATTATTAAACTATTCTGATCAATCATTGATCATTCAATATTGAAGAGATAAATGAAATTCTTAGGAATCTTTTATTCACTTTTTTTCTCAATTTTCTACCTGAATTTAAATGAGATAAATTGACCATGATGGTAGAAGTTTTTTCTACTCAAATGAAATTGAGAGTTTCGTTGAATTTTGATTGAGACACAAGCCAGAAAGGTATGTAAAGGTCAAGTCTAGAAAAGTAAGAGAAAAAAAGAGAGAGAGAGAGAAAGGAATAAATTTAAAATTCGAATGTTGAAATTCTCAGTCATTGTCAGAATTATCTATTGTCCAAGTGGACGTTTACAGGGGATTTTGTGAAAGGATGAGTAAGATAAATAAAATGATAACACAATCAAGTCTCAAAGTAAATCAATTGTCCATATTGTTAAACCTTTTGATTTTACTATTACTGGCCAGTGTCTGGTCAAATTTAATATCAATAAAGGTTATATCCTTTATTTGCTACCTGGATTTACCTGGACTGTGAGTGAAAAAAAAACTTGAATCTAAAATAAAGGTCAAAACTTATTGTTTCATTTTGATAAATTGAACTTTTTTCAACCTGATATTTATGGTGATTTAGAATTGAAATGAAGCAAAACAAGAACCATTCTAATTTTCAATAAGATAATAACAATTTATCTGAAATTGAATAATGTGTTTATCTTATTTACAATTACCACAGAATCGTATTTCCATCTGAAGAATTGATTTATAAATATTCAGATAAAACGTCAGAGACTTGGGGATAATTTTTTCATTAAGAAAATTACTTTACAGGTAATGGAGATTGAAAAGTCAATCATATTAATTGAATTTCTGTCTCAGATTGATTGATTAGCTTGAAATTTTCTCACTCTTTCTCTTTTTCAGTTCTTTAAATGAATTGAGATTTCCTCCATTAACGAAATTTAATTATGCGTGAATGTTCAGGTGATTGTTGGTGAACCATGTAAATTGATTATTCTGACAATGAATGATTGTCGATCATCACTTGAAAATCTTAACTTGAGACATCGAAATCTAATACTATCATGGGAATTGTGATCTTATCCGATCTAGTTTTTTTGTGCTCTTCTTGTGATCATCGATTTGAATGTTAATCAACCAGAAAGTTTATTCATTTTTCTTTTCTCCATCATAATTATTAGTTGTACCATTTAAAGTAAACATGATTGTGCGTGACAATTTTCAATTCAATGAATTGATGTGAAAGCATCGGATGAGTATTATCATGATGAAGCTGGAAAAAGGGAGTAGATTACAAGAAAAAAGATTATATAAGTTATATGGAATTGGAAGACTGGAGTTCTGTGCACTTTTCTGTATGAGTCCAGGTCGAGTTACGTGAGTTCTTTGAGTAGTTAGAACAAAAAACAACAGAACTACATTCGTGATTTACCAGGTTTACGTTTCAGGCAGAAAATATAAAAGCTTTTGGGTTAGATTATCCTCTTTATCATCAAGTGATCTTGATAGAGATCACCTTGAATACAGAGATTATCATGATGAGAATGAATTTTTTATTTCTCTTTGTGAGAATTAATATGGAAAAACGGAGAGAATAACGAAAAAAAACGAACTGTCAACATTAACTCTTAACGAACTCATTTTTGTGTATCAATATCGTTAAAATGTAGAAAAAAGTGAGAGTAAGGAAGCGAAACTTTTGTTTCTCTGAATGTTTCATGAAAACAGTCTCATTTTCATCCCCACTGGCTGTCTCAACTTCGTTAATGTCAATATAATCTAATCCATCAACCGATATGATAACTCAGGGAGGGAAACATGATGATGTTTCAAGATATAAAAAAGTAAGATGATAAATAGCTCTTTTCCTCTTTTCCTCTTTGCAACTTTATCTTCATCTTTGTTGATCTATCGTTGCCCCGTTATTTTGGTGCATTAACTTTATCTTCATCATGATCCCTTTCACTGTCTCACTCGATCTCTTTCTCTCCCATTTCCTTGATGATAACAACCTTGAAGCAGCATCATCGAGGTATCAAAAGGTGAGCACGTAATAAGCTTGAAAGTAGCAAAAATATTCTGTGATCAGAATGTTAACTTATCTTACCTTAAGATAAGATGATGTCTGTATATCGTTAATGTTATCATGAAATTCACTCTTGAGCTATTTCATTATCATGCTATTTGAGTTTTTCTATTTCCATGTTATTCATAATTTTCCATAGATTTTCCTATCCACCCTCATGTAAAAAAATGATAAACCCATCAAATTGTGAATAGAGTGAAAGTTTTGTTGTTGCCGTTTTTTTTTGCTTCCACATTTCAGAATGTGAAAAGTTCACTCATATATGATTAATCTTATCTTTCATGGTAATGAACGAAATGTCCCCTGATGGTCAAGTTTATTATTACTGTTGACAATTGTTTGAGGCTAAGATGAATTAAGAACTGATAACTGTCCAAAAGTAACATCAACTTCATTCATGGTAATCTTGATTATGGTTTTACCTTTAGGCTGATGATTAACGGATTTTACCTTTTCTCATGTTACCTTAATTAGGTCATCTTGTTATCATTATTCTAACCTCGTAATTTGAACATATCAAGTTTGATATCCAAGCAGAAATTATTTTCATTTTATCATGAAAAGAGACGAGAAAAAAATCAGCTCCATGGTAATGCTAAGCATTCATTTAAGATCATTAATAAACAATATCTCTGAAGTAATGGAGAAAACATCTAAGAAGATTATTAATCAACCTTTTCTTTTAATTTATCATAATCAGTTCTGACTTCGTATCCATTTTTTTTCATGATTTCCATAAATAACATGATAACTTTTACTATTTATAGTTCATTGTGATCAAAAAGCTCATTCAAACGTAGTGAATACATCAAATTCATTTGACACACTTGATGAACACAAATGAAAACTTTTTTATTTGTAAGCAATGATCGGAATCGCTCAATAACTATCACTAATTATCTGGTAAAACAATAATGTAAATTACGATAAAATCAATGATAAAATTGATTCATTAAGAGGCAACTTGAATTTTGTAAAAAACAATAATAAGGGTGCTAATAAATAGTGGAACTATTTTCAATGATTAATTAATCGATAATTAAATACGATTGAAATCAAATAAAGGTCCCTAATTGTAGCACATTGTCTATTGTTTACGATTTAGTAATTAGTTTTTTCTTAATTAGTGCCAATTATGTTGAATAAATTAGAACGCGATTTACTCGCTAAACGGGTAGTTTCATATCTCAACTCATCAGCTGACGGAGACTCAATTAAAACATGGCAGCACTTTAAAGACGAAGGTATTTCGAGGTCAACCTTTTACAAAGTGTTGAGAAGGTAACAGATAAAGACTCTACCGATTCCCCACCCGGTCATTATAACCAAACGCACATTAAGGTCAGTCGAAAATTTGTTCAATTCAAACTACACTTTCGGAGCTGCAAGCTGGTAAAAAACTTGAGTAGTTAAGTAATGTCCTCTTCCAGCACATACTGACACTCCAGCACAAAACTCACACTCTAGATCAGTTTAAGGGTGAAATTTTTTAATGAATTTTTTGGCGGCAAATTTGAAAGTTTCAACAAGTTTTATTTAATGAAATTAACGAAAATGGAAATGAATATGATTGAAGCCCTCTAGGATTTTCTTTGAATTTCTCAGGGTTGATGGTAAATTCTTTTTCATTTTGTCCATCACCCAGGTTAGGAAACTTATCTCCTCTTTACCTTCATCACCTTCCTTAATTTGCAGCATTGCTCGTAACTGTTCATTTTTTCTATGGAGAGCCTCATTTTTTTGTGCCTCTTCATTGAACAATTTATCTATTTATATTACTTGTTCCAACAATGTGTCCATAGAACTGTTGAGTGACCTGGTCCGAATTCTAACAAACTCCCGTGTTAAATGATCTAACTGGCTGTTGATCATTACCCTTCCAGCTTCTTTTTGTTCAGGAGTCTATGTAGAGAAGCGTTCCATGACACTTGTTAGTCGCCTGAACTTGACCGCCATGGGACCAGAAGCTTTGAGCTCATCACTGAAAAAGAATTTGATGATTTTTCCATATGCAAAAACTAGCAGCACACCATTATCAGTATAACTTGAACATTGAATTTTTTCTTTCGGATTGTATTATCAACTTTGATATCTATTGGTCAAAAGAAGAGCAAGTCTTAATTGTCATCATTCTAGTAATTTGTATAATAGCTGAACCATCATGAACAATGATTATCAATAATTTGCTGTTATGCTTATTTTACTACTTGGTGAAATCCCGCAAGCGAATCAAAATCTCATGGTCTTGATTTGTTTTTGCTTTCTTCTTTTATTAAAATATAAATTTAATTTTAATAATTTTCTTCCTCATTTTCGTGAAGCATATACAGTTCTTCCTCTCATCCTCTTGCCATGACTGATCTTCTGTTGATATGATGATATCTTATGTTTATTGATTATTATGTTATTTGATTGATGTATGTAAAAAATCTAGGTGCGAAAGGTCAAAATAGTTGAGAGAATTGAGTCATTTTTTTTACAATGTTTTTCTTTGAATGATTTGAGTTTCGACTTGTCAGCTACGGTCAACTCCGCTTTTTTGTTATCTACTAATTTATAAAACGGAAGACAATCAGTATGTCGATGAGATGATGTAGTTGAATCGCTACTGATTTGCAAAAATAAAGCAGCAACTGGTAAATGGTCCGATAATTCACCTTCTGTAATTTCAAAATTAACTTTATTCACGAGTTTGACATTATTAGAAGTTACCACGTAAGCGTAAACACGCTCTTTTCCTGAGGTTGTAAAATAAGTGGGTGGAAAAGGAATGGGTTCAAGATTGCACATCGTTGAAATATAAAAGAGACGGAGACTATCGGCGGTTTCCTCACCATCTCCATGAAAAATCGAGTCGATGTTAAAGTCCCCACCCAAGATTATCATATCAACACCATCACGTTTAGTGTTGTCGGCATCATAACCACCAGATTTCAGCCTTTCCATTGTGGCATAAAGCGTCATTAGGGCAGCAAACTTTGGACGTTCTGTCACGTCAAGGTTGATGATACCCACGCGCCGAGTTCGATTGTCAACTACCATTTCACAAATATGAACAAAAATATCCCCTCTGCCACATTGAAACATGTAACAAGGTTTTGTTTTGTCCGATAAAACAAATATTTTCGATTTTTCTTGCGTTCATCTGGATGATTGTAAATTTGTCCTGTAGTTGTCTCCATTTTATAATTAACTTAAATGTGAAGAAACAAATGCATAATGGTTCATTGACCACTGATGAGTGGCCATGATGGTAAAGTACAATAAATCATTAGCTTATCATTTCTCGACCAATTAACTATTATACATTTGTTTCTTGTGACTAATGTTTTGGTCAAGTTTTTGAACTGATTTTCCACAATTGCTCAACGTTAAATGATCTCACATGAATTATCATTTTTTGATTTAAACAAGTCACATCAGATTTTTGTTTTGATCAAATGATCATATCTATCTGATTTTGATATTATCTACTAGTTGATTCTTTTGGTTTTTGATTAATAATGAAACGAATCAAATTTCACTTCTAGCGTAGAATTTATTTTCTTAAGAATGAAGACTTGTTAATCTCTAATTGGTCTTCAGTTGAGTCACTTCAAGTTATTTCTCTCAACTTCAACTCCAAGGTACTTTCTTCTATTGTGTAATTTAAAAAATGTCTTGGGGTACAACACAGGGTCGAAATCAATCCATGGATCCCACTAGATTATTTCAATCTTTCAAAAGATTGACATTCTCTCCCTTTTTTCTATGAAAATACACCCTTGTGATAATTTGGTTGCCATGTTCAATTTTTCTTTATTTTCCAAAATCCTTCTTATGGAAGCTATTGTCGTAACATGTAAAAACTTTTTCATAGGAAATTTCATGTAATTTCAACCCTATTCCAAACTCTAATTCTGAGAATATTAAAGAATATTGCTGGATGGAAGGTATTCATATCATGCTGTCTGGTTCCTCGAGATCACCCTACACTGGTGTTACTTCTAGTGTTCCAAATGATAATGGATCCAAATTTCATCTTCGTTATTATAAGTGGGTTTATTCTGCTTTATTAATCCAGGTGAGAAAATTAATTCGAATGATGTTTGTCCTTTAACTTTTCTGCTTTTCGCTCCTGTCTATCATGTTTTTCAGCCTTAAATGGGTTTGGAATCGCCTCTTGGACCATCGTTTGACCGATATTGTTGATAAACTAAAAAAAGATTAAAAAAATCTCTATGAATATAATGAGGCTGACCGTTTGAACATCGTGCAAACAATTGCTGACCTTTTATTTTCTTATGGCTCTTTTTATAGTAGTGTTATTTTCATTGAGATATTTTGCCTTGTCCATCTTATCTTCCAAATATGGGCAACTGACCGATTTTTCAATGGCAATTTCTTAAAACTTGGTATTGTTTGGTTAGATTCAAGTTATAATATAAAAGTATCACTTCTATGTTATCAACATCTTCGGTACCTATAGAATTTCCATCGACTGCGGGTGGTTCAAGTTTCTCCAATTCTTATGATCCATTGCAATATATCTTCCCTAGAATGGTCAAGTGTACATTACAATTCTTTGGTCCTTCTGGTGAAACCAATTCTTACGATGGACTTTGCTTCTTTCCTGCAAACGTGTTACATGAAAAGTTTTCTCATTCTATGGTTCATCTATAGCTTTATGTTAATCTTTATTATTTTAACTCTTATCTATCGAGGTCTCGTCTTGATGCTTCCACCCCTCCGATACTTCATGTTGTTCATCCTTCGCTGCCAAGTCATATCGTCGCTTACTGAACTCGCCAAGTAGTTGGTTTCTTCTCAATATTTGATAAATAAATTTAATTAATTTATCATACAGCTAAATTAAATTATATTGAACTTTGACTCATCGATACTGTCTTTTAAAAGAACTTCATAGATGGAGCTAACAGTTCATCAATAGTTAGACGGATTAACTTGGTCGTAACAAAATTGTTGATTAGGTCCAATCGCTCACAATTCGAGTTAATCAGCCGATCAGAATCAGGCTAAATTGGCAGCTTTCAAATTCAAATTTCAGCACTTCTCATACTAATAAAAGCAAAAGAGGTTTAATGCAGAAAATGTAGAAAATTTATTTATAATTACCACTTCACGGAATTAGTTAGGATAAGGTTCAACAGATGCTGTTGATGGCAAACAAGGAAATTAGCGGCAATAAACAAAGTTGAACTATTAATAATGAAATTATTTGCTTACTTCATCCTGTTTTTTTACCTCATCATGGCTCAATTATCCGATTGATCATATTGACACTATATTATTAATCCGATAATCAGGCCAGATTGATTCGGTCATATTCAATATTATCAAAAAATATTAGTAGTAACATTACTGTTATAATTATGAAAATGATGATTCGTAAAATGATGTTATGTATCATGGAAATCATCGTATCTAATGAGCTCATCCTCTTTTATACTTATTTACGAAATGTAAAGTTCCGCCGTGAAGTTGACCTAAAATATTCAAATATGGTCACTGAATGTTGGTATTGTTTTCTGAATTGGCTAGAAAACTTTGCTCTGGGGTGTGAGTTTGTTCCAGAGTTTCATGTGCTAGAGTGTCAGTATGTGCTGGAAGAGGACATTACTCAACTACTATCTTGGCTTAGCAAGGTCAACATTAAGTCATACTAAGGAGAGAAATTGGGGATGAAGTCCCGCCGAAAAATTTCCGCCCCTATGTACAAAAATGGCCAAGAAATTCGCGCCAAAAAAAATGCGGGAAAAATAATTCAAAAAATTAAAAAAATAAAAAATTGCGTAATAATCATGGACGATGAGACATATGTACCTTTGGACCCTTCTCAAGTACCTGGTAAACATTACTACACCTGTAGTAACCCTGATAATATTGAAATAAGCCACAAGATAAGGCCAAAGTAGTCTAGTGGTCTTGCTAATTTTAAAGCAATTTGGGGAAAATCCGAAAAAAGTCGAGACTAAATTTGATGAGTAATGTTCGAGATAAACTGTCTAAAGTTAACAGAAATGGTGTTTATAGTGTAATCTAACTGAGCAAAAAGAATTATCAAAACAGATTAATTGTCTCTTAAGATAAAACAATTAAATCATGAGTTGTACTATTTATTAGCTATTCTTTATTAACACTGATCCATAAGTATACCTATGTATGTATTATAATACAAACCAATTGATATAATAACGGTTGATAAGTAGCTAAAGTTGATAATGATTTCGAATTGGGCGAAAGCTTAATTTATCCTGTGTTAATGAGTAATTACATGATCATTATCATGAATATCCTCATCATACGCATAATAATAATAAGAGTTGAGCATTCTTGATTTAACATCGAATGAAAATTTCCCTTGTAAACCAGTAATCATTTTAAAAGGCTCATTAAACTTTAAACGATTAACTATTATCATTAACATGTTTATCAAATAGACAAAATTTTTAATGAATCAATTAAATGTAATCACGATGATCAACTGGAAAAAGTAATGTTCAGATGATTCAGCATTCATGTTAGATAGATATTCTGATGAATTGTTTTGATAACTAGATGTATTTTTATATTTATTCATCAGACATTGTAACCTGAATGCATATTTGCAGCATCATGTGTAACATCATTATCGTTATCATCTGAATCAGATTCATCAGAATTTTTTTTCTTCCTTCTTCTTTCAATATAATCATTGTAATGCTTACATTTGCTTTTCTATCATGAAGGTAACCATGGTGAGCTTATTGAAATAGTACCTGAAATGAGTGAAAAAGAAGAAGAAGATTAGAAGATGAAGAATCATTATAATGAGGAAGACAAAGAAAGAGAGTGGATGATAAACTATCTCAAAGTAATCAGAATATAAGAGAAGGCAAAGCAAAATTGAAAGTATCAAAAAGAGAACTCAATTGAGAAAAAAGTGAAGAATTTCAATTTTATTCTAATAATTTGAGAATAGATTTCAAAGTTATCATAATAATTACTTTTCGAAATTGAAACTTTAAATTTATTTTTCTTTTTAAGGTTCAACTTTTCGGTCTAAGAATCAAACTTTCAGAATAGCAGAAAAATCGTAGCTAACATACATAAGCTCTAATATTGGACTGATGAATTCTTATTCCATTAAAGTGTTGACCCTGAAAAAATGCGATCAAATGCAGAACATGATTACTAAAAGTTCAATTTGAATTGGAAAGTTTGTTATCGAAATACCCTCATAGAATTGGCTCAAATTGTTACTTTCTATTTTCATTTAGTTACTAATTAAAGTCCTTGAAACTGTTTCATAATTAATTAGATGTAAACCCTTAGGGTAATTTGGCGATGCAATTTCGAGTTTAAAGTTGATGTTCATATTGAATTGAATAAAAGAATATTTAATTGAAGTAATTCACGATGAAAACAATTCTCATCTCCATCATTTGAATAAAAGAAAATCTAATTGGTGATGAAAATTTCAAATTCTAATGGAGGAAGTTTTTCAAGTCGATTCAGTTTGTTTTGAATGTGATAAAGTATCAATATGTAGATTAAAGAGATTTTTTCTCCAGCATGACGATGATTATGGTGATAATTTTCTTCTTGATATAGAATTTGTTATTTTCACTAAGACAAATACAAACTATGGTGAAGATTAAATAGTGATTAGTGTCAGACAAATCTCTCGTTAATCATGCATCAATGTGCATTTTCTGCTAAATCAGGTAAGGAAGAAAAGAGGGGAAAGTGGTTAGAAAAAAGGAAATAAGGTGAAAAAAAGAATAAGAAATCAAGCATGATAAGAAGATGCGAAGAAAAAAGTTACCCACAAGATGATGGAAAAGAGGAAGACAAGTGATAGATTTTTGAGAGACAAAGAGGCAAAAATAGAGAGAGAGGGGGGAGAGAGAGAGAAATAATGATGAGGTGGAAAATTTGAGGTTAGATTGAAGGTGGAAGGTGGGATGTGTCGATGAATTCTGAAGAAATTCTAACCCATGCAACTGGAAATAGCACCAGGTAAAAGAAAGCATTATTCACCACAGAATTGCAGAAATATTTCTGTAATTTCCCATCGGGTGCTAAAAAATAACATCAACCACAAAGGTAAAAGAATCCAGAGGGAGTGGAAAATATTTTCCTCCTTTTCTGATGATAAATTTGCACTTTTCATGTAATAATAAGGTGAATCGGAAATTCAGTGAATCTTTTAGGCATAATAATTGTCTTCAGTGATGACAGAGCAATTCAATTAACTTGCAAACGAGGAATATATTGATTCAAGTGATCAGAATTTGTTGAATAAAATTTCAAACATGATCTGAGTTACTCTCATTTTGATCTGATTGTACTTTCTACCAATCGTTACTAGAAATGGATAATTAATCTCTTTGAACAATCTGAAAGTTGATTAACTAATTATTAGTAAACAGATGAGTTTATCATGTATTAATATTATCGAAATCTGAGAAAACTTTTTCCTCATCAATCAAATGCTGGTGATTAATTATTACGTTAGTTGATAAACTGATGATTATCAAACTCTTGGATAATTAACGATTATTATTGATCAGCTTTTAGATCATGTAACATTTTTTTATTGTTCCGACATTTGTTCGGAATTTTAATCCTCTTCATACAACAAGAATCATATTATTACTAATATTTCCTGTAACGAACAAAATTATTAAATTTCAATCTATTTATACAACTAGAACTTTTTTCTACTCCTTTTTTTGGTTGATATTGATTTCAAGAAGGAATCAATATCATGATCAATATTGATTCGGAAATAAATGATGTTCTAATATGAATCATTACAATTGTGATATTTCATTCAGTTTATTGGTCAAACAATATTGATATAAATATCATGGGTTTCGTCATGAATTAATGAACTCAGATCAATACAAAAAATCATCATTATCTTAATCATAATAAGCATTAAACCATCATTATTTAGCTACTCGGGAGCATCATCATGAGTTTTTCAGTCAATCAAAAATTGTGAGCAAAATTATTCCAGACAAATTGTTGATTCTTATTTAAAGTTTTCAACTGGTAAACATTCAGATTTCAGGGAATTTATATCGATAACCTGATCGATTTTCCAACTCTTATACAATGTTATTGAAACAAACCACTTGAACCCCTAAATTGCTTCAATTGCCACAGTTTAGAATCGTTATGACAACATGATAAATATCATCTTTCATAGCGACTTTACATTGGATCACCATGGTAACCGTTGTTTCAAATGATTGAAAATTCTGGAATTAATAATGAAAATTTATTTCAATCCACACATGAAGTTGCATCAGAATTGAAATTTGATCGTTGAAGATAAATTTTGTTTTTCATGATAATTTCATATGTTATCATTAACCTTTTCCAGCTTAATAACTTTTATCAATGCATGTGATTTGAATATATTACATTCAGATTCTTATGACAGGAAATATAAATAATTCTGGCTTTGGCGAAAAACTTTGCTATAATCTTGATACTATCTGTATGATTCATTTTCCTCTGTTGTTTTTGCTTCTTCCTGGTTACAAGGAATTTCATTCTATGGTGATAATGATGATTATATTTATTTTGTCTCATCAAAACAATTTCGTCTAGACATTTATTAGCTGAAAGGAGAAAAGTTCATGATACCGATAGAAATACTTTCCGATAAATAGGTGACCATTGATACAAATTTACTTTAATCCGGTAGAATCAATTAACCTACAATTATCCCAAAGGATAATCTATTAAAGCTCATGTCTATGATATTTTTCATAACAATTACTCACTTCATCATGAGATGATTTACTCTTTGCAACACTTAATATAATCGTAAAAATAACTAATACAAAAATATATTAATGAATTTCAATCATCACATCCATTATATGATATATATAACATGTTATGATCCCCATTTACTCTTAGTTGATGAAGTTTCATCATGTAGAAACTTTGAATTCAATTCAGTGAACAAGAAATTTAAATGAATTGTAAATTGAACCTCATAGATCTTGTGAACATTTTTTGTTAGCTATCACGAAAACAGATTAATATACAATATATGTATGAAGAAAAATTTTATCATTCAGGTTGATTGGCATCAGAAATTAAATGTCATCATGACTAGCAAATGAACCGCCAATTCTAAATAGAAAAATAATTTACCATGATAATATAATTTCAATTGAAAGGTGATTCGCTTTCTGATTCATTTCAATTTTCTAATAAAATTCTTTAATTTACCTTTTTCATTGGATTCCAGATAAACCTTATGAACATTTTTGAGTACTTAATATAATCAGCAACTCGTTTCAACAATCAATCGATTGCTGTCCTTAAACTTTTTTTTTGTTTACCATGATTTTATAAAATAGTTACTAATTTGACTCTAGGGACGTAAACAAATCATCCCCAATCAACATACTAACAAATTTGGAGGCTTTGGTAAATCCGACTCCATTTTGAATCAGAAAATTTTAGATGAAAAATTTTGGACTCCAAACAAGTCAAAAGTAGAGAAAAAAATCCATCTTTATACAATGGCGATTATTAAAAAAAGCGAAAAAACTCTTGTGCTTAAGACTAATTATGAAAAAATTCTGGTAGATTGGAAAACACTTTTGAGCTTAATGAAGCTTTTAATCACAGAATTTGACAATTTTCAACAATAGAATTTGATATTTATCATAGAAATTTTATAAAAGAGATCATATATATTCTAGGAAATTGATTATTGGCACTTAGAAAATCACACAGTTAGGAAAATTTATAAAGACATTAGAAAAATAGTGAGAGTAAAATAAAGCTGATTTGAAAAAATTCGATTAAATGAGAATTTTTGAGAGAATTAATTTTGTTTTGGTGATTGTTTCTTTCATTGTAATTGTACTTTTGTCGGTTGAATAAGATGTGAAATGATCTCTTGATGAAGGTTAAATTTTCAATAGATTCCAAGATCCGTGAAGTGAATATCCATCTTTTCAATCTCAAGCGTATAATCCATGTGCTCATATTTTTCGTCTATTTCCATTTCTGGATATTCTTCATCATAATCCATGTAAACATGACGATTTGAATCTTTTTCTTTATGATGATTAATTTCTCTTTGATTAGATTCTGAATCCTTTGATTTTCCACTTGACCAGAAAAATAACAAAATATTGCCCATCTTTAAGAAGATCAAATGATGTTAGTGATGTTGATCAAATAAACGTTGAAAATGTCACAAACTTACCTTTGATTTTATTCACAATTAGTTGATTGTTTTCACTGATTATTCAGTTCACAGAATAATAAATAATTGAATTATAATCACAAATAATTGAAAAGAAATAGAAATTGTCACCAAAATAATTGAATTGATTTAAAACTTGATCCACAAAATGTAAACAAAGAACATTAATAGCGTCCAGAATGAACGAATAGCTTTTTTCTCATTTTTCGAATTTAGTCGCTTGAAGTTTTGGCTTTATTTTCACTTATTTTCGAAACATTTCAACGACATAATTTGATCTGTAAGTGAAATGAAAATCTTTGCTCTTAACAAGTATGAACTTTGATGATATTTCACTGGGTTTAACAATTGTTAAATCACCACACTCTTTTCTAATCTCATGAATATTGCTCAATTCGACGAGAAAACTCCAGTATCTCCTTCGTAGTTGATTTTAACTGGACTCGTGATTATAAGATGACATAAAAGATATAAAGATGAATCGATGTCGACAATATATTTTATCTCGTAGAACTTTCCGTCGTTGGTTTTGATGTGAGAATCATCTCTTATTTTCTTTTCACAATAGTAAGAAGTTGAATATCTTTTCCTTGATATTTGAATGAACTATATTCCAAACTTGAGCCATAAGAGTATCGAAATTCATTGAAGTTTTCGTTAATGAAATCTTTCAATTTTCTTCTAGTTGAAAAGTTGTATTTGAATCGAAGATTTTTGAGAGAAACGAGATCAGCTGAGCAAAAAATCTTTTTCTTTATCAGATAAACTCCATTTGTTTAATCTTGTTGCCTTGAATTCTTTATACTTGAAATCACACATGAAAAACGAATCAATGATGGTCCAATATGAGAATATCTGAACTTTTCTTGATTTTTCCATGTAGTCCTCAATGGATATGAACTCACATTAGAATTCGGTCCAAGATTAGCCACAGAATCAGAAATGTGAGCCAGAATATGGAGGTTATAAGATAGAAAATTTGGCCCATAGAAACTTGAGACATGATTGAAACTCTTCAATTAAATTTCTGATCTCTTGTAGCTCATTTTCGAACCATTACCAACGTGAGCGAGAAGTAAATTCTGGATAATGTTGCCATATGTTTGATAATTTTCCATTGCAGTAAACCAGCAGTTGTAGGGAAAAAAGTAAGAAAGAAAAGCATCATATTCACTAGATTTCCAATTCTTGATTTGATCCAAGTCTCTAGGAACACGAGTAAATTCTGACGGAACAGAAATAGAAGTTATTCGAGAACTAAGTTCATTTTACAAATGAACGATCAACATTCCGGTAATAGATTCTCGTAGATTGGTGTTGTTGAAGAATCCCCTTGATCAACAAATTTCTGAAGACTCCTAGAGAAATGCTATGCATCGGCTCTACGGAAATACCATTCACGATATCAAAATCGTCTAATAGAAGTAGAGGTGAGACTCCGTTCAAACCATTGAACCTGGGGCTTTGAGACGATTGTATTGGATTTAGAAGATAATTTTTGTAATCGAGAAAATCTTGTCTAGTCCTTTTTAGGTCAATAATCTCTCGTTGTGTCTTATTGTTATAGAGTCTAGCGCCACTGTTATTTGAAGTTGCTGTGATGAGACACCAGTCGCATCCATTCAAATGGTTATATTGTTTGGTGTTTCTAAGATATGCTCGCATGGGAGCATCAGCGATGAGACAAATGAGATGAAATGTCGCAGAAAAGATTCATAAATATTATTCGTCATTTTCTACTCAATGCACTGGTTTTGAAAGATCAATAAGATCTTCAACAATAGGACCTAAATAACACTCAACAGGAGGTTTTTCTTTCCGATAAATATTCCTACGAGAAGAAAAATTTTCTACGAAATTCAATTTCATTTCATTAATTGTGAAAAAATTGGAAAAATTTTCACATTAGTACTTTTACCAACAGCAACTTCATCAGCATGGATTGTTAGTGTCATCCTTTTTATCCCACTTTCTAGAAAATTTTTCTTAACGTTTCTAGCTTGGGAAGAATTTGAAACGTCGGTTGAAAGATTTTCTTCATCCATCCAACAATTAGCTGGTAAATTTGTTAGAATTTTTTCAAGCTGCTTTCTCAATGGTGAATGGAGAAAAAAGTCATGTTTCTTTAGATCAGGCTTGATTAGCTGGTCATGGCACTGAAATGATTCATACAGCTTCGGCTCGCCTGAATATGGTCCATGAGTGATTACTTTCACAAAAATATAACAGTTAACTTCATTCTGTTTAGATTTCGAATCCCAATAGTATCTTACACTTGGTAAGACAACAGGGGATGACGAATATCTAGTACTGAAACTGTTGAATAGATTGACGGCAATTTCACATGATGTTAAATTGAGGCCAGCATGAGATAGAAGAGTGGCTAGTAACACTTCACAATATTCTTTCTTTGATGGTTTAACGATTTCGCGAGAAAAAGAATCATCATCTGTGGAACTAGATGAGAAATGATCTTCACTGGAAGTTGATCCCAGACTCTTTTCACTTATTTGAGAGTTTGAGTCACTAAACTCATCTTGAGAATCATTCAAATTGAATAAATATAAATCTTGATTGTATTCATTTCGTCTTTTAAAACGACGTAGAATGTTTCTCTGATTACTCATTGAAATAATAAACAAACAAATAATTAATCACTTTGTATAAATCAATGAACACAATTTACTTTAAATAGAAAACTAAATAATCTAAAAATTAAGCGCTTAGTCAAATATATTTAAAGAGGAAACACATTGTTGTCACGTGACATGAAAAAGAATAGAATATTTTGTTTGTTCTCTATGGAAACTTGTCTCCATGGCAACGTAACTGAAACAGCCAATTAAAAAAGCGTAGAATTTAATCAATTTTCAATTTCCTTTTTTGATAAGACTTTTAAATTGTTAAATTGTATTTATTGTTCTCATAAATTGTTTTATTTTGTTAAATTTTGTTTTAATTTTCTTCTTACTTTGTATGGAAAACAAATTTAAAAGAAAAAAATATACTGTTCGACTTATAACACCTTTTACTCCCCGACTAAAAAGAGTTATTCCCAATCAGTGTACACTCATCGGTTCATTTTTTAATCTCATGATGGGTGAGAAATTAGTTGTTGCCATAGTTCGTGTAAGAGATCGTATTTTAAAGGAAAAAACAGTTTCATTTGTTTTCAAGGTAAAAGATGAAATGATTCCAAAAGATCTGAAAAACCTTTCAACCTCCAAAAAAATCTGATCAATGTCTTGGTTTCGGGTTGCCCTCCATTACCAGCCCTTGCTGTTGTAATAGCCGGTGAGTAATTTTCTTTAAATTGTACGGGTAAATTTCTAATGATTTTTATTCTTTTTCAGATGATTCTCAAGATTTGAAACAATCTTATAAATATTTTGTTGACAATATGTCTTCAAAAATGCAGTTTAAAAATTTCCAAAGTAAATTGGTTGATTGGTTTAACGTCGATTGTCTTCAAATGGAACAGATTGATTGTAAAGGTCTTCCTAGAGTTTCTGAGGAAGATTTTCTCATGGTTATTGACACAATTACTGCGTTGAAGCTCAGCGACAAAGAAGAAATTTCTCAGAAATCAAATGACAAAAAGAGCGAAAAAACTAAACTCAAAAGTAAGACAAAACTTCAAAGTAGTCCAAGTGTTGCAGCTTCATCAAGTTCGGTAGAAAAGAAATCAACAAAGTCTACAACAGAACCAGCCCAAACAGTTGATTCATTAAGCGCCGAAGACACAGAGTGTTCACTTGATTTGACAAAGAAAGCTTCCAACAACTTAAATGAAAGTTTAAACATAAAGATTCCTTCGGAGGTTGACTTTCAAAAACTCTATTCAGCTTTGGATAATATTTGCTATGCCAGTATTCAGGTTTTTGGCCTTGAAATTATCAAAGTATTGGAAACAATGAACGAGAAAATTACAAACAATTTTCAAACGTCTGCTTTCTCACCATCTTCTTCAGAATATAAGCTCAGTGTTTATGATGAGTCTAAAAAGATGAGAATAATACCATCTGATGATGCTACAGTTGTGAAAGGTAAATTTATTTTCCTAGAAGGATGTTTACCTCTACCTATTAAACGTTACCGAATGGCAATCAAAGCTGCGAGACAAGCCGATACATTGGAACCAACGGTAATTCTCAACAATATTACTAAATTTGCTTTCCCTAAACATTGGATTGTTGGTGTAACCATTAGAGGCTCTGGCAATAACAAAGGTTTGATCTCGATTTGGAGCTATCAAGACCCGAATTCAAATCCATGCACTGGTACATATGAACAAAATCTTGGCGACGTTAGACTAAGAGCTTTGTATGGTAAGTTTTTCAAATTGAATAGATTTTTATATATTTCAAATGATTTGAATTTTAAATGATTCATTTTCTAAATTTTTCGACTATTTTCCAGATCATGTAGTCCGTAAGTCAGGGAAGTTGACTTACAATAATGCAATGGAGAAGCTGCTTGCAAGCAATCTCGCTAAGGCTCTATGTTACGTCAAGTCAAGAATAAAAACAAAACAGCCAATCAAGCAAGAGATTGACGATTATTCTGAAGATATATCAGATACATGTAAAGTAAAGAAAGACAATGAATATTGCGAGCCTATTAGTGACGATGACGCAAGTATCAAGTCAATTGCAGTAGTCGATATTAGTGCTGGAAAGGATTCAAATTACCAAGCTTATGAAGATTCTGGTTCATGCTCTCCAAGTCATGCGAGCCAACACACTCATGAAAACGTTGAAGATAATGATTGTAATGCAGATGACGCTTACAAAGCTTTAACTGATGACGATGATGATCAAGACGAAGATCAAGAAGAAGATCAAGAGGAAGCTGAAGGAGAAGGAGAAGACCAAGAACAGGCTCAAGATGAGACTGAAGTAAAATCAAACACATCTAATGAACCGATTGACTATCTCGATAATGATGACGAAATGCTTGATCTCCCAGATGAAATTGAAATAAAAAGAAATGAAAAGAAGGAGAAAGAAAAGGAGAAAGAAAAGGAGAAAGAAAAAGAAAAAGGAGAGGAGAAAGAAAAAGAAAAAGAAGAGGAGAAAGAAAAAGACAGAGAGAAAGACAAAGAGAAAAAGCAGAAAGAAAAAGAAAAAGAAAAGGAAAATGAGAAGAAGAAGGAGAAATTGCTCAATGATGAAGAAAATACAATGAAAAGAAAAGAGAAAGTTAAATCAATATTGGAGCCGGTAAATGTGAAACCTTCATGTGAAGAAAAAAGTCAACCAATGGAAGTTCAAAATCCTTCGTGTTCATCGAAAAAATCGCCAACGAAAGAACAAGAAGACGAGGACCAGCTTGAGGAACAAATGAAAGTTACTCCTGAGGAAGAGAGAGCTGAAAGATTATTGGCCCTTCAGCAAGTAGAGATTGAAAAACAACAATCCCAAAATAAAATTGCAGCCCGAAACGAAGTAGCTAGTCGAACTTCAAGTGAAAGTGGAAAAGATGCAGCTACTTCAAGAAAAAGATATTTATCGCAGTTCATTGATCCAAAAAGGAAAAAAAGTAAACTTGACATTGACAACGAGCAGACTCAAGCTTCGAATTCATCAAATGAGTTGGCTCATCAACCATCAACATCAGCTCAACAAAATTCATCTGAACAAATAAGTAAAACTTTAAATACCGTTGAAAATTATCCTTTGACTCAGGCGTTACCAAAACAACCCGAATCTGTTCCACCTGAGAAATCTACCTATGAACATGAAGTAATTGATATGAGATCATCTCTAGCTTTAGCTGGAATAACTTCAGATCAATTGAAAATGATTCTAGAAAATCCGAATCTCATTTCGCTAATCAAGCGAATTAATCCTGATACTCGGAATAATTTCCTTTGATTTCGAATCATTTCTTCACAAAATCGAATTTTTTCTACAATTTTCTGAATTTTCTAATAATCTGAATTTTTTCAACAAAGTTGATTTGAATTTAATCTTGATACATCAAGTTAAATTTTAATTTTCATTTTCCATTACTTTTCATCAGATAAAAGAAAGTTTCGTAATTTTTGTGTATCAAAATGAAAACTTGATCAACTTTTGTTCACAAGTCAAGACTTGTTTGACCTTCCAAATGATTCTTTCCCCTTTCTTTACTAACCACATGACAACAACAAGTGTATAAACTTGGTTTAATCAATTTTCAGCCAATCACAAATGCTGAGTGAAAAAACTTAGAAAATTACCTAAATATGTAAGAGGTTTTTTCAACTTTCAGAGTCATTAATTTTTTTGAATAAAATTCTTTTGGGAAATCATTTCCGTTTCCAGTTTAGACTTTTCAAATTTACCTATTTAAATCTTACCTTTAGTAGAAATGTTTCAATTTTTGTTCAAATGTGAAAATGTCTCTTTCTAGCTTACGCCAGTTTTCAGTTACCTCAAATTGTGAATTAAAAACAAAAGTGCCTCAGCATTCATCATCATTCCCAGTAATTAAAAGTAAAAGGATTGAAAGAACCAGAATAGAATTGTTTAAAGGAAGTGAATCAAATTCAAAAGAGTTGGAGATAAATCTTACAAAGCTCAATAAACAAGGATATATACATGTTGTTTTCCTGCCATATATTTCGGACAAGAATTATAAAGTAATTAAACAGCCAGTGCTCATTAATGTTGGTGAATCAAAGTTCACTGAATTTGGTTTTTCTCTTCCGTTTAATGACTATTTTGATAATCTCGCTAATGTTTTTGAAATTTTCCTTGGTGGTAAATGGATTCAAGGTCAAATCATCGCTTCAGGAAGTGAGTATCCTTATTAAATGGTTTCGTTAATTATCTTCTCTAATTGAAAATTTATTCTTATGAGTAGTAACTCCTATAGATTTAAAAATAAGTCTTGAAAGTTCAGTAAAGAAAATCCAGAATGGCGAGATTGTCTTACTATGGTAAAGTGTGCTAGTGAAAACTGTTTCATCCAGCACAAGCCATTGGATGGAAAGTTTGAGCTTCCAATTCAAACAGTCATGGACCAAGAAGAATACAAAAATTTCATTGCAAATGTTAAAGAGAAAAAGTATTCAAATATACCTAAAAGAAACTTGCAAACAAAAAATGGAATAACTTCAAGTGATGATGAAGATGACATTATGGATCTAGAAGAGATGGAGGCTCCAATCAAGAGAAAAAGATTCAAAAAGAAAACAAGTCTCCAAGAAGAAAAAGAAAGAGTTGCTAGTGACGGAGGCCAGTCTGATGATTATTCAGACAAAAGAAGAATTGAAAATGCTGATAAAAATGATGATCCAATCGATGAGAAAAGATTTTCACAAAATCTGACTCAAGTGAAAAGTATCAGAGACTTAAAGTAAACGTAAACCAATTGCTGGAAAAGAAAAAATTGATGACTCCTTTAGATGTTTATTCAACTCTATCTTCAGTTATTGATATCATTGCAGATTTATATTTAGTTATTGAAGAAAAAGTGAGCAGAAAGATGAGTTTGTAACTAAAGTTTCTCAGGAAGAAAACTTACAAGCAGAAACATTTGAATAAGATATTTATCGAAGGAAAATTAGAACTTCCTCTTGATAAATATCGCACTGCCGCTGTGTGCTAAAGGTAATCCATTCTCGTTTGCTTACCAAATTGTAAATAAATGCTTTCAAAGGAATAACATACTAATGCTACTTTAGGTAAAAACACATTGATGAGAATAAGATTCAAGAATTTTGAAATCTAAAGACGAAAAAGTCACAAAATTCCACTCCATTTATCTTTGGTTTCAAAGATCCATTGGGAGGACCTTCTCTGGAGACTTTGATATTATTCGCGGACACGAACGTGAAAGCTCTCATCGGTCAGTAGATTTTGGAAAATATTCTAATATTAAGAACAAAATTCTTAAAATTAGAATTTAATCAAATTAATAAAACAGTTTTCTAATGATTAAGGTCTTTCTCTTACAGAACATATTCTTCGAAAATCGAAAATCATGGAATATGACGATTCATTAGAATTCAAGATTCGAGAAAATTGACAAAAGAACTTTGTAACAAGAACAAGAATATTACTAAAGACAAAAATTTGATAATAATGACAAAAGTGAAGATGAACTTGTTTCAATGATATTTGATCCAACTTGTTTCAGTTAAAATTGATATATATCACAATAAATTTATATTCTTTCGAATTTTCATTCATAAATTTTCGACTTTATTTTCATTTTAAGAAAAAAATCTAATTTTATGAATCGGAACGCATCCAACAGCTTCCGACCCAAATGGAGTCGGTTTGGATTTTAAGTTTTTCCGACTCCATTTGGAGTCGGAACTGTTGATTGGGTCTGATTAAACGATACATTTTGAATACCTCCATCCTTCTCATAAATTGAGCACCTCGTTGAGTATAATACTGCCCCAGCTAAGGAAAGTTTCACAATTCCATCATCAATGATTTTTTGGTTATAATATGATTCCTTTGAGAGTTCAGACAAAAAAGGTCTTACAGTCTTTTTCGTTTGGTAGGAACCTTTTTTCCATTGATAGGAACCTTTTCTCAAATGTTAGGATCCCGAAGTTAAGCCGGTTTAGAAAGATAATCCAATCAATGCAAATCGCAACCTTTTTTCATTTGCGAGGAACCTTTTTGCTAAAGACCGAAACTTTGTGATTTTCGAACAAATTTTTTTCTTGTCTTGCTAATGTCACTAATACAGAAAAGTTCCTAATTTAAGAGAAAAAGTTTCTGTCAATTGGCAAAAGGTTTCTTTAAACGGCCGTCGAAAGGATTAGTCTAATCTGGTTAAAGTCGAGTTTCTATCGTGAGAAAAAAGGTTCCTAGTGATGGAGAAAAGGTTCCTACCAAACGAAAAAGACTGTATCACACAAATACATTATCTTAAATCATCGGATTGTTTCATGATATTTGGATTATAAATTTATTAGAAAATCATTATTTGTGAGCAGCGTTCTGTTAAACTCGTAGATATAACAGAATTCAGCATTGAGATTAACATTTATTTACTTAATACCTCAATTTCATCTAGTGATTAATTTGTATTAATTCAATTATAGCAGCTTTCAGATTCCAGACAGAATGTTAAGCAACAAGTTAACAAAGAAAACAATTAATGTTTATCAGAAACATTATCGTGGGAATGAATAATTAGCTTTCAATTGAGTTGAAATTACCATCAATCTGAATGAATTATGAAGAAAAGATCATGAAAACTGTTCAGAGTTCTCATACAATTAGAGCACATTCATCTAGAAAGGTATGGAAAAAATTCATTACAATTAACATTTCAATCAGTGTTTGTACTATTACATGAATGTTCATAATTATAACGATAAAGATTTAACCTTAACCATGTTACCCTGAGCTCGTTGGCTCAAAGTGTTTCCAACATAAATTAACAATCAGTGGAAATAAATGATCGAAAAAAATTAGTAATTGGTTTACTTTCTATCCGAAGAGCTGAGATTCATGATAGAATGAACTTTTTTCGTAGTTTTTATCTCTTCATCATTATTTTACCTCCAATCCAATTACCAAATCCAATTGAATATTGTGCATGTTGAAAGTTCAAACGATAGATTCTGAATTGAAACTAAACTAAATCAACGTTTAATGTTGTCTCTTTTGAACCTTTTTCTCTGTAAATCATTTCAATTTAAATGAATGAATAATATTTATCTTTAATCACGAGGAAAAAAAGATAGCCCGATGAAATTGTTATTGAATAATGATAATCATAAAATCAAAAAGAAAAAATTTCTCGTGTAATCACGATTTTTTCCTCCTGATAAAAGCATGAAAAGTTCTGATTTCTGAAAGTTTTCATCTTTTCAATTTCAATTATGATTTTCTAATGACTGAATGAATAATAAAATTCTCAATTCTCAAAGATTCGTGTAAACATTTACATCATCAATTCAATTGGTATGATGATTGGTGAGTAGAAGGAGAAAAAGTTTATCATGAATAAAATCATATCTATTATTTTACTATTCTCCAAGTTGAGAATTTTTTTCTTATGCCTTGAAGCATTCATATTTTTCTTATCAAGTTTTCTGATTTGATTCATTCACAATTTACTTGTTTTCATTAAGAAAATTAAATTATTCATCATGGTTTGAATTCATTTGCATGATAAATCTTCAATTTCGACTTATAATCATTTTTCTTACAATTCGTTTATACCATAATCTTTCTGTCGTCATGATATGAGTTCATTTACTATAATGAAAGTTCATGAAGATCATTAGATTGATGATCAAAATTTGACAGTAAAGTTCAGTAAACTTATCATTCAATCTCAAACCCTAAAATTTGCTCATAGATTGAAATCGTTGATGAATTTACATAGCAATTTATGCAGAAACGAAAGTGAAAAAAAAGTTTCAGCAACAGTTTTTATTATGAGAAGCTTCTTTGCCAACTGTTCATGATAATTTTATGATGACAATAAATGTTGTCGAAAGTTGTTTCAAGTGTTCATTATAAGAAATTCATGGTTTGCATGGTTAATCAATTGAAATCAAATACAACAACTTTCTCAATACATAAGAATTAACTTTTGAACATGAAGCATATCATGAGCAAAGTCTGTTTAAGAACTTTTTGTAATTCTATTTTCTGTTTTTTCGTCGTTTGGTTTGTCCTTCAATTCCCTTAGAAAGATATATTTTTTTCGATTCGCTATTTCTTGCATTTAAAGACTCTGAGAAACATTTTATTACGATTTATTAGACTACTTAGTTGAATAACCCTTCTAGTTGGAATAATAAAATTCAGAGTTACCCTGATAGATGAACTTTGAATTCCATGTACTCATGTACTGAGAAAAAAATGATTCGCCACCTTTAAAACTTTATCTCGAACTTATCATTAAACTATTAAATTCCAGTCTATTCAAAGAAAAATAGAAAGTTATGAGTAAACTTTTTAATACTTATCCAAAGTTGATGATGTAAAAAAGTTCAGATTTTCCATATCGGGAATGTCAAGATTCTCAGAGTTTCATGGTATCATGTTTAATATTTCATATTGAAAAGCAGAATTCTCTATTCCCTCATCATGATACCATCAAATACATGAATTCTCATTGAACAAAAGATTCATTATCATGAAAAAGATAATGAGATAAATTGGAAAGTGTTTATCATGACGTATAATTGGAAATTCAGTTTACATAGATAATTATAGTGATGATAAAAAAAGGATAGGATGATGATAAATGAAATGATAATAATGATAACGATTTAATAATCATGTACCTTGAATATTTGCCTCCCTGATGAATGATAGATTTTTCATCCATTTCCAGTTGATGAATGAATGTTGAAATGTCAATGAAAGGAGAGAAAAAAAGTTACATGGTAAAAGTTCTGATTCTTTTTGTGAATTGTAGCAATCACATAGTAAATCATGTGTATACACTTTATTCCTATTTTCATCTGAAATCATCATGACAGCTCCGGAAGCTCAATTAATCGTTCCCATTGAGTTATTACAATAATTTCCTTGAATATCATTTATAAGTAAATAAATGCAATAGAAAAATGTTTCATCATCTCTCATAAACCGTTACCTTAATCCTTTGCTGGCCCAATGCTCATGAAAGATTTTAATTACTATCATTAATACATGATAATCTAGAGATTATATACTTATCCTAAGTGATAATAATGATGATATTTATCGTCGTCATTTTTCATCATTTACCTGTTATTGTTTTTCCTTCTTAATCTACATTATCTCCCTTTAATGAGAACAGAATCATTTTCAAAAGATTGTAGTTCTCAATATATTTGGTTTGCTTGTATTTCATCATATTAATAAATATAATATTTTCTCTCTCTCTCTCTCTCTCTCTCTAGATCTAATAAATCCCAGGTAAAGTTGTCATCAGAAAGATAGAAATGTTATCATTAAAAGAGATGATGAAAAAGTGAAGATAAATGAAGGAGACAAAGATGATAATGATATAAACACATGAATGAGTAAAACATTTTCATCTTCAATATTTACATTGCTTAGTGAAGAATAGGTAAGGATACAAAGAGTAAAAGAAGGGAAGATGAAAAAGAAAAAAAGATTCCAAGTATAAAAAGAATACTCAACAGATTATCTTCCGTTATCAACTATTATCTTCCCTTGGTGATAAACTATCATTATTAATATTTCTTTTATTACTTTCATCTTCCGTCTTTCTTCATGTTCTTTACTCTTTATCATCTAACCGATAATTCAATCAATATTATTATCACACTGAATTGGCCCAATGATGGAATCAGTGAAGATAAATAATCTCTCTCTCTCTCTCTCTCTCTCTCTCTCTCTCTCTCTCTCTCTCTCTCTCTCTCTCTCTCTCTCTCTCTCTCTCTCTCTCTCTCTCTCTCTCTCTATAATTTATCGTCTTCAGGTAAATATCATGAATAATTTTCACCCGGTTAATATTTCTGTCACATTAATCAGGTTCATGATCATATGTCTCCTCTATCATGCAATTCCTTGACACTGAACAAGCGATGTACGTATCCAGAAATGATGATGAATTTGGTTTTTTCCTCATTATATTGACAAACCTTAAGGTTTTGTTTCCTGCTTACAGATTATCCTTTTTAAGCTCATTACCGCTTTGAATTATCATAACTATTGTTGTTTTTTTGCTTTACTATTTGTTATCAGTTAGTGTCATCATTATGAGGTGAAATTAATTAGAGTAGTAGTTACTTAGCTGATAAGTTGATGAATTGGTTTTGACTATTCATTGAATTATCATCATTAACCCTTGATACTCATTAGAAATGATTAGTATTGACAGAGAGAGAGAGAGAGAGAGAGAGAGAGAGAGAGAGAGAGAGAGAGAGAAGAGAGAGAGAGAGAGAGAGAGAGAGAGAGAGAGAGAGAGAGATAATGATGATGATGACAAGATTAATCTTGTTTATCAATAAAAGGACATAATGATAATCCTACTCAATGATTAGTCAAATACTTTCGCATTGAATATTTAATCAGATGAGATAAATGCTAATCAATTGAACACTTTTTTTCCTATGTAAATATATTCATAGTAAAATTGATGATCGTAATTGTTGATAATCTTTTTAACCATTTGCTTAATCTAATTGCAATCAGTTTATTTATGTTGTGCAATAGGTGCAAAAGTTTACTGATTATTTTTTTTCTCCAAGGTAAACAATTTAACTTTCATGTGCTAAATTATAACTGTAACAATTAATTGTTACACTTTTCTCCCGACTAATAATAGACTTGAGTTTTAACATTTGGTTTACATCCGATGATTAATTGATTACATAAAAAAGTTTTAATGGTCAAAAGTGCCTTAAGGCAGATGTAACATTGGGATGGATCTCATTTCTTATCAGATTAAGACAACCACCTCAATTGGGATTTTCTTGTAAACGCCAAAACAACAATCAAATCAACTTGGAAACAATTAACCACTAATCTTATATAATCAACTAATTGATCGATATTTTATCAGATTTAATTAGTTTTCCATTCATAACTTTATCGATTCATTGGATAATAGAATTTTTTTATATTCTTTCCAATTTCTGTAAACAACAAAAGCATAATTCTCTTGAACTTTTGTTCCCATGGTAAGAAACTGAATTCAATGTAGGTAAGTTCATTTTGAGAATGAATTTCTCTTCTCAAATAAGAATCAAATTTCAATTAAAATGATTTTTTTCTACAAAACAAAAAACATTGTATTCGTTTAATTAGATTGATGGAAGGAGAAAACTTTAGAATAACGATTAGATTCACATTTGTAATTCTCTAAAATGGACGAAAATTTTCTAATAGCAATTTAATTGATACAAATTTGGAGTTGAAATTTACCAAAATTCTCAAGAACTTGGAATAGGCTGAAAATAGACAATAAACAACAATATCTTATCCATTAGATGAAGAATTGTGTCTCGTAAATGTAACAAAATGAAAGTGAAAAGTTCAATCTTTAATTTGGAATTCGTTCAAGTGAAAGATAACATTGTCATTAGAAGAAGAAGTATTCGCTCAGTGTTATCATCAGTTGAATGATTAGATAGGTGGTAAAAGGTAAGATGATGATGAAACATCAACAGGAAGATGATGATATTTTCTTTTGCGATTAGTTGTAAACAATGTTGATAAAATTGTATCTGTTTTTGGCAAGTCAATTGAAGTGTATGATAAGTTTCAGAAACAGAGAATGAGGAAAAGTTTCAATATTTGTCTCAGGTGATTCTTGACTATAATCAGGTAAAATCCCAGAAATTTAGGTGAAAAGTTCAGAAAGGATTAGAAAAAGACATAGAATTGATTCACTTTACAAGGCTTAAGCACAGAAAAAGTGTAATCATTTTTATTTCTCTCTCTCTCTTTCTGTTATGCTAAGAGTGGAAAACCCTCCAGGCAATAATTTGAAAAAGAATGGGAAAAGTAAGCAAGATGAAGTTTCATCTCCATCTTCATCATGAGTGGAAGATAAAAAGTGAAAATCAAAACTATACCTGGAAAAAAACTCATCTCATCGATTGAACTTTCCTGACATTCAACATGATAGTAATTTTCTGCAGTTGTTTCTGTTTCAACCCTGAAACTTTTCCAGTGAAAAACATCATGGGCTCAGTTGCAGTAGATTATAATCTTACTCTTAATCTCAAATAATTATTATAAATCGTTTTTTCCCTAAAACCAAAATAATCATTAATTTCACGCGAATCAATATTTTCATCATTATCAGGGTGATTTTCGCTTCTATATTTGAACAATTACTGAATAGGTGAAGATAAAAGGTTATAAAGCACTGAGATTAAACTGAGACAAAATTTCTGGTGTGAATACATTGAGAGAAATTTCTGACAAAATGAATTAACGAAGAATTTTTTTCTCCTATTTTTAGTATTGTGAGAGAAATACTTTTTTTTCTCCATCTTTGACAACATTTCAAAGATGAAAACTCAACTTCTCTTCATGATAGCTGCTTCTTCTTTCATCTCATTCTGAATGAAATTTTTCAGGATGAAAACTCAGCAAGAATAGTTGACAATATTATCTAACTGCTGTTGCTTATGAAATCAATCTTATCCAAATACAGAGATAAATACCAGTTCATCTGTTATCATGGCCATTCTGTTTATTTAGGATAAGATAACTGAATTTTTTCTCTATTTACTGCTTGAATGTTGATTCAATTTGCAACAAATTTATCGATAATAATAAATCACAATTGTGAGTAATTAAAGTGATCCCATTAAGCGTTAGATGTTGGTTATCTTGGGATTTTTTACTTCAACTAATCATCTCTGAATGCTCTTCAAGTGATAGTATTTTGTTGATTGGTAGTGAAAAAATTCAGGCTGGATATTTACCTTGTATTCTTGCTCAGAACTTCACTCTCTCTCTCTCTCTCTCTTGGTCTATTTTATTCAGTTCAGAACTCACCTCTCAACAGCAAAGGTCAGTTTTGCAATTAGTTTAATTGGATGGAAAGTCAGAAAAAGTAAGAAAACCAAAAGAGAAAAAGAGAGACAAAAAAGTCATTTGATATTTCGAGGAAGTGAAAAACGAATCTTGAGCTGGAACAATTATGAAGACAAAAAGAGTTTAGTCTAGTCTAGAATCAATTCAGAACTTTTGATAGATATTCCTTTTTTCCTTCATTGGGTGTGACTTATTTGATGGTCAGATTTGATTCGGTTTCTCAGATATTCTCAAGTTGTTCAAAAGAATATTGATATTCATGCATATACCAATCTGATAACATGAATCAATATTCAGATAGAGTATGAATGAGAATAATCTTTTGAAAACAATAACATCGAAAAGAATTGAAACTGTTTTGATTGATAAGAAGCCTCAGGCTATTGGAAAAAAATTCACTGATTTCACTCAAGCTTTTGTCTTTTTCATGGCGATACACAAATCTCTGAATTTAAAGTAAACAATTTTTTCCTTGCCATTCTTCATTCGTATTCAATATTTAATCATGATTAGCAGACCTTATTTACTCTGTATGATTTTCAATGGATGTAAATTTATTCCTCCATGTGACAAAATGTTGAAATATCAAATTCACTTGACAAAAAGATCTGATGATGAACTGTGATGTTAAAAAATAAAATGGAATCAGTAACTCATCTGATTTAATTGAGATGTAATCTTGCTCTTCTATCAAAAAATGGCTGAATTATCAATATAATATTATAATTGTTTTCAAAGACTCCAAGAGGAAAAATATTCCAATACAATCTAAAGTTACTGAGAAAAGTTCTTAACAATTTTTCTCATCTTTTTAGATCGAATTACTTAATTTGCTTACCGTTTATTATAATTCAATCATATGGATCAAGGTAATTTCTCAGAATCTTGACTCTCTTGCAATGATTAAGTATTCCGCTAAAAATAATTCCTATTAACGTTTAAAACTAAATTGTTGTACAATTATTATAATGAATTGTAAAGCTAAAGGTGACATAGATATTAATTTGGGTGGGTCGTTGAACAATCAAAATTAAAATGAAAAAAAAAGTATGAATCAAGTCAATTGATGATATCAGTTAATGACTATCATGGTAATGATCAATATAATCATCGAGTTGAATGAACTTTGTTTGTCTTAAATAATGAATATTTCCAAGAGAAGATATAATTTTCACTTTATCATGAGAAATTTTCATTTATAATGATTATCATCATCATCATCATCTTATAAAACCTAAACCACAGCAAAAATATTATCTCTATTATCATGATAATAATTACATCATGAGCCTCTTCATGAGAGATAATAGTTTTATCATTATTGGTTTATCAGTTTCTTGAAATTCTTGTAAACCTTTTTTACTCAATTTCTTATCATAATAACAGGATATAATTATGTAAATGATTCTGACTGAATTTTAAGTTAACTCATGGTGATAATCAAGATTATATTTTTTTTCTTGTTGTTCCAGAATTTCCTTGTAAAGATAATCAAAGTCTTTTAATGTTATGAAATTTTCTCTCACTAATTTCACTTTAAACTGCATTTTCATTGCTTATCCCATGATGATGTTTACAAGTTACATGATTGAACTTTAAGTTGATTTTATCTATCAACTCATAACATGATAATCATGAAGGATAATAGTGAATACTAATGAGCTTTTTTGAAGAAAATGTTTATAACAAAATTTTCATTTTCTATTTTTATCATGTAACGTATTTTCCTTCAGAGTAACTACTCAGTCGGGACTCATGAACAATTGAAACTTTATTATCATTTTCAAAATGAAGGAGAACTCAATTTTATATGAGTTTCTATGAGTAAATAAATATTATTATCATTCTCTCAGTGTGTTATCATGTCTTGAAAGGGTCTCTGCTCACTAGAGTTTAATTATTAATCATATTGGAACATGATTTACATACTGAGAACTGTAATCTATTTGTTACTATGAAAGTTCAGTAATAATAAATTTCTTACTCAAAAACTGATAATATTTTTATGTAAAAATAATAATAATAATTTAGTTTCCAAAGTAAACAAGAAACTTTGATCCATTGAATATCGAAATTTTCAAAGAAAAATTGAGACTTTCGTGTTCTCTGGTGAGGTTTATCGAAATCACGAATATCTTTCATGATATTTAATTCGAAAGAATTTTTGAAAAGTTCTGTTGTTTGTCGTATCGAAATTTGCTTGTGAATATTTTGAGAGATAGAAAACTATCCATAAGTTAATCATGTCTTCAGGTTAATTATGGGTTAGATTCCAGGTTAATTGGTTAATGCTCGGTTAATCGAGATGAAACAAATTCAATTCTGTAGTTGAACTGAACAACAATAGATGTCAGCAGGAGAAACGTTCCATAGCTTTGGTTGTATGTATATAAAAGATACAATAACAGAATTTGTAATGAACAAGTATTACCTTTCTTTTAGTCTTTCTTTTTCCTCTTCTCTGTTTATCATCATGTTTCATGCTTCTCAACATCTTCATCATCATATCACCAAGACCTCTGGTGTTTAGATTTGTTGAAATGTTATTTTTTTCTGTTGCATTTTTGAACATTCTCAGTGTTGAACAATAATATTAAATGAACAACTTAATCTTAGTTTTACACCGAGAGAGATTCGTTAAAAGTTACATGCTCGTCTAGTGAAACAAACATGAATATCTAAAGTGAGCTCACTATGATTTATCATCCGAATTCAACATTTTCCTTATCAATTTTTGAGAAATAAACTTTTTCTTGATAATAACAAACTCAATGTTCACCTGAACATATAAAACTTTGATTCGAATCAATTATCGAACTGACTAGAGTTCAATTTGTGTTTTAATTGTTCTCTTTTTCTCTCTTACCTGTGATTTAATTCACTGAACAATAAGTGAATATTTATATTTGTGATATTCTTTTTCCTTATTTTCTCTGATACCGAAAGATGAAAAAAGTTCTGGAAAATTGGAAAATAATATTGACAGTTTACAATCTTTTTAAATTGTGCCCTCACTGCTAATTGTTGAAATTGTGATTTAAAACTGAGAATAAGCAAAATTGGAATATGATTATTATCAAATTGTTATCGATTTCTTTTTCGTCATTAATGGTTGAAGAAAAAAAGAGATGAAGATGATCAAATTAAAGAAAAGGATAAGAGTTGACAAAGAAAATGTTATCCTGACAATTTCTGTGAATTAAAATCTATTGTTTATCATTCGATATCTATGTGTGTCTCTTTATATGTTTATGTGACCTCATTTATCTTATTATATCATTAATCTTATCATCTTTATCATTTTCATCATCATCATCTCCTTATTATTATTATTATATATCTGATAAGTCAATTGTTGTTATCATTATATTGATATGATTATTATTATCATTACTATTGTTAAGTGTCAACTCGTTGGGTAGGGATAAGGTTTGGACAGGCTTTTAACAAGGCTGTTCAATCCTCCCCCTTAATCATCATCAAGATCACCTCTTTTACCATATCATCCATCATGCAACGGATTAAGGATAGTTTACGTAAAACATCATCACGTGACTCCTTAGATTCAACCTCTTCGACAACATCACTCGAACCAAAAGATCAACAAGTGCCAAGCTCACCAGCAAAGAGTCAATATCAATCTCACCAACATCATCATCATTTACTTCGTGCACCCTCATCACCGACTCCAAGTTGCTCGGGATCATTTTCTAGTGCCAATTCTAGTCATTCAAGGCCTAAACCTGGATCATTAGGTCCAGGTTTAGGTTTAGGTTCTAGTCTTGGTTCCAGGTTGGGCCATGTTAGCTCATCGTCGACTTTATCCTTACTCTCTGATCGTCGAGATGAGGTTACTTTTGAAACAGTTCGAATTGTCCCTCGAAGTGCTCGAAGTGAAGAGATAACAACAACTCCTGAATCAGATGAATCTTTAACTCCAAGTTACAATTTTCCTTCCACTTCATTTTCCTCTTCCTCTCCTTCTTGCCTCCACCAAACAGCAACAGCCCCAACACAACCATCCCCACCACCACCGCCAACAACAACAATAATAGCTACTACAGCATCCAACAAAGAGGTTGGAGGATCTCAAGGTACCTATGGATCATCACCAGTTCACCTTTCACCTAATATGCAACCTTGTGGTTCGCCCTCATTACAAGCTAATCAATTTCTGTCAACCAATTCTCCAAACCGATCAGGTCGATCTCGTTCATTTGATTCGGCTGCCGCTTCAGCTGCAGCATCAGGATCAAATGATGGATCGACTAACCGTTCAGGCAAAACTTACATTAAAACAACATCAACTTTCCTTGAACTTCCCAAATGGAAGATGCTAGTTCGTAATAAGAATTCATCTTCATCATCTACATCAGTTGCTCCCTATGAGCGAGATTGTGTTCATTGCATGTTAATGCACGAAATTAGTAAAGTCTCAACACTCACCGTACCCTCTGTATCCACACCTTATATTGGTTCAAGTAGTTATGGTAGCATGTTGAGTGATAACATTTCAACCTCATGTTCACCTCCACCCTCATCATCACCTTCAGTAAGTTCTGAGGGTTCAGTAGTTGAAGATTCAGATTCCGAGTCAATGGGATTAAGAACTGCTTCCCTTGGACAAAGTGAATCACTTGAAGATGAAGTTTTATCTGAGATACTTGACCCTGCAAATCTGCCGACCGTTACTTTGAGCTTGGCACCGGAAATTCAAATAATTGAAACGGAAGAAGATTCTGGTTTAACTGTTATCTCTTTAGAGGTTCCAGTCCTTCCAAAATCAGGTAGATCAGCATCAGTTGATTCTTCATATCTTCAAGTACCACAAAGGACCGATATTGGAATCGGAGAATCACCACCAGTTAAAGCTCAGCGATCACGATCAGTAGATGTCGCACTTCCAGTTGGTCCTGATGGACCTTACATTGTAGTTCCAACGGAAAAACCTCAGCCCATTATTACACAGTAAGAGAACTTGAAATATTCCTAAGAAAAACTATTTTCTCAAACGTGAGCAGAACACGAACACACAATTAACTCGGAATTTCATGATAATTGATTCTAAATGAAAGCTTTTTGTCTTTACAATTGTCTCTTTTTACCTTTGTTTTTGAATAATTTCGCTTCGTCAATGGAAAACTAGTTGACAAAAAAAAACAATGTTCTTTTCTTGTGTATCAAACTCAATCTTATTTTTTGCCTAGTTAAGCAAAGAATTACTCAGCATCATCATTATCTACAAGGAAGATAATGATGAATCTAATAAACCATAGTAACGTTAATGATAACTTATTGAATCCATGGGAGAAAATAAGAAAGTATAAAAAAAAAGTTCTATCATAAACAAAACTAGGATTCTTTTTCTTTCTGATCCACAACTTAATGAGATATTCACCAGGAAAACAGGATGATAACCTCACAGACTGAGGGTGGGGCTCATTTTTTAGCTCAGCAAAACTTGAAACAAACCTTAAGATGCAATCATGATAATGAGCATGTTGATGTTAACCATGATTGAAGCAAAATCGTATCTGTATGAACAGAAAATGAACTCTAAGCCCAATAGATGATCTCTCTCTCTCTCTCTCTCTCTCTCTCTCTCTCTCTCTCTCTCTGATCCAAATAGTTCTAATAATTTCTACCTAATCACTCAATCAAATTTGATTAGATTAATTATCGTTGCAAGCTCAATACCCCCGATAAGTCAATCTATCATCATGGATGTTTAACTTCTCTCTGGGTGATATTGAATTTTTCCACTTGATTGTCAACTCATCGGAAAAAAATATCAGTCAATATTTTGTATATTCTCAATATTTTGGAATCACCTTGGAATAATCAACCATGGTGAATGTACATATAATTATTACTAATGTGGAGGAAAAAATCTATTCTTTCTAAATTAGATATATATCATTTTTCTAGAAAAATATTCTCATCATAATTTATTCAATTTCATCATGTTAATTAATCAGTGTAAAAGTTGCGAATAAACCATTAGATTCATTTAAAAACAATCTAAACAATTTTCTCTAATTACTACTCATGGAAACAATTGATTCTTTCAAATGTTCCCATGAGATATAATCTAGTTTTCGATATCATTTGCTGAGAGATTCAACTTCAATCGACAACTCATCCAACTGATTAGAGTTTAATCATAAAACAATCAATTTGAAAACAGTGAAAAGAATTAGATTAGCCAATTAGATTAAAGGAGAAATGAAAACTAAATTCCTGAAAACTAATCTAATCTTGATATTGGATTACAAAGAAACGATTACTTGAACTTAATGTTGAGATAATCATAATCTCCAATCTGTTCACCTTGGTAATTAGTTTTGATAGTAAATATTAACCCTGAAATTGATAAGATTATTTCTCGAAAAGATGAGATTTGATTAGTTGACTAGTAATATTTTTCCACCATGAACCCTGAATGGTTACAGAAAATTTCATGTAATCTCATTTTTTTTCATCATGTTTACCTCGATAATGATGGAAGGCTCATTTCCATCAATCTTACTCAATGTTTCATCATTGTACCATCAATTTCAAGCAGAATTTTATCTCCTCCATGCATGAGGTTTTTTCTCCAATAACCTTCTCTACAGTTGCATGATATATCATGAGTTCTGAATACAGATTATCCTGGATAACATTTTCTCGATGGAGCAGTTAAATTTCTCAATTTTCAATATTTTCAGGGTGATTTAAGATGGTGCATGTTAATCTTACAAATTTATTTTTCAGACATCAACAGGTCATCAGAACTTAAGACTCAGAAAAGTTGAGCTACTCATGCGAGTATTTAGTAATTTTGTTTTGTTACAATAGAAAAAGTTGATTGTTAAAGTGACAAAACTGAAACTCGACTCAAGTCTAGTTCCTGAATCAGAATCCTTAGAATTTCAAGATTTATTTCTTTGTTCGAAAAGTTAGATATAGTTGAATATAAAGAATAGCAAACACTTTGAACTGAATAATGATTAACATCTAATGGAGAAAAATGAAAAAAATTGAGAGAAAACTTTTTATTTTGCTCTTCACAAACTCATTCTGAAAGTTCTGATGTTCCATGCAAGTTTAACTCGATTGCATGTAGAATTTTATAAAGCCCAAAGAGAGGTTAAAATAAATAGAATGAGAAAAAAATTCGTTTTTTAATCAATTGAAAATAATCGCTTCTCTGTTAAGGCGATTATCTATTCCAAGCTTTCTGATCAAATGAGCCATCATGTTGATCTTTTAGAATCACAACTCAAATAATATCATGATTACGAGGCTTAGCTTGTTCACTCAAGTTCCAACTGAATTCGCGAAACCAAAAGATTATATGAAAATGAATGAAATACATAAAGAGAAAAAAAAGTTGATCTAATAATCAGATTTCATGAAACTTTACCTTCTCCCCTGTTCTTATGAAATATATTTACCATAATTTCTGTGCCAATCAGAGTTTATCTTTACTTCCTGAGCGTGATACTAAAGTAGAGATAAGATATTGAACTTCCTGCTTTCTGGAAAATGATAATATCATTTCCTCAATTTGATAAACATTCATAGTTCTGGAGCTTCGATAATAATGATCTAGTTTTCATGACTTAAGCTCAGATAAAAAAAGTTCTGACTGCACAATATTGAAATTGTAAGAAAAAAAAAGTTCAATGATGTATCAATTTCTAATGGTGAATCATGTCGATGATAATTAAGATTGAAGATTTGAAAAGGATTCCTACTATCATGATAATCTCCGTTCTTGATTATTGTTCGAATCCTTTTTAGTAACAAAGGGAATCGAAAAGATAAAATTAACTTTTTTTCCTCATTATTATCTTGATCCATGTCTAAAGAATCTTTGGAACTTTTTTCTTTTCCATGAATCATCTTTTATCATCTTCTTTCTTTTTCTTATTGTCATCATCATAATCTTCATTCTCTATCCGTTCTTCCATGATGTTTGCTGTTATCATGTTAGGATTTAGTTGATTTGAGAATCTGAAGCAAATAAAGTATAAACAAATTTCCAGGCTGCTGGTTGTTCAGAAAAAGTTGAACGGAGCTCATGTAAGAACAAAATTCATTAAAGTTCAGTGTTTCAAGTTTATCATAATAATAAATGCGAATATCAATTGTTATTTACTCAACTTGAACTTGTAATTTTTTCTCATATAAAATTACAAGATGAATTTGTAAAAAAAATGTTGATTCAATTGCATCACCAAATTAGGTCAAACTATTAGAACATTATTATCGATTCGATTCACCTTGTTTTCTTATTACAATCAATTCTGTTCGTTGACCAATTACCTTTTCCATAGTTACATTTTCACTCAGGTGATTTAATTTTTTTCTCTCATGGATTTCATGAGCTTTTTTCTCATCATCAGAATTTTCATCAATTTCCCTCTTATTATCGTCTTCTCTCATCTTGAGAATCTTCTACCCGCTCCCCATGAAAGAAGCTATTCTCAACTTCATTCTCATTTTTTCATCATAGAATTTGATTCCTGGAATCTTCAAGGTTCTGCGCTACCATGGTGTAAGCTAACTATCTTTTTTACCTCTTCCATGATAGTAAAAGAAGAAGAAGAAGAAGAGAAAAACATTCAAGAGATACTTATGGAAGATAGAATCTTGAGAAATCTTCAATTCTATCAATATTGCCGTAAGGATTGAAAGATGAAGAAAAAAGTGAATGATGAAAAAAAGTCGACAAAAAAGAAGATGATAAAGGAAGAGCAATATTCCATAGGTTATTCTGATCTTGGGTTAGAATGGAGAAACAAATTGATTACTTTTATTCAGGTAAACAGCTTAAATTCATATTTGTGGTTATCTACCTTGAATTAAACAACCTTATCGATTCAGAATTTAAACATTTACATGATATCTTATCATCATCTTTTATCAAGATCATCACTTAATCTAATATCATCAAGATATTTATAGTAAGTGAGATAGGGGGAAAATGTGATAATCTTTTCTCAATATCAATACAAATTGAAAGATTCAAAATAATCTAGGTAATGGAAAACTGAGAAAATCAAAGTTTAGAATTGAGGAAATTGAAGTGAAAATTATAATAATCAATTTCATAATTGGAATGAGAATTCAGAACATTCTGTAGCATGAATAATAGATAATTTGAAAATCTAAACACAATTGAACATTAATTAAACTAATGAATACTAACTCATAGTCTAAATATGATCATTATCATTTCAAATTGTGTCATAAATGCTGGAAGATTATTGTTCAAGGTGATTATTTCATTGGGGAAAATTGTTCAGTTTCTTTTTGTGGGAATTGAATTTCCTCTCGAAAAAAGGTGTTCCATGTTTTCTGTAATTAAAATAATTGTTTCTGATCAATTATCATGAGAATGGATACAAACTGAAACATGGAAAACATTTACATCTACTGATAGAAAAGCCGAGCTAAAAATTTTCTCTCAATATTCTGTGACAAATTGTAAATACTGAATAATAATACTTGGGTTAGAACCTATTTTCACTCATCATGCTGACTTCGAAATTGTGTCAATCATTTCGAGAAATTTTCATTTGGGTTCACTCTTTGTTCTCTCACAGATATTATCATGGTGACAAGTTTTTTCACCGTGAAATGATAACAAGATATTCAATTGTCTTGTAATTCAATTTTTCTAGTAACCGATGACAATATAATGAGAGAGAGAGATGGAGAAAAAGTTCTGTCGAAATTTTTACAACCATGATGAGAGTATTCAAAAAAGAAGCGTTAATGAAGGTGAAATTACATGTATATTTGTATATCCATACATGGTAAATGTGAGAGAGTGGAATGAAATTCCGCCTCTTTCGTTGAGTCTTCAGGGTTATTTCACGGGAAGAAAATTCAGCCAAGATTAATGATGATTCTGATATAGTTTTTGATGAAAAATCTTTTGAAATTGTTATTCTTTGAGAAAAAAAAGAAAGAGAGAGAGAGAGAGAAAAAATCTAATTCTCCATGAATAATGAATTCTTGAAGACGATGATTCAATTCCTATTGTTCAGAGTGTTTGAGATTATTTCCTCTTTTCTCCTTTCCACGAATTATTGTAAATCTCTGAGATTATATCTCATTGATAATCATGTTTATATATACAGAATGAGTTCTATCAAAAGTTCCGAGCAGAAATTCAGGAAAATGTTCAACTTTTTCTCCAACCAGAATTGAACCATTGACTTGTTATTATTACTGTTGATTTATTAACCGGCAGAGTTTTATCATGATCTTTTTTCATGGATCTCCATTCACCGATACCTTTTATTGACTTATGATTATCATGAATACTGATTATCAACTGATATTAATTAATCAATAAAAACAGGGAGACAGAACTTTAAGTAATCAGGTTATCAAGGTAACTCTACAATGGAAAATAATAATTTCGTTCAATATTAATAGTTATTCTCATACCTGAAGTCACATGAAATTTTTATGAGCATCATGAAATCAATGAATTTTTCCTCTCATTATTGTAGAGATTAATTTCCTAATAGAAATACTTTCATTATTGTATTTTCTCATCTGATTGAGATAAAAATCACTGAGAATCTGACAAGACAAGGAACAATATATATTTCTCAATACTGTAAATACATTTCCCATCAAAAATTCAATCATCATCATGTTTCATTCTGTAGAAGCACCAACAGGATAATATCGAGTATCGAATTAATAACCATGATAAATGATGAATGATAATAAGAAAAGTTCCAAGTGCAATCTGAGTTCAAAAGTTCTGAATTCGTGATACTAAACAGAATTCTTATTCATTGTTGTAATAGCTCAATAAGAAATAAGTACAATTATTGATTAGTTTTATCAAAACTCTGTTGATATTTTGTCTACAAATAAATTGATAACTCGAAGATAATATTAATACTAATTGATTCATTTCTGATCATTTTAAATAATTAAGCTGATGAATTTTCAGATTTAAAACTTTTGATTCGAGAAGAAAGTTCAATAAGTTTCATTGAAAAGTTGAGCTAATCATTCAACTAGAATAGATTGTTCAACAAATTATGATAATTGTACTTTCTGATCATTTTAATATCTTCAAGGATGAATATGTTGATAGTGTTATGATAGTTTTATCTGTTTTCTTCGAGATAAAGTGATGGATGAGAAAATGAGTCTCAGGTGAATTTGTTATTAGATGAAAGCTAATGAAGTGACTTTTCAAATGTTACATTAAACTGGAAAAGACTCAACACATTTTGCTCAACCACTCACAGAACTTACGTAATTTGGTTGGATTTTCACACTCATCTGATGAAATCGTCTTTTACTAAGCCATAGAAAATGTTTACAGGTCAATTCATTTCCGAGAAAAATTCAAAATAATCCAAAAAACCATTTAGGTTCAACTGATGGTCACCTGTTGATGACTTGAAATCGATCAGAAAACTTTAAATTTTCAAACTCTGAGACAAGATTATCTTGAGAAGTTCATTTTTAGTTGACTAGTTCTCAGACTTTTATTGCCTGAGGAGCTTTCGATATTCAATCTGTTTATCTTATAGCTCAATGAAATATAAATATCAATAAACTTAACTTCAAATCTCCCGCCAGTCGCTAATTTTTTCAACATCAAAAAGCAACCATAAAATTTAATGTGTTGATTGTCGTGGAATCATTTTGTTCAATGATCAATAAAAGTATTCGAAACAATAAACTTGTACTTTTATATAATACGATCAACGATAATGATCAAGGTGAAAATTCAATCAATAAACTTAATCAACTTTTACCATTGAAAATCGATTAATCGTTTAGTATTTCATCTTTTTTCTTCTCTTTCAAACTGATCAGAATTTTACAATTAAATTCTATACCTTGAAGAGAATACTGAATTTAATGAGCGTTTAATTTTTCTCTGATTGGAATCAATAGTAATTCTGCCAATCAGCAATCAGAAAAAGATTAAATTGTTGTTGGAAATTAGTATTTTTCTAGATTATCGTAATGAGATTTATATAAATTAAAAAAATTCTGAAGAAATTAGATAAAAATTACTGCAATTTTCTGTTAACTGTACAGTTTTAATACTCTATTGATTCATAAATCTACCAATTAACTTAAATAACTAAATAAGATGCACGAAATGTTGCAATTCAATGCAGTCTTGAACCATGAGATTGATAATCATGAGAAAATCATTTGCATGGTAACGAAACTTAATTGATCAACAAGGAATTTGAAACCACATTGATATAAACAAGGGATTAACTTGATCGCTAAAAAAGTCTTTATATCTATTAATATCCTATTCGTTAGTCGATTACCCATCTGAATACAATTATCCAATAAGTTATAATTACCACAATTTCCAAACCAAGAATATGTGGAAAATATCACAAACGAAAAAAAGTTGAATGGATTGATAATTTTCATAATCTTCATTTGTTAGGATGAGCTTTTGGTCACTCTAGTGATTATCCCCTCCGCGCATAAGCATGTCGTCAATAACCTTCATTTGCTCGTATTTTATGATGAAGATGATGAATTTGTTTCATATGAAAAGAAGAATTGAAATGTAACATTGGTTATGAAGCATGATGCCAATTCTACTTTGGAATTTTATTTTGTCAGAATGTTTTTATTACCTTGGACATCAAAAGTTCAGTCGACTTTGAATTCTTTTCATGAGGAATAATGAAGATGATTGAAGATGAATCATAAAGATAACCATGTACAATGACGTGGACATTGATTAAGATGAAGATGAAAAGAGAGAATGAAATCTTTCCCTCCCCAGACCTGAAAAAAAGGTTATTCAGAATTTCGTATCACCTTTATCATGAAATTTTCCCTGAAAAGCTTTCACAGTCTTTTTCTGTATAAAGTGAACAGAAATTATGACAGAACAAAAAGAAAACAACTTGACCATAATGGAGAAAAAGGTTAAAAATTTAAACCAACAAAACTGAATGAATAGTAAATAGAAATTGAGAATTTTACTTTTCTTTTTATCATGAGTAAGATTCATGAGGACGAAAAAATAGGTTTCAATTATTATTATTTACGTAGATTCTTGTTAAGATAAATCGATGATTCCGATTGAATTAAATTATTTTAATGGAACCCAAAGGTTCCAACCATTAATCTATGTTGCTGTTTAGAACTTTCAATTTACTTGAATAACTTTTTCTTTTATTCTTTTTTGTTTTCTTGTAAATTCGAAATTGAAACTTATCATTATGCTTGTTTTGATTTATTTCACTTTAAAATAATAATAACAGAGAAATACATGTTAGTATTTGAGAGAGAAAGAGAAAATTCTAAGAGGAAAAAGTTTTGCCATTTTTTAGCTTTAAATTCAATGATCAGAATTCATGAGAAACAGTTACACCTTAGAATTTTATTATTTGGAACTCTATTCACGTAGTAACATTGATCATATTCAGATATACGCTGATAATTTAGTTCGAAAGTTAAAACAACCTAATTTCTGACAGATACAAGAGAACGAGGATTCTCATGAAAGAAAGTGAATATCATGGAATTAATATTTCAATTCAATTCTCTTGGTGAATGTTAATTTCATCTAATTTTCAATAACTCAAGACTTGTAACTTGGGAAAGTGAAATTAAATGTTTGCTACAAAAATTACCATTCCATTCAATTTATTAAACATGAAAATTATTTTATTATCATGTTTATCTTTACGATTGAGTTTTAACATATCACGAGGATTCGTGAACAGTTCAAATTGTTGAAGACAAACAAGAATAATTTAGAAGTTCAGAAATTTCAGCCTAATTGTAAAGTTGATTGCTTGTTTTCAACAGTCATTGTTATTAATGTTATTACATCTTAATTTTTTTGTACAGGCAAAAAAATGTTTCCCTAATCTTTAACATGTTCATTATATTCAAATGAATTCAGATTTTGACTGATTAATACTTCAGTTTCATCATGATTATCATGAGCCAGAAACTCATATTCAGTTTTATTACTGTTTTTTTTGCTTCTTTATACACTAAAGATGCTTAACAATGATAAATGAGCCAAGAGCTGAAATGTAACATTTGATTATCACCTTCAAGCTCATTTCACTTTTAATCCACTCTCATGGTAATGTTACATGAAGATTTATTTTACCATAAAACAAAACACAACATGATGAGCGTTTAAATTGCCAGTGATCAAATTTTGATGATAAACTATTCATCTGAATTACAATTGACTCTTCATTTTCATATCCTACAATAAGTAATCAAGTTGATATCTGATCAGTTTATTGTAATTATAAACCGGTCTAGTTAGTCTAATGTTATCAGTTACAAATGATAAGGCAAGTTGATTAAATAACTCAGATATATTCAAATGATAAAGTTGAAAAACTCACAGAATTGGTTATCTCAACTATGTATTAATAACATCGACTGCATGGTCAAAACTTTTCAGAGCTCGAACGGTCTTTATCATAGTCTGAACCTTGAATCTACTGCTTTGCTTATGAAAATTTATCGAGATTTTTGTTGAACTTTTCTGCGAAAATCTAATGATGCTGAATAGTTACTTTGATGACTACGAGTCTTGTGAATTCTTCTCGATTGGAGAGATAAAAATATGCATATACTCCATATTCCAAGGAAAATGCTGATTTCGTGAATATGAATAGATTTCTATACTCTCTAACACTCTATCCTGATGCTGTATTTGAATCATGAGAAAGTGTGACAGGTGAAAATCTTCTTTATGTCTCACAACTTTTATCTTGTGATTTATTCAATGATTCAAGAAGTTCTCGTTATGATTTATGTTTTTCGTTTGTTGTTTGAAACTGGAGCATTAACATTGCCTCCAAATCTTTTCACAACCAATTGAATTTAAGATTTAAGAACAAGAAGCAACAAGCAACTAGAAAAGTAATGGGAAAGAACTTTTTCAAAGGAATCAACATGAACTATTCTTTATATTTCACTATTTGCACAAAAAGAAGAAGAAACAAAGATGAACATCATCTTCTTCTTCACTATCTCAAACACTTCTCTCATCTGAGTTTTGAGCATTTACAGATGAAAATAGCACCTTAGGGCGTTTCAGGTACTCTCTTCACCTCAAAATGAACACTATCCTTTCACCTGAGTGAAGAAAAATGTCAGAGAAAATCACCATGAAATCATTTCAGCAAATGAACCAGAATTGAACGAATTCAGTTGGAAACTTTCCTCTTTCTATTCCTGAATCAAAGATTTGAATTTTCACTTTCATCTAGATAAGAAATTGAATCTTTAATAATTTATTTATAAAAAGTTCAATTGTAGAAAAAAATTTCTTGAATTTTTCATTTCTCTGGATATTTTATCTTCTTTCATTTTCTTTTTATTAATATTCTCAATTTTGGTTTACTTTCATTAGTAAAGAATTGAACAACTGAGACTTTATCGTAATGAAAATTCAAAGTTAACAATTTTTTCTTTCTAAATTTCAATTATCGTCATCACTTTTATTGCCGATGTTTATTGTTATCGTGATAAACTTGGTGAAGATAAAAAGATGATGAAGATTCTATTTGAGATGAAAAATCGATAAAAAAATTATGAAGATACTTCATGGGAAAAGATAATGGCAGTTTGAAGATGACGAGAATAAGATAAAGAAAAAGAAAATGTAAACAAGAAATTAAATATCAGGGGAGAAAGTAAGAGATAATAAACATAATGGAACAATGGATTCTAGAAAATTATGAATGAATCTTCCGGTTCGTTTGTTTTCACTCTTGTGAATTTCCTGTAAACATGAACAGACTCACAACGAAGAAAGAAATAATTTCATCTCTGAAATTTCAGAGAAAGTGAATATTTTAGCATCATTATCATGAGATCGAAGGTGTATTCTCAGAGGTGTCTGAGTAGCAAAGGACTTGATAGAATCAACTAAGCTTCATTATGAACTTTTCTTATGAATAAATTTAAATATTTAGAGCATTTTGTAACGTTAAATTAGAAAACCAGTCAAGTAATTGTGATACTAATAGGAATATATTCAATTCGAATGAACTTCGACCATGAACTTACTTGAAATCTAAAACTTTGAGTGAAAAAATCGATTTTTTTTTCAAATTCTTTCTCCTTATTCATTTATATTTCGAAAGGTTTTCTTCAAGCTTATTCATCTAGAATTAAATGGGATTAGTTGCTGTTCAATTCTTTGTATTCAAATGTGAATATACGTTATCATGAATGAATCGAAAAGTTTATGGAAAATTAAATTGTTTAAATGAGCAGCCAATTATATCTTTGATAAGTAACCTGAGCATTCAAGTGTATCGGTTATCATTTCTGGTTGAACTTTTTATTTTATACAGAAAACTCATTATTCTGACTTTTACATGGCAGGTTTATAAGTTTATCTATGAATTAAATCAAGAGTCCTGGAGATTTTGTCATGATACAAATAACGGAAATGATATCAGCAAAATCAACAATTACAATTAATAGTAATATAATGTAGATAACCAGGAGTTGATCTGAATTAATGGTGAGCCAGAGTGATTAAAATCTTTCTCATGATCTTTCATGATGAAAACATTTCCTTCAGATTAATTTAGCATTTCTCATTTTCCTGTTGCAGGTTTTCAATTTTTCATTAACTTTTTCGTTTAAATATATTCCTTGATGATCCTTCAGTCTCACACTATCTCACTGAGTTCTGATTAATATTCATTGGTGATACTTTACTTTCTTTCACTCTGATATCATCTTTCATGGTGGAAATAACAGTTGAAAATATTACAAAACAGGGATAAAAGTAAAAACAATGAAACCAAATCCATTATCATGATTAAAAACAAAATCTACGGTAAAATGTTTGAAACAATGAAAGTCACATACAAATCATGATAACATTCAACAAGAATAAGTAAAGTCTACACTCCTTCACTCCACCCACTCTGATCAAATATTAAAGTTCTGCTGGTGAATCTACTTTTAATCAGATTGTGAACAAATTGAATCAAAGCGAATGTCTAATATTAGGATCAATACATGGAAATGTTAACGTAGAAATTTGAATAAACTCTTTGATTCGGAGGCCACGATGGCTCAGATCATCTGAAGAACAGAGTTTGTTTACTTTTCCCTTGCTCTCGTTCAATCAATTAGAATGATTGAAGATGGTTTGTGACTATCAAAAAGAGGTGAAATATGGAGCTGAAAATTTCCAATCCAAATGCAATAACTTTCAAATACATGTATTAGCAATTTGTGAATAAACTCAGAGCTATTCAGCTTTTTTTATCTATGCTTTTGCGATTTTTTTCAAAACTTAGGTTGTATGAGTTTGAGAAACAATAAATCGTCATATCATATTCAAAGATCAAGGTCATCTAGGTTATTAGCGAAGGAAGCCAGTTTCAAGGTTATTTGAAGGTAATTTTATGAATAAGCGTATTCGAAAACATTGGTATCAAGCTTGTATTAATAGATTTTTATGAGCGTAGCATCAATTGTTAAGATAAGTTTATTAGATAAAAAATAGTCACTAGCTTTTGCATTGGACTTAATTATCTTTTGCTTTGCAGTTTCAATGAGTCTCCAAGACTTTTAGTGCCTGATAAAATGCTAAAAACATCGGTAAAAAGCTCTGCATAGGCTTGCTCATTCAAATAGTTACAATCGATAATAATTTCTTGGATGTGATTTTAAGCATAAAAATCGTAAAACACGATCAATTATATTCTATTCTAAAAAATATCTCTGTTTATCCATGGAAAATATTCATCTTTCGAATTTGCAATACTCCACCAGTTACTCAGAACTTTTATAAAAGAGAAAAGTGTCGAATAGAATGTGAAAAAAGTTTTTTGAGAAAAGAAAATGTTTACATAAAACTTAAGAAATATTACCTGAGATGTAATAGAAAGATAAACAAGTCTATAGATTCTGTATTATCTTCTGCATGATGAATATTATAATCTTTGAAATTGCCATCAGACCAATAGAGTAAAAGATAAGATGGTGATATTCCATCATTCTTATTATTATCCTGAACTTTTCCTTTTTATTTTTCACCCTTGTGAATTTAACAGAATCCAAATGATGAAAATCAGAGGAACATGATAAAAATGATAACAATTCACCGACGAGAAAACTGATGAGAAAAAAATCTCACCAAATAAAAGATTCACGATTTACATAAGTTTTCAATCTTATCACTTGAAGTTGAAGAATCTTTTCCCTTCATCAGAACTTATTTCAATTCTTTTTATCATGTTCTCATGTTTCTCTCAATTCTTTTCCTTTTTTTCAGATAAAAACTGCTGAATAATATCACTGTCATCATTTGTTTTCACATTTCTCCTTTGATAAGAGTTTCCATAATTCTGAGTGTACAAGATTCAGATTTGAGAAACTTATTCTTCATGAAGCTTTCATTTCTTGAATTTGGAATAAGAAAATAAGAAACATATTGCAACAAGTTGTAGATATTCAGGTTAATCATCCAAAAAAAGTTCTCAACTCGATTTGTGATTTATTCGTGAAATTCTGATTGAAATTCTTTGTTTTTTTTCCTACATTCGAAGTTTCCATACATTCTTATTGTTCGAACTCGTTACCCAACGATTGATGCTACCCTTTCATTCATATGAATGTTTGATCAATTCGGTGGAAAAAAAGAATCACCATGAAAAGATCTGAAAATTTCTGTTAACCTTGATTATCCATTAAAAGACAGAGGCAATATTATCACCATGATGTTCATCATTCATTTGCCTTTTTATCTCATTACATGATAGATTAGTTTCTTTTTTTGTGAATCACTGATGTGAACAAATTGCGTTTATCTTACTTGGAATTGGTTGAATTTTTTCATCACCATATATTGATAATAACTTTTTGCTCTTATCATATTAACAAATTAATCATCAACAAGGAGAACGAATGAGAAAAATAAATCATAATTATTTATATGTTGATTATTCAGAGTCACGAAAAAAAATCTTACCAGATAAAAAAATTTCCAAGTTAAATTCTGATCATCATAATCATGATTTACATGAAAAAATTCGGGAACCTGTTGATTTAATCAGAGATTTCATGTAAATTTCATGATATTTCACAAATTTACATTTATAATAGGGACACAAAGTTTAATTTCAATTTTCAGGTCTTGGTAATCTCATATTAGTACACAGACTTCAGAATACTGCAAAAAGATTTGAAATGAATTATATTGATTTTTCAGTTATGGGAAAGGAAATTCATCATGATCAATACACCTATTACTAATAGTATCTTAAATAAAAACTCATTAAATATTCATCAGAAATAATGAAAAATCTTCATAATTGTTAGTCAATCCTAAAATGTTGGCATTGATTTATCAACTTGTTTCATTCATCAATATTTTGGATAACAAATCTAAGAATAAATTTTGTCTGAGATAATCAAAACTGAATATATTAATATTTTATGCAATCACATGGATAATCAGGTACATTTTAAGAATGATTTTAAAGAAAGCCAAACTGTGGTCTAATAGTTCTTCCTCCAATTACTGTGATAAGATTTTTTACACTTTTGCTCTGGTTGAGCTCTATTTCACTGGTTCGCCAGTTACTGCAAAATTGGCTTGCAAGCAACCCAATTTGCTATAAACGCCTGATTGTATTAATTTTATAAATTGGCTTGTAATAGTTTAATTAAGTAACAATTTTCCAGGGTCGACGAGTCTCGATAATGATTACATTACAGTAGTTATATAAAGATCAGATCCAGACCAAAGTGTCAGCTCTGAGACAAAGTTTCAGGGTGAAATTTTTTGCTGAATTTTATTTAATGAAATAAATGAATTTTAATGAATATTAAAAACACAATGAATGTGATTATAGCCCTCTAGGGGTTTCAAATTTTTCAGAGTTGATGGAAAACTCTTTTTCCATTACCCACGTTAAAAAGCTTATCTCTTCTTTACCTTCATCAACTTCCTTAATTCTCAACATTGATCTTAATTGTTCATTTTCCCTATGGAGGGCCTCATTTTAGTAGGCTTCCTTGTTGAAAAGATAATCCAATTCATTTATCTGCTTAACCAAAGAGTTTATCGTTTTATTAGAATTCCTGGCAATGAGAATTGCCTTAGCGGTGGTGAGATATTTTAACTGCTCTTTTATTAATGTCTCCGCAACAGATTGTAAGTCTTCCTCCAAGTGAAAGATTCGATCCATAGCAATGTAAATCGGGTCTAACTTGTGGCATATGGGCCCTGGTTGACTCAAGAAATTTTTGAAATATATAAAAGAAAAATGCACAAATTGACAATTGGAAAAATCAACAATGTAAAGTCTTACCTTAACATTGAAGCAAAATCTACTTCGTAAGCGGTTTCATCAGATATTGGTGATAATGGTGAAGGTGGAGAAGGAGAAATATTATCACCAGAAATCATCTTTTTTATGGAACAAATTAACCAATTAACATGATCATCAACGCGTTTAAATTCTGATATTGGTAAAGATGTGCCAAATTTAGTTGGTAAACTATACTAACTATAACGAATATCCAGTCGATTACACTTTCCATTTAGAGACATTGAAAAGATACCAAAAGGTACCACGAAAGAGTCTATGTGTTCTCTAGATTACACAATATTTCTATTAATTTCAGAATTGTCATGGGTAGACTTTTGAATCCAGTTGCTGTAATTTTTCCTGATACAAAAACTAGCAGCACACCATTTTCAGTTCGTGTAGCTTGAGCATTGAAATTTTTCTTTCGTCTTTGATGTCTATTGATTATATTGAAACTATATTATCAATTCGATAATCAGACCAGATTGATTTGTTCATGCTTGATATTATTAAAAAAAACGCACGGAATACTAGTAGTTCAACGGTGAACAGGTGGTTTGCAAGATTCAAAGACGGAAATTTTGACCATGAAGATAAAGAAAGAAGTGGACGACCGATGCTAGAATGCAAGGCCATATACCATACCTGCTGACGACCCTCTCAATACGTCGAGTTGTAGCTCGTACGAACATTTCTTATGATGTATTTCTCTTTCTATGTATTTCTCTTACTATTCAGAAATTAGGTCTCAGGAAAAGATAAGTCGTTTCATACCGTAAAAATGTATATACGTGTTAACAATAAACAAAAGCATATTGAACTTTATCAATTAAACCTTGATAGAAACAAAAGTTCTGGCTTTCTTGGAAATTTAAAACGTCGTATGAAAAATGGATTTATCTCGATAATTGAGCCTAAAAACAATGGCTGTTACCGAACCAGCCTGCTCTGACCAGTTGCCGACCATCGCAACATCCACCGAAGGTGGTGCTTTGTACTTGGTGGGAATGTAAAGGACCAATACACTGGGGACTTCTCGAACTTGGTCAAACAGTGATTGGTTAACTTTACTGTGAACAATTGATAAGAGTTCAGATCGAATTAATCAAAAAACGCAAAAAATGGTCAATAAAAAATTATTGCTTATCTTTATGATAATGCTCGTTCTGACTTTGCTTCAACCACACGACAAAAATTCTGGACCTGTATTGGACTTAATTACCTCATCCACTTTACTCTCCTGCCCTTGCCTCGTCTGATTATCACCGTTTCGGGTCAATGGAACATTTTTTCGATTGGAAAAAGTTCGATAAGTTAAACACGATTCAATCGTATTTGACCTCAAATCGTATTTTGCCTCCTGTAGTCAAATACCTAATTTTATCCGTTTTTGCACGTTCGATTTTAAGCTTTGGCTCTAATTATTAATAATAACAGTAGTTAATGAATAACCTCTTACGACAACAAAACTCACTCCAGAACAGAGGAAGATAACATTTCGATACTTCTAAGAACTTTGAAAGAAGGAAATCTTGCAACGGAAAATCTATTAGACTAATGAAAAGTTGAAAAAGTTTTGATGTTTTCTTCTCGAAGTCCAAACTCAATTAGTAAATTAGTAAAACTAATTAAACGACTAGTAACGTTATTATTGTTGAGCTAATTATTAGGTAATTAAACTTATTCCAGGTGAAAATTTTTCATGAGTTTTTTGACTTTTTTGGTTAGTACTCTATTTGTTCATTTGTTATCTTTCGTTATTATTAATACATCACAAAGGTATAACAGCGACTTAAAAAAAGTAAATATAAATCTGTATTACGAGTTTAATCCGATGATGAGATTAAATTGCGCCAATCAATGAAAAATAAAAATAGTGATAATTCGTTTGGAAGTAAACAATAACAACAAATCTAATTGTAAACACGAATTAATTCAATCAAAATCAATTTAAACGAATCACATTGCAACTTTAACCTTAACCTTCAGTTAATTTCATAATACAATTACACTCCGATTGCAGTGAATCTAATTTGATAACCATTTGTTATCGAGAAAACAATTAGATAATGATAATCACAAAGACAAATAACAAAGTTGGCAATAATGAGCTGAAATGTAAATCAACTATTGTAATTAAAAAATTCCTAATAAATATTAGTCCATGAGCAAGATTAAGGTATTAACCATTGACTTTATCGTTCTGTTCTGGTGAGATGATTACATGAAATAACTATGATTAACTTTTCTTGGACTGAAAATGTTTTGATTGTAGTTTAATTTTCTTGTTAATATAACCAAAGTTATTCAAGGTATACTAGTAAACACGAATGATCATTAATTATTCATCATGTTTATCTGTTTGACATTGTATTAGTATCAATAATAAACACTTTTGAATATAAGATTAAGGTAAGATTTGGAACCAGATTAATATGATAACAATAAGAAGATTTTGATATGATGACATTAATCTTTATCTTTTCATGTTATTAAGGTTAATCAAAAGGTGAATTTAATTGTATTCATATTAGTAGTAGTTGTTAATAGTTGAAGCTTGTTGATAAGTTTATAATATAATAGCAATGATAATTATTTTGCACACAAATTGAATATCACCATGAAATTAATGAGTTGAAGGGAAAAGTTATCTTCATGATGATTATGTTTATGATTGTTTTTTATTTCTAATACTTTGAGTAACCCAAGAAAATGGGAATTTCAACTATTATTATTGTCATTATTTCATTGCCATGGGTTGAGAGTAATATATTCATCCATTCATTGTTGATTACATTATATTCATGATGATGAATATAATCATGAGAATGTTAAGAAAAAAAAATAGGAAACAGAATTGTCGGTTGAATGGTATAAGAAGAAAATGAAAAGTTTCTTGTATATTTATGATGTTTAATAGTTTCCCATGTATATTATACTTTTATCACCATGAATTCATGGCAAGTCATGAAAAAAAAGATAATTATGATTATATTATATCAACATAATAAGGCAACAATTGATTCTGATAAACATGACGATAATTTTATCAGAATTGATTAGCATATAAATGAAACATTTAGATAAGAAAACGTTTCTTTTCAAACATTGACCAGTGGTCAATGTTTACCTTTATACCTCTTCATGTGTATATCTACTCTTATTATCAATTACATTGGGTACATGTATGAAATTCAATCAAAGGTTATCGGTTATAAGTGTAGCATCCTCATGATAGTTATTCATATCAAAGTTTAGCTTTAGAATATGAAAAAAGTGTATAATCATCAACTACGAGTTAAAATGCTGACAGTTTTATGCTTATATTATAATGAGCAAATTCATTGTTACTTCATCAAATTGTTCATGAGAAACGAGAGATAATATTATCATGATAAATGAATACAATGATGTGTATACACAGAAATCGTATGAATATATATTCTATGTCTATGAGAGATAAAGTAATTCTTTGAGTAATTATTTATTATGATAATATGACATTGATACATGTATCTTATCATTATTTTCTCAGACAATAAGACAATGTTATCATGACTTTTATTGTTCATCATCATGACACACAATGGTTTATATTTTTTCTCATCTATTCTCAATGCTGAAAGATAAAGTTACAAGAGGAACGATAAAAAAATTGTTACTCAAACTTTTGTTGAAAATTTGTTGAATTATTAGATCCCCATGGTAATAATAATAATGAATTGGGTTTGATGGGTGATTTTAGATTGTCTATCATCAAGATTATTGGTTTTGGGTTATTATTATTATCAAATTCATGTAACAATGAACTTAATTGATTATCCTGGCAATTACAGGGAATGTAAATTATTTTCATATTCACAATTAAGGTTATTACCTAATAATTCAAGCTTATAATGTTGTTATTATTTAATGATATTATCATCATAATTATCGCCATTATCCCTGTCACCATGTATCAGACAAGGTTGAGAAGGATAATCAATACCATGGAAATTATCAAAGTTGAATACACATTATATTCATTTGAGAGTTTTGGTAAAATGATACAGGCAATGTTTCTGGAAAAAAAGACCAACATTCAGGGATAATTTTCATATTCAGGTACGATAACCTTAGATCTAATCTCTATGTCCAGTAAATGAGCATGAGGTGAATTCATAGTTGTAATTCTGAGTAACCTGAATATCTGAATGACATTTTGTTTTCATCTTTTGCTGAATTTCAGACCAAACTTTATCAGGATATTAATTCAAGAGTCTCAGGAACTTTATTATTGGTCATAAATTACAGATTAATATTCAAACTCTTACGATAATTGTTAGTCATCAATTATCAGGTTTATTGTATGGTGAGATTGATATTGAGATCAAAGGAAATTGTTAATTTTATGATCTATTGGTTAGGGAACAGGAAAGTACAATGTCCATTTCTTTATTATCTTACATTGATGGCGAGAAATATTTTTCTTGACCACAACAAGTCTATCGATTAGCCGATGATGGTCATCACCATTATCAAAATAATCGTCACAATGGTAAGTTTATTAGCTTTTTCTTATATTCTGTAAAAGAAAACTAATATTACTAATCATGGTTATTCTGTAAACAGAGGTATGAATAATGAGCTGTGAATTCTGGGATATCTAACTGAGGAGAAAAAGATTTATCGTTTTTGGAACAATTTTACTTATAGTCAATTTACCTAATGAACAACTGACTTCATGGTAATGATTGGAAAAGGAAACGAGCGGAAATTTCCTCATCATCATCTTGGAATCCATCAGGCTGTTTATAACATTTTTTCCCCTCTCTGTCTTTGTGATAAAAAAATGAGAGAGATTGTGTTACATGTTCCAGTTACATGATACTTAGAACATATAATCTACTATTATATCAATGAATTGCGAAATCGTTTTTTGATTCAATTTGGGTTCATTCAGAATCTTTTTTTCAATCTTATAATCATAAAGTTTGATTTCAACTTAACATTAATGTTAATCAATTGAAGATCACGAAAAAAATATCACTACAATTTTAAATGTCTCTTCAATTTTATAACAAGATAATCATGAAATTGAATAGTTTTTCTTTGCTGAGTCTATTTTGAAACTTTTCTTCCAAAAGAAGAGAATCCTTTGACAAAAGCTCCAGGGAATATTGTTTCGAGACTCGAAAAGTAACAAAAAGTTTCGAACGAAGTCTTGATGATTACATCGTTTCTTGAGGCTCGAAGAACTTTATCGACTTGATAAGGACAATTTACTCAAACATTAAACGTCAATTAAAATAATCATAACTGAACATTTTTCTAGTCCAAATCGCAATATTTTATTACCACGACATTAAAGTAAATTAATTGAGTTTAAACCTGTTAAAATCAGTAAATTGAGTTACATAGTATCTGGAAAGCCTTGAGGGGTTGAATCTTTTTGAAGTTTCGTTACCTGAACTTTTTGAGTTGGATTTCAGACAGACTGCAGCTTCGAGCTCAACATATCATATCTCGATATTTCCTATCAGCATATCTCTTATTTGAAATAGAAATAATCATATTAGGACATTGCCATTGTCCGATAGTATTTTTGTATGTCTGAAATTAACTTTATGTGAGTGAATATCCATTGTAACATATACTTAGAATTCATTTGTATGCACAAAAGTCATCAATTGAAGCCCTGATATTATCAGAAAATCTCACAATAGTTTAATCACCTGGGAGTTGATAAAGAGAGAGCTTTGTTTCCAGGATAACTATAACTTCCGCATTCAGTTCATTTTCAACTATAATCAGAATCGCGATAAAATTGGTTAATGTATATGGAACATTGACCAATTCACCAAGTTAAAGAATCAACAGATAAGAATGAATTCGTTCTGGTTGCCTGATTCCCTTTTAGCACCAAGCCCAAAACTTTATCATTGTCCATTATAAAATTTCTATAAAAGTAGTCAAATGATTATTCTTTGAATCTCTGATAAAATTCTGAAGCATTTCAATTGTTGAATTTCTCTGTTGCTGAAACTTTTAGGAAACAAAATTATCCTTAACTCATTAACCAAATGATCTTATATGATATACGTTATATGTTATACGATTCCTTTCTTCTTCCGTTCTCAAAATACTCGGCCATGTAAAAGTAACATTCAGTGCTCCAGTCGATTGATATTACTCAAAGTCTTTAGTGAAAGGAAAGTAAAACTTTCAATCATCGAGATGAAAATCAATCAATTATGTTGATAATGAACAATCAAGTGATCAAGAATAATGTTGATAATCATTAACATCATCAACATTGTTGATTGTCAATTGAATTTATCAAGTGTACTTTGGAACGATTAAGTCTCTCAAAGATAATCAGTGGTGATAACAAGTAATATAACTAGTTAACCATTTTTGTTACAATCAAGAGAGAGAGAGAGAGAGAAATGATAAAAGCTCATCACTGGCTAGAATAATAAATGTTTTCGTCCAAAAAGTAATTTCATGTTCGAGTTCTGATCAGAACTTTTTTCTTCTTCAATCATTTTCTAAACCATCATGATAAAATTGATGATGACAAAAGAGGAAGGAGACTTTATGTCTTGTTCCCTTTCTCCACACTCTTTGAAAAACTTGTACATTTCATTATTGGACTCATAATGAAATATTTGTTAACTGTAACTTGGTGTTCATGTTGATTGTTGCTGCATTTTTATCATTTAGCTATCATTATTATCATGTTATCTTGACCGGAAATGTACTTTGCTTGACCAATGAGTCTAAGGTTGACCTTTCTGCGTACTGTAAAATGATAATTGAAAAGGAAATGAGAATAAGTCACGATGACTCCTTCTGTGAATCTCTTTTTCTCTCTCCTTCAGTTCTAGAACTATTTTCATCACCAATGTTCATTATTATCACTCAACTACCAGGAAAAGCTAATCTACTGTCCAGTAGTTAATTGCCATCTGAGAGGTTCTTTCAAATCTAGAGCAAAGTTTCATAAATTCAAATGTCCAGTTAGAACTGTTTCCCTCGATTCTGTTTTGATATTAGAGATATCTTGAAATTGCTTCGATAACTTTACCGTTACATAACATTGACAGAGTTTTTTTCCTAAATATCATCCAACTATTTTTAGACGAGGTTATGTAATAAATTGAATGAAATTTGAAGATTAATGAAAGAGAAAATGATTTCATGACAATCATTAATGATGGAGAAACAATTGATTTTTATTGAAAAGAAAAAATTTCACCAAATTACCTGGGAATTTAATATTTACCTGAACTAGAATATTTTTTTTTTCTCTCTCATTAATCTCATTGGAAAATATTGATAATAACAAACGAATCAAGAGTTTGAAATGGAAAATTTTCCCATAATTGGAAACCTTAACTGTGATTAACTAATTGCCTAAAAAAAGTTGTCATTATCTAAGTGTCCTAATTATAATCATCATCATCGTAAGCTTGATTAGTATTGTCATTGTTTAAACTGAAAAGATGACACAAGATAATATAATTTGAAGATAAATTAATTATCATCTAATTAGTTAGGAGACCAAATTTGAGTGAACAAATAAATTACTGAACCTCTATTTCTTTAGCATCCTCATCCTTAATCGCTTTGTTAATCATGAGACTGTATTATCTGCTGAATATGAAAATCCTTTCATCTTTTCATTCAAGATAATTATTTTTACTCAATTAACATTAATTAGCTTATAAAGTTTATGTAAAAATCGTAAAAAATTTTCAATCAACTTTGGTTGGAAAAGAAAAGTTTATTAGGAAACAAAAAAAAACGAAACTCGAATTAAGATTAATTGGAAGAAAGTTAATTGCAGCAATTATTTTCTACGATAATTAAGGTTAAGAGATAAATAGAATTGACATTTGCCACTATTAGTTATTATCAATTAATTACTACCTGAAGAGCAGATTATCTAATGAGCCAAGAAAAGTTCTGATAAATTTAATCTTTTTCGATGACAAAGTTTTCATGATATTTTTTCATGTTCTTGTTTTGCTATCAACTGAATCAATGTTTTCTGTCATAAAAACATTTGAATAATATGAAATAGCAACAGTTTCTCCTTCAGATTAGTTACAATCAACAGTTTTCTGTTGATTGATAAACCAATTTTTTATCAAGTGATTATATGACAATTTTCAATTCTGCTGATTAGTTATCGTTGAACTGAGTCGGTTTTATTGCAAACATGTGTACATTTGGCCTGGAATCGCAGCTATAACTGAATAGATTCATCAATGGGTGTGAAGTATTTTTGTGAGCACTTTGAAAATGTGAATTTTTTATGAGCTTAATTGATGGTTTTCTAGCATTCAGATTAGATAATCAGTATTAATTTTTGTCAGTAAAGTTTCATAGTGTTGACACTTTGATAAATAGTTCGAATTCGATAATAATAAGAGAGCCTTTTGGAATAATTTCTCACTTTCAGGAAGAGGAAAAGTTCATTATGATGATGATGTAATTTGCCTTTTTCATCCCAAATTAATGATAATTCATGGTATGAATACGACGAGTGAACTTCATACACTTATGAGAATTAGCAACATTGGTTAAATTACGATCTAATCTTGAGAATAAGAGAATCGTCATCTTTTTTTCATCATGGATTCTTCTGGTTCCATCATTAGAAGATGATTATGTTTATGTCTACCTGGTAGAGGAGAGAAAAAGAAGAAAAAACTCCATAGGATGATAATAACTTCTCAACTGTATTCCCAATCTACAGATCCTTATCCAGGATATTCCATCTATTTTTAATGTTAGATATTCATGAGAAAACATAGAAAACTTCAGGTAAACAGAATCATTAATCTGCTTACCCGATTATCGTTAAGTTTCAATGATAAATGAAACAAAAAGTTTCGCCTGCACAATGAATATCAAATGAGCCTACAAATCTACTTTCTCATCACTTGAGATAACTAATGTTCATCAATAAACCATCATGATTACATCTGAAAACTTAACAGATGATGAGCAATAAAAATCGAGATAAACTTCTGGAAATTCTGATTAGATTAGGATTTGCAAGTTAGAAATGATACTTCTCATAATCTTACTCAATGTTTAAACCTACCAATGTTATCGATGACGATAAGATAATCTGATGATAACAGTTTTACCAACTTTTCCTCCACCAAGATTGATTCAATTCTACCAGAAGTGAAAAGCTACTTCCTCTTCCTATTCCTGGGAATTGAAGGTGAAAACATTACATCAACAGTAGGAAAACAATGAGGGATGTTATCATGAAACCTCATAACTCAGGTGAATAGACTCAGAGTGATAATGAAATTAGTAAATAAGTTGGTACTTTTTATATTTCAAGACTGAAAATCCTCATGAGAGTCGGAAAGCTAACTGGTGTTTACCAGGGATGTGAATAGGTAACTAACACATGATTAGTCTGAAATGAGGAGATAATTAATTAGTTCTTAGAAAGAACTTTCTGTCAGAAACTTAGTAAAAGATAAACTTTACAAGGAACAAGCCTTAGAAATTGAGAAATCAAAAGCTGTGAAGATTTTCACTTGCAAGAATTAAGACTTTTGGAACTTTTCTCTTTCCATGAAAAGTTCATATTCTGAGGACTTTTAGTTGAGCTTCAAGAAAATAATATAACAAATGATATTTTCTATTCCATGCAATTACCATGAAAATGAATGAAAGGAAAAAAAAGCAATCAAGAAGATGAGATAATCGATTAATGGTAACATTAATTATCTCCTTGATTTCAAGTGGAAAAAAGTTCACAAACTTGATACTGAATTTTATCCTGTTCCAAGTTTCCCCTGTATTATTGAATGAACTTTCAATAGTTTTAATAACCATGGGATTCAGGAAAAAGACAGGGAAAGAGTAGAGTAAAAAAAGTAATATCATCAATCAGAATTGAATGTACCCATGACTTGCCACCCACTGGAAAAATTGTTCCACTTTTTTTTGTCAACAATCAATGATCATTATGATCATCAGTCTCTTCAGAATTTTTCTCTTCTTCTATGAATCTTGTCCGATAACATCTCGAAAGTTATTGTTATCATAAAATCCAATTGATGAATTATGACTTGAATTGAGTGATTAGAATCTCATAACCAAAACTCACAACTTTTCAGTTTCGTTTTTCTTGTTCTTTTATTTATCATAATAAGCATTTCTTACAAATAGTGAGCCAGTTATCTGCTCATTACCTTCAGGGTGATTTTCCTGATGTACTCACAGATTCCCATGGTGACGATTATCACCCTAAGGATATTATCTTTAACTAGAAGAAAATTATTTTCTTTCCATCATTTTAATTATTAACAATTTCGAGTTGGTTTCAATAGTTTCTTTCTCACAATTCAACTCTTGGAGTGATGAAATAACTGTGGTACTTTTCATGATGATCAGAAATATGAAATTCCCAACGATTAACATTATTCAAAGTAAATTGATGTTAATTGTTGCGAATTAGATAAATAACTTGTTGCTTCATTACAAAGTTACACTGAGGATACATGGTAATGAAATTTGATTTCATGGTAATTTTTTCTTAAACAAACAATAGGTAATCATCTCTGAATAGTGATGAACATTGATTGTAAATTATTTGAGTTAAATTATTTGCATTAGAAACATTATCATGCTGAATTTAGAGAGTTTCAATTCAGTAGGATAACAAAATAACTTATTACGTTTTCGAATTAAAGTTTTTTTTTGGTTTTCATTTCAATTCTATTATTCTGTTCTGTAAACAATTTATCATCTCATTCTCATCATTAGCAACATCATCAGAATCATCTTTTATAAGTTGATGATGAGTTATATTGAATACTATGTAATCCCTTCAGGTAAAAATAGAAACCCATACAAACAGTAATGATTGACAAGTTACATGATGGAAAATTTCATTCTCTCTCACCTTTAACTGAGAACTTGATTTTTTTCAATATCTCTCTCTCTCTCTCTCTCTCTCTCTCTCTCTCTCTCTCTCTCTCATTCTTACTTTGCTGAATCTTTCATTTTCTTTACCACCATTTGATTTCAAGTTAAAGGAAAAAGGTGACATGGAGAAGATAAAATTTTCTAAAGAAAAAGTGATGAAGAGAGAAAGAATGAGATAAATGATGATATTCCAGGCAAATAGAGAGAAATGTTACAATAACAACGAATATTATTTATAACTGAATAAGATGAAAACATAAATTCATGTTAAGAGGTGGGATCGAGGTCGATCGATAACTTTGCCTCCACCTCTCTACTCCTTTTCCCACCTTCCCTCATAACACAATACATAATGATGGTAATACAATATAAACCAATACACTTTTTATTACATAACATTTAATAGACTCAGAGAGAGAGAGAGAGAGAGAGAGATTCTGAATCTTCATGTACTTTCATAATACATGGGATATAAGAAGGATAATGTATTCAAATAAGATGATAAAATTGGTGACGGTGGTAAAAGTATTAACAGTTACTCCATTTGGGAAATTTGGTTAAGAACTTTTTTTTCCTTCTTACTCTTTAACATTTTAAATTTCTACTCATCAATTGAACAAATTTGATTCCAATTTTCTTGAAATCAATCAATTGATTAAATTTATTGTGAATTCTTTTTTTTTCGTATTCGATTTACTTTAAATACTCTGATAGTTATTATGTTCATCGGAGATAATATTGTAAACGATAAAAAAAGTTTTTCAATTGCTCATGAATGACTAATATTTGTATTGATATTAGATGAACACCTATCACTTTTAGATTAATAGTTTTCCAGGTTGAAGATAAGATCGATCTCATTTTTTTCAACAAACAATATTCAGAATCGTTCACCATCTAGATCGAATGAACCTTTTTCTAAAACTTTTAAAACTTTTTTCTGTTCTTTTTAAATCTCGAGTGTTTGTCTTTACAATTATCAAATTAAATTTTCTGTTTTCGCTACAATGATAACCCTAATTTTATTGGTTGTTCAATGTTTATCTTTAACTTTTCACTTAACGTGAATCGTTCAATAGCAATGTGATGTTATTGATTCATAATACAAAAGAAAAGGTATTAGAACTTTTTTTCTCGTCAAATATCGCCAAGTAGTGACATCTCTTAACTGGTAGATAAACTAAACAATTGGTTAGTAAGAAATGTGATGATAAATTGATGATATAATTTACCTCTTACTCTTTATTACCGGTCTCTCTCTCTCTCTCTCTCTCTCTCTCTCTCTCTCTCTCTCTCTCTCTCTCTCTCTCTCTCTTCCTGTTCCTCTTACTTTGCAAGTCTTTCTCTTAGCCTTTCCTCTCTTTCTTTTTCGTTCACTTCCTTGTTTATCATGAATTGTAATCAGAAGATGATAAAGATCAATAATCTAACTGATAAATTCAACGATAGATGGCAACTTGCCCAATGCTAACCGAAACTCATCTATGGTGATGGTTAGTAATGAATCAACATGAAAGTAACTGAATTTCAACCCCATGGGTGAGACTGAACAACTTGGAAAAAAAGAGGGAGCAATAAGAAGAAAGAAAGAGAGAGAGAGAGAGACCATGAAATACCCACTGAGAGGGTAAAAAAGATATGCTGTTGATATTATTGTTGTTTCCATCATGTACTCAGTTGGAATAAGTTTCAACCATTGGAACTTAACTCAACAGCTTGTTCATTGAACATTCCAGTTCTTAGATGATTTTCTTTCCCGACTCAGTTTCATTTTTCTTTACATGATGGAATATGATCATTATTATTGTTGTTATTATTATTATCAAGTTGGAAATTTTCTTCTTTCATTTCATTTCAATTAATCAACCCAAAAATATCAGAGGTTAATTATTTCATTATAATTGAGTGAAAATTAGGTGATCAATGAAAGAGTAATACTTTCGTTAAGTGTCTAACTGATTGACAACAATTGGATTAAATTCACGGATTCAAAGTAATATTAAAATGTTGAGAGTTAGTCTGTCAACTACCCTTGATATCCAGAGGATATTAAAGGGTATTCATTGTGTCGACTCTTGTTAATGTGATAACAGTTCATATTTTGTGGTTCGCGCCTTTTAAAATACCTCGAAAGTTGTGAATAAATTGTGTACTATTTTCGTTTGGGTGAAGAAGTTTTTTTGTTCGATCTTTACCTTCTCAATATGCAAAGACTTCGCGATAAATTTCGTCGGAAACACACATCGACCGTTAAATCGGTCTCGTCTCCAGGGAAAATGTCACCAAGTTCATCTTCATCTGATCCAAGTTCACATTACCTGAACAAAGTATTAACTCTTGACTCAACTTCAGAAAGTTATCATTCCTGATGGTGCCAAACGATTGTAGCTCATTATCATCGTCGAATAATAGTTCCAACAATTTAACTTTACCTGAGCTCGGCAAGTAAGGTCAGCTTCTTATGATGAGATACGTTTAAGACGCGATCTTGAAAGTTCTGGACTTCGTGATGATATTGGTTCGATTACCCTTGATGCCGAAGCCGATCCATCTTCACTTGCCACGGAACCCGAAATACTTTCATCTGGAAGTTCAATGCTTGATGTACCTTCAGCTAAAAGTTC